>NC_134571.1:235545914-235852950 GCF_050947875.1 Dermacentor variabilis
TGCTAGTTTTACGTTCTGTCTTTCTATGTTGGATGGGTGGAGAGCTTTGTATGTAAGCCCATAGCCAAACTTTGATAGGCTTTTTCTTTCAAATTCATGTATGTCACGGAGTGCCTTAAAAGAAGCTCCATTAATGCGAACTAATGATGATGCACTTGAAAACTCCGGATAGAAAATGCATGTTCCAGGACTTTTCTGATTAAGCCAATTGTTCCTCACACATTTTAATAAATGAACAGGATCCACTACATAAAATAGGGGCCTAGATTTGTCAGCAGGGTGAGGGTAAACAATATCCAACCTGTTATGCGGCGAAAACATGGACATCACTTTTCTGTTTATTGCATTGTTGTCTGTTATGACAGCAATAACTGTGAGCCCTGCCTTCTCAAGCTCCAAGATAACTTTTTTTCAGGACATCGTGCAACTGCCTTGCTTCGATACTAAAAACAGGCAAGATATGTGCAACATCCTTGTGCCCTGATAGCAAACTTTGAATCATGAAAACATGAGCAGTTTTTGCTGCATCAGAACAGTTTGCTGCTGTGCCAGTGAATGAGCCACCTTTGTAATTAAAGTACTGCGTCAAGTGAATTTCGTCCATCATGAGAATGACGACTTTTTCATGTTGCTTTAGATGATTTGTCCTTCTTTTGATGTAGTTCAAGAAATGTTCATCTGTCTGTTCGTGCGCAGGACTAGCACGATACTCGCCACAAATCCTCATCACTGTAGAAGGGTGTGGCAAAGTTATTTTGCTAGTACTGCGGACGAACCTATAGGCATGTGGGGAAATGGTATAAAGGATGCTTGAAAATATCATAAGCTCTGCTGGATACCTCAAAGCACTTTTATCCTTAAGGAGCAAGCGCAACTGTTCCGTTAAAAATTTAACTGTCTCTAACTGTTCTTGTGGCAAAAGATCCTCGTTCGCAATGTCATCGAGAAGTGAGCACACTAGCTAAAAAGACGCTTTCACTTTTTCATCTGCGTGACATATAGATGGTGCTTTGAACATTTTTACACTTTCTAACACAGACTCAAGAGTGCGCATATCATCTAGCTTGCTAGGCATAGTTACATCATCAGAAGAGAGTTTTGCCTTCCTCCAGAAGGCCGTAACCTTCATAAGGTGACTCACTATAACAGAGCGCTCCACCTCTAGTTCTCCGGAGTCACCTGCAATGTGCACGAAAAACACAGCGTCTTGAACAGTCTTCACCATCCAGAAATCGCACAACTGCAGTTGTGCGATTCCAGATGTACATGTACATCTGGAAGCCGTAAAAGCAGATCATTATATGACGCCAGCTTGTTCCTGTGCTCTTCTTCAGCATGTGCTGCCAGTGATAACTGCACGGCTTCATCCAGATGGGATGCTTCAAGGCGCCTTCGCTTGTCTTCCGGTGCATCACGCACTGGAGCAAAGTGTGATAGGTAGGCAGGGCTATTGGGGAAAATGGTTGGCACAGCCTCTTGTGTCAGACGTGTAAGTCCCATTGGTGCTTCCACTGTCCTCCCATCAGAAGCTGTATAGCTAGAGGTGGTCTTGAGAAACTCTGGCTTGAAATGTAGCTCGCAAACCTTCACAGCAAAAGAAAAGATGAATTATTAAGATTTGGGTTCGTTCACCATCCCCACCGGCATTTTTGTTTTCATATATAACGCGCCGTATAGAGTCGTCAGCAAATAGTAGTCAAGAAGGGCCGTGTCAATTGTAAGATCAGAGGTTCAGCATCAATAAGCACTCCAGACGAGTACAGAAGGCACAAGTGACTCGCCAAAACATTAAATACGAAATTCCAATATTTCTACCAGAAATGCAAACAGAAGCCAACTCTATTTCATTAATATGCCACTAGCTCAACTCGATTTCAGCACGAAGCTAGCAGGCAGCACAGGAACCAAAGGAAATCTTTTTCACCATTTGTACACAGTAAACAAAATATCTCCGTAAAAAAATGCATTGATTCAAGAAACGATAGACATTGCTTTAAAACTTGGCGCCTACGGAAGAGAACATGTGGATGTACTACATACCTTGGGATCGCGTAAGGTGCCGATGTCGACGTCGTCACGACGGATAGCTCTCACCCACTGCTTTCTGCGGGCAGCGTCACGCGGCAACGAAAAGAGTCTAACTTTAGGACCCTTATCGTAATTTCCGCGGCAGTTGGGTACGCAGCACCGACCCATCGCTGCTTTCGACGCACGCAGAAACCTTGCAGACCTTCGCACCACACCGCAGGCTTAGGCTTAACGCACTGATTCCAGCTTGGTCGTCGGCTTTACGAGCAGTGTCAACGTTGTTTGGAAACTTCCCCACACCACCACTTCACTTAAAAGACTATTCGGGCACTCTGCACGCGATGTGCTGCACTATGATCACAAAACAGTTCAAGAAATACAACATCCAAGCGTAAGCGTGCACATGCGCCGGTCAACAAAGGTAGAAAGAAAAAAAAACGTGCTGTTGACCGTCAGTGCCACCTGTCGGAAAGCCGAGAAAGCTAGGCCCGCTTCGGCTAGGGCCAAGTGTAGTGACGTCACAGCCACGAAAGACGGGAGTGCGGAGGCCTTGAAAATTCTAGATGGCGCTGGCCTGCCGCAGGATCACTCCCCCTACCCGGCGTCCACACTTCGAGTGACGAGACACCAAGACACCTGCTCCACGCACGGGTGTGGTGCCTTGTGCACGCGCCACGTGTGTTGTGTTGTGCACGCGCTGCGTGTGTCGAGCGAGAGTGTGTTCCTCGGTGGGCATGCGTTTCTCGCGACGTCCTGATATCGTGCCCTGCGGTTGTATTGTGTGAGCGGTTTTTTTTTCTTTTTTTTAAGCATGAGTTTCCGCCCGCCGGAAGGACGCCCACCGCGCGCGGTTCACCGTCGGCATGCCAGCATGTCGCTCGTGACATTCGAGCCGACTACTCTTCAAGAGCTGCGTGCGAGAGAAGAGCTCCAAAACCGCGACGCGCACATTGTCGACGAGTGGCTGCGCAAGCAAGCCACCACTACGCAACCAGCGGCTCCCGCTCTGCCTATGGCTGTACTCGACAGCACTGGGGCACAGGCAGCAGCTGTGGAGTTACCCCAGGCGAGCCCCATCTCCCTGACGCAGCACTCCACCCTTGCTGAGAGGACTGCCGCCTCCCATCCCTCTTCAGACGACGAGGAAGAAATGGACTCCTCGAGCTCGCGGAAACGCGCCCGTGAAGCTGAGAGTGAGGAGGACGACATGGCCGGCCCTCGCAAGCAGCCACCATGCGCCGCACCGTGCTCCGAAGCTCACGTATCACCCGACGTACGCTCGGAGCGGACGGATGTCGACAGCCCAATCCCCCGACAACCAGGAGTGACGGCCATCAAATCGTCCCTGACCCACGCACAAGATGGCGCTGGTCTCGAAACGTCGGCGCCGGCCATAGAGTTAGCAGAACAACTCTAGAGGAAAAGCTGGGCCGGAAAAGCGGGAACCTCTAGGGCGCCGCCCTGTTGCTACCGGTCAATGTGGCCAGCGCAATTACTATTGAAAAAGCTGAAAACAAGTACAGGTCACCTTATGCTTTGTCATCTAAATACGCATACCTGATGGCTTTATGAAGGTTGTGCATTAATATTAAGTCTATAGAAAGCGATCGCTAAGTCCGTTACTTATGTAAATCACGATGTACGCATTCATGCAATAAAGGATGACGCGAATTTCGGTTTCGAATCTGTTTTTTGGATGCGTAGTAGTTTCGTACAGTTTAGGTTTGAGGCGTTCGTTTGACATGCGATCGCGCGTCGACATCGGACGCTATGGCACACTCGTGCCTTATGTGCCACCGAACCCCCGAAGTGCTCTGGCATATACCTTCACATGTAAGTAAACGAATGTATCTCCTTGTTGAGAATGTCACGCGAGTAGGCAGCTCTTGTGGTGCATCACAATCGTTTGAGAAGCGTCACAGTAGAGCATTTTTCTACATGCGGAGCGGCGTTTTTATTTGCTGGTTTCCCTTCAGTAGGAAATTGCTGGACAGGCGGACCAGCACACCGGAATTGTACTGGCGAAGCCACAAGCAACTCAAAGAATCTGTTTAATTTAAATGTTGCACTTTGAACAATCATGCTTCTACTAAGGCCACAGCAGAAAAACAGCCATGATGCCGAGTATTTCTGTGCCACGAAGTAATCAAGAGGCGAGTGCCTAATGCGGACGAAATCGAGTGCATCGAGACTTAGAACGACAGAAAGCTGAGCTAGTTGGTAAGGATTCATTATGCAAAACAGAGGTGAGGCGTGCAGACAGGACACAAGAGTAGAGAAGTGGGCGGCGCTCGTGTTGTTTGCTTGTAAATACTCTACTCTTGTGTCCTGTCTGCACGCCTCACCTCCGTTTTGCATAACGAGTGCATCAACCCACATATTAATAGCGTAGGCGTTTTATTAACTGTGCAATATTTTCAACGCTTCCTTGCATGCAATCTCATGTGGAATATCTTTCTTGGTCACAAATTTGTGCAGGGAATCTATTTGCATGATAGACTCCGGTCCTGTGAACGGAGTGAAGTGAGAGGCAAGTGAACGGTCCTGTGGGACCGTTCACTTGCCCTTGATGCTGAGTCTTTTACATGTATCCATAAACTGCAGATATGCACATCAGATCCCTGCGAGCATTTTAAAAATTCAATTATTTTAGACAACAGGCACATATGCAATACTGACATAATCTCAAATACCACTAAGCAGCTGGGACACATTTTTGTTGGCCATACTCGCAGGTAAAATAAGTAGATCATGTGGACAGCTCCAACTCATTTTCCTTAAATCAGTGTGTACAAGGGGTACGCAAAAATAATTTTTTTTTCTCGCGCACCGATTATTTTGCTGTATAAGCAAGAAAACTCACCACGTTAGTGTAACATATCTTGTTCATCACACTAATATGTGCTTTAATTTACCAAGTGAGATGAGTTACTTTTATGGCTCATTGAGTCATATCACACTGCAAGCTGCATTCATCAATCTTCAATTGGATTTTGCAAATGTTTAATGAAACATGTTTCCCTTTTATGCAGATATGCAATGGCAAGCCCTTCCGTGTGTTCCAAAGGTAAAATTTAAGCTCTAAATTAAAGAAGACATTTCTAGTCCGAAACAAGCAAAAATGGTGAATGCAGAGTATCAGAAGCCCATGGTACAGAAATTATGAGAAGTACCGAATGATTTTAAGGAAAGAGTTGTGGAGGTCAAGCAAGTCAATATAGGTAGTATACTCTGCAAAATTATGCGAATGAGTGGATGTCAAACAATGGGTCAGAAAATGCGTTGTTTTTCTGCAAAACAAAAGCTGATTGTCATTACGTAAGTCACTTTAGCATCATGAGACTGCTGCTTGATAAATTCAGAAATAAACCAAAAAACAAGACACGCAAAAATAAAAAAAACTATTTAATGATGCTCTCTCCACACTGGGATAAATAAAAACAAACACATCACATCTAATGTGGACATATGAGACGCCTTGTGAAACACTAAAGGAAAAATTCAGTTTCGAGCTATGGCACTTGCCGCATAGATGCGGGGGCCTTGCACTAATAGTGATAGTTACCACTGCATTTAGAAATTGAAAGCATTCGTGCAGACAAGGATGATTCTTTATATTTTTGGCTACCACGTGAAATGCCTCCACCAAGTGTCACAATGCTGCACGCAGCCATACTAAGGATCTCGCAGCAACACCTGCAGGTAAAAAGCAGAAGCAGTCAAAGTGCTGGTGTGTTCTGGACACTATGTTTGAAAACTTTTAGGCAAGAAGAGTGCAAGAAGCAGACATAACTGAATTTATTTTCATAATTCCCCATTTGAATGGCCTTTTCTTTTTGCTTAGACAATGCCTATGCCTAGCCACAGCAGCGCCCTCATACAGACTCCGCAAGCCAAGAGGCCGTGGAGGCAAATGCAGGTAAGAGGCAATAAGCAATAGCACTGGTATCGACATTCATCTAATTTCTTTTTATTTCGTTTAGGCGGCCAGCACACCTCGAACAGCCACCTTGACTGCGGGTGTGTCACCCTAGTCACCAAGGAAACATTTGAGGGAAAGCGACAGGCAATGTGAACAGCCACTTCTCCATGTAAACGATACTCTTTCTCTTTATACAAAATAAAGTTCTATGTAGTCCTCGGTGTTACAACAAAAAATGAAAGTAAACAATCCGATTGTGGAATTGCGTTTATTACAGTGATTCCTATGACAGTTACTGACACGTTGACAACTTGAACAGGTCAATTCGTCCATAGCCTCCTCTATATTTCAAAAATAAAGGAGGCTATGATCCGTCATGGCAAGGAATTGTATGTATAAATAAAAAAAGGGGGGGGTATGTGTGTGTGTTTGTAGTGGGGGGTATAGGATTGGGGCGGTACGAAAAAATGTACCAACACCGTCCTCTAGACCCATTCCGTTAAGGTACCGTAACAAAGGGTATTATGCATAAAGTTCATACAACCAACTCTGATATTACTACACACGCCAGGCGACGCGAGCTACATTTGCCACGACGCATTCGCGACTGCACCGGATGCCCTCCATATTATTCTCGTTAATCGTGCTCACTGCACCGAGGCAAAAGAAAGATCATGGGCGCAGGTGCCTTTAAAGTATCTCGACCTTGCGAGGCACTGCTGCGCGTGCCAGGGGAGCTGTCCGTGCGAACACTCCCTGGCACACACCTGCCTCGGCGGCCCCAACCTACATACCGTGCTGCTTCGAGCTTTGATCCCCCCACTGTCCCTTGGGTGCCCTGGAGTTCCTGCGCCGCCTGCTTTATTATAATCTCAGGTGCTCTCCTGAGACTTCCGTTTGTCGGTTACATGTGCCCTACAGCTGGATCAGTACTTATAATAAAAAAACCCGATCTATCATCGCGACGATAGATCGCGAAAGCGAGTTTTGCAACATACCGCGCCCGTGCGAAGAGAATTACGGAACGCCAAAGAGGAATCTGACCAAAGCTTCGCGCTCGTAACCTCGTCGAGTGACACTCCTGCAACAGGCGTGACCGCTGAAAACCGCATAGCGCCGGAAACTTCAACAGGATCATCTCTCGGTTGCATAACTACCACCTGTACGGCCAACATGGACCACACCCCACACCTTCCCGCAACATAGAATAAAGAACCAACTTATAAAACCCAAACACACAACATCACAAGCGAGACGCCATGCTGCTACGCTGCTATGGTTGCCGGATTAAAACTGACTACTGTCACCAAGTCTAGCAAGCGTCTCAGGAGCTGGCAACCTGGGCGCGTAGCAACATGGCGGCGCTCTTGCGGTTCCCGATTTCAATGCATGGGCCCTATGGGTAGCTTGTCCTCTAGAGTCAGCATAGTAACTCTATGGCGCCGGCTGCTGCGACTTTCCTATCCCCGCTGGATGGATGGATGGATGGATGGATGTTATGAGCGTCCCCTTTGGAACGGGGCGGTGGCTTGCGCCACCAAGCTCTTGCTACTATGCTGCCTAATATCCTACCTAGGTTAACCAATGAAAAAAAAAACACTATGAACTACCACGTCCAAATTTTCTGATACCCTATTGCGAACTGTGCTTTTGTACGTCTCCGTCTTTTGTCGTTTCCCTACTTTTCTTCCACCAATCCTCCAATCGCCTCTTACTGATGTCTATTGCGGACCTGTTTGCTTTACCACTGCTCCCGCTGAACCCAAGGGCTTCAAGGAGGCCAGTGGTGCCTGAATCGACCGCTGGATAGACGTCTTCACATTCTAATAAAATATGCTCCGTCGTTTCCCTAGCTTTACCGCAGCAAGCACATGCTTCTTCTTCCTTCTTATATCTCGCTTTATAGGTGCGTGTTCTAAGGCATCCCGATCTCGCTTCGAAAAGTAATGAGCTTCCCTTTGAGTTATCATAAATGGTTTCTTTCCTAATTTCGTTTTTTCCCCTTAAGTAGTTACTCATGGCAGGTTTCTTTTCCATTGCCGCCACCCATGAGATTAATTCAGCCTCTCTGACTTTCCGCTTGACCTTCTTTGTTGCTGTGTTGCCCACCCCACAGGCCGCATACTTGTTGGTAAGCTTCCTAGTTCTTTTCCTCCACTGTGAATCAATGTTTTGCCTGTACAGATACCTGAACACTCTCCCAGCCCATTTACTTTCCTCCATATTCCTCAGCCGTTCTTCATACTCAATTTTACTGCGAGCTTCCCTCACTTCAAAACTAGTCCAGCCCATATCCTCTTGCACAGCTTCATTTGTAGTCTTCCCGTGAGCGCCCAATGCGAGGTCACCCACCGACCTTTGGTTCCCGTCGAGTCCTGATAGTACCCCTGATTTAAAGCAAACAACCGCATTTCCAAAAGTAAGTCCTGGAACCATTACCCCTTTCCACATACCTCGGAGGACCTCGTACCTATTGTATCCCCATAGCGCTCTGTGCTTCATTATGGCTGCATTTCTCTTCCCCTTGACTGTTATGGTTTTTTCCTGTGTTTCCATATATCCGTTGCCTTCGTTTATCCATATACCAAGGTATTTATATTCTGTTACCCGAGATATTTTTTGGCCCCGTATCTCCACTGTCTATTCACTGTTTTCATTGAATACAATAACACCTGATTTTCTTACACTAAATTTCAAACCTAAATTGTTGCCTTCCTGTCCACAGATATTAGCCAAACGTTGCAAATCACTTTGCTTGTTTGCGAGCAACACAATGTCGTCCGCATAAAATAAACCTGGGAGTTGCTGCTCTATTACTGTACCTGCCTGTTTGTATGAGAGATTAAACCCGATATTACTTCCTTCTAGCGCCCTCTCCATCCTCACCATGTACATCATAAACAGCAGCGGGGATAAAGGGCACCCCTGCCTCAGTCCCTTGTTGATATGAACTTTCTCCGCGCTCCTCATCCCTTCCCATTCAACGCAAACAGTATTTTCTAGGTAAATCTCTCTCAAAAGCTGTATACAATCGTTACCTAAGCCTTCCCCTTCCAGAATATCCCACAAAATGCTGCGGTCTACGTTGTCGTATGCTCCTGTAATGTCCAAAAAGGCCACATACAACGGTCTGCTTTCTGCTTTTGATATTTCAATACACTGAGTAAGAACAAACAAGTTATCATCCAAACACCTACCTATTCTAAAGCCATTCTGAAGCTCTCCCAAAATGCCATTATTTTCTGCCCATGCTTGAAGCTTAATTTTGATTGCCTGCATTGCTAGCCTGTATATTACCGATGTAATGGTCAACGGTCTATACGAGTGAATTCTGTCTTTCTCCCCCTTACCTTTATAAATTAAATTCATTCTACTTTGTCGCCAACTGTCTGGTATTCGTCTATCTTTCAAAGTTTTTTCAACTGCTTTCACGAGAGCTTCCTTACTTTTTGGTCCCAGTTCATTTATCAGCCTAACGGGAACCTCGTCTAGCCCTGTGGCTGTGCGCTTAGGAATTTTCTCTTCCGCTTTCTTCCAGTTTAAATTTGTAAGCACTAGCTCCTTTCCCCCTTGGGTCTCTTTCATGCTCTTTTTTTCTTCAAATGCAACCTCGTCCTTGCCTTGGAAAGATTCGGCTGTTACTTTTTGGATGTAATTTATTGCTGCTTCTCCTGCCAGTCTGTTTTCATCTTCGTCTAGGATATGTTGTTGTATTGTTGTTGACTTCCTGCCTAATAATTTTATGTGATTACAAAATATTCTAGGTGCGGCCTTCTTTTTCTCACGTATTTCTGACAACCAACTTTCTCTTTCACCTTTTAATTTTGCTTGCACCAGTATTTGAACCATAGACTTTTTCTCCCGGTAACGTGAGCGCCGTCTCTCGGACGCCTGATGAGTCATCGACTGCCTCCTTTGCACTTTCTCCAAGAGAGGGCGCGACTACTCATGATCACGCTCCACCAGCTACTGGACAGAGCGCAGCTACCTTCCTGAAGGATCCGCCAGCTCCCCCTGCAAAGCGCCTTGCCTCCAAAAAGAAGGGCAAGGGGAAGCGACGGACAACTCCAGGCAGCCTGCAGCCTCCAGCGACTGCTACCACCTCGGGCCCAGCGGCTTCTCCACAGCAACAGGCGCCACTGAAGAACACCCCCACCAGTCCTCAAATCGCACTCTCCCTGGCACCCGAGAGCGGCGAACCAGCACAGGACGCGTTCACCACCGTCCTCTACAGGAACGCCCAGCGTCGCGCCAGGGCTCTACAACAAGCCGCCACCATACCGGTTGACCCAGCGGTGGTCGGGACGGCCCTGTTCCGCCCTTCTGGCCCGGGAGGGGCCTTCGAGCGAGGATCCCGCCTTGCTATTGCCGCCGTGCTCTCTGCGCTACCAGGGGTGTCCGCGGTCCGGGTTACCACTAAAAGAAACATCGTGGCCGCGGACGCGACCTCGCAGGCCTGCTTGGAGGAACTGCTCGCCACCACCGAGCTCCGAGGCATTCCCGTTGCTGCTCGTCCACCAGCTGTCCGTGGAAACAGCACGGGCTTTATACACGGCATTGACGGAGAGACTACCGACGCAGAGCTGGCTGGTGCGATCGAGTCCAGTGTCCCTATCTTGTCTGCGACCCGCTCCGGCAACAAGGCGATGCTTCGCTTTAGCAGCCCGGTCCCTCCCGAGCATGTGTCCATATACAAGCTCCAGTTCCGGGTGAGGCCTGGAAGACCGCGCCCACTGCAGTGCCAGCAATGTGGCCGCTATGGGCACGTGGCTGCAACCTGCGACAGACCTACCAGCTGTCTGCACTGTGGGAGGTCACACGAGCAAGGAGAAAGGTGCCCAAATGCCGCCCACTGCAATAATTGTGGTGGCAATCACCCTGCTAATACTCCTGCCTGCCCCAGGTGGCAGAAAGAACGTAGGGTGGCAACCATCATGGCGACCGCCCCTACTCCCCTCTCTCGTCGTGCCGTCCAGGCCTCTGTGCGGGAAGAGACACAGCAGGCGAAGACCTCCACGCAAGTCTCGTATGCACAGGCCCTAACCGGCCGCTCACGAATGCACCAGTCGGCGATGCTCCCTCCTGGCCAGCCACCCAAAGCAGCCCCACGGACCCTCCGAGCCGGACGATCTGTAGCCACCACCACAACCACGGAGGCACCAGCCACACCACCACCGCAGGCCTGTACAGATTCCCGCGACCAGCTGATCGCGAGCCTGCAGCTGACGCTGAAGGCCATCGGAGAGATGCTGCCTGCTGATAGCACACTCCGAGCCCTCTGCCTCCAGGCGGGAGGCGTGCCGTCCATCCAACACCAGCATGGCTAGCATCCCATCGAGGTCCCGCCGCAGCCGCCCGAGGGTGCTCCAGTGGAATGTAAACTCGCTGCGGCGACGGCACGGCGAGCTGTGTGAGTACCTCTTGCAGTGCGACTTCGACGTTCTCGCACTGCAGGAGGTATACGCCGTGGCCGAGAACCTACGGCTCCCCGGCTACACGGGATACTCGGGCGCCACCACCTGTGCCACACGCAGTTGCACTGCGGCACCCTGCCTAGATGGAGCCCACAAGACAGGGAAGCCACGCACGGCAATCTACGTCCGCAGCACCCTGGCGCATGCTGTTCTACCCGTTACTGACATCGCGGGTGGCCCCCTGGAGTCATGTGCCGTCACCGTACGCCTTGGCAGTCAGGACACGGCTGTGGCGAGCATCTACATTCGTCCAGGAAAGCCGTGGGATCCCTCCAGCCTCGTCCAGCTGGCTGTTCGCCTCGGTGGGCATGCAGTCCTGTGCGGTGACTTCAACGCACACCACACGGATTGGGGTAGCCGCAGCTGCACCCGCCGAGGCAAGGACCTCACAGACGCCATCAGCCGAGCTGGCCTGCTGATCATGAACACCGGGGAGCCTACCTACGTCCGCCGCGGAGCACGCACGGCCATCGACCTCTCCCTCACCACCGAGCAGTGCTACTACTCCTGGGCCACAACTCCGGACACATGGGGGTCTGACCACTTCCCTATCGTGATCAGCCCCGGGTCTGGGAGAAGGCCTAGATCAAGAACATACCACGTCACAGACTGGTCCCTGTTCCGGAAGCACTGCAGCTATTTGGACGATGGCCATGACTTCCTCAACGCCATCGCGGACTGTGCTCAGGCTGCCACCGTTCAGTGCTCTGCCCAACCAGATACCCCCGCTCCGGACATCCACCTGCTCAACCTCCGCGCCTCCAGGCGCCGTATGAAGCGCAGAGCAATCCGGACGGGCAAGGCTGAGCTTGGACCGAGTACAGACGCGCGGATGCCCGCTGCAGACGCCAGGCCCCGCGCAGGAGGAGCCAGAGCTGGAGGAGCCTCTACTCTGCCATCGAGGACAGGTCCAGGGGACCCCTGGCTTGGAGACTGCTCAAATCTCTCACCGGCAGGAGAACAATCCTACAACCTGTCCTCGCCGCTGCCATCACGCTGGGCGTCAGCGAAGAGGCCCTTGCGGAGCTCTTCGCCGACCAGTTCGCGCCGGCTGTACCACGCACTGCAGCCATCCTGCCGGTAGGACAGCCTTCCTTCAGCCTTCAGCTGCCCGCACAACCATCACCCGGGGTGGACATCGAGCCAAGTTACTGCTATCTGCCAGGACCCACTGACGCTGCATGAACTCCAAGTGGCCCTGAAGAGGGGGAAGCGCCGCAGCGCACCAGGAGCCGACGGAGTGACGACCCAAATGCTCCGCAACCTGACCGCCAGCGAGCAGCAGCGCCTGCTCGACTGCTACAATGACATCTGGCGGTCAGGGCAGGTGCCGGAGTCATGGCGCACAGCCATCGTGGCCCCCATCCTGAAGGCCGGAAAGCCGGCTGGAAACGTGAGCTCCTACCGGCCGGTCTCCCTCACTTCCGCCGCCTGCAAGGTGATGGAGGCCATTGCTTTGGCCCGACTGGACTGGGTGGTCCGTGCCCGTGGCTTCCTGGCCGACGAGCAGACGGGGTTCCGGCGGCGCCGGTGCACCGCGGACTCCATCGCGGATGTGGTCTCCACGCTGGAAGAGGCCAAGGCCTGCGGTGACGCCGTGCTCCTGGTGCTTATCGATATCAAGGGGGCCTTCGATGGCCTGCCCCACCCAGTCGTTCAGCAGGCCCTGGACCTACTTAGCATCAACGGGAATCTGCGGCGGTTTATCTCGTCGTTCCTGGAGGAACGCACCCTCAGGGTACGAGTGGGCCGATCGAGGAGCTCCCCTCGGCCGGTGGCAGCGGGCGTCCCACAAGGGTCAGTAGTGAGCCCCTTCCTGTTCAACCTGGCCCTGGCCCGGCTTCCTGCAGCCCTGCCGATCGACCCCGACTATCCGGTGAGCGCCTCCATTTCGCGGACGACATCGCCCTGTGGGTGCGAAGCCCACCACACAACCACCGCAGCGCGCTCGGCCCTGCAAAGAGCTCTCGACACCGCTGCTGCTTACCTGAGCAGCATTGGCCTTACCATCTCGGCAAGGAAGACGGAGGCCATGCTGCTCCACCCAAGAGCAGCCGCCCGCCGCACAGCACCCCGGCTGCACCTGGAAGGCGTCCAGCTACCCTGGAGCACTGCAGTGACGTACGTGGGGCTACGCATTGATCACCGACTGTCCTGGCTGCCTGCTGTCAAGACCCTGCATGTGCAGGTCCTCCGGGTCCGCAAGGCAGTCTCCCAGCTTCTTGCCCGAGGACAGGGCTGTACCACTGGGTGGGCACTGCGGCTGTACGATGCAGCAGCTACCTCACGCCTGCGGTACGCCCTCCCACTCGTGGCACTACCACCTGCCCGTCTCAAGAAGCTGGAGCTGCAGCATCGTGCCGCGATTAGGCTCTGCCTGGCCGCTCCCCGCAGCTCCCAAGTCGCTGCAACCTTGGCCGAGGCGGGAGCATGGCCCCTGTCACTCCTCCTCCTGCAGCAGGGGCTACGCCACGTTGACCGCCTCCACCATGGACCAGACGGCAGTGCCCTGCTCTCCCGACTGCGCTCGCGGCCCCATTCACAGATGGGCAGACTCTGTGGGCTGTACGAGGAGGTGATTGGGAGGCCTCCAGCGAACAACGCACAGCTGCCTCCTTCCCAGAGACCACCCATACCCATCACCACAGAGCTGCCCAGCGTTTCCAAACGGCGCTCCCCGACTTGTGCCCTTCAACAGACGGCTGCCTCCCTCCTGCATGAGGACCACGGAGGAAACCTGCAGATCTACGTTGACGGCTCGGTGATGCCGGACACAGGCTCGTCGACTGCGGCCTGCGTGGTACCCGCTTTGCAGAAGAGCAAGCAGTATCGCCTCCCCGACCATGCGACGTCAACAGCGGCAGAGGTAGCAGGCCTTCACCTGGCTGTGGACTTACTCGCAGAGGAGCTGCCGGTGACCCCAGTGACCATCTACTGCGACTCCAAGGCGGCACTTCTCAGCCTGCAGAGGCCAGAAAGGGCCAGCCTCGGGGTTGCCCTGCTCTCGACAAGGCTGATGGCGCTCCAGGAGGCGGGCTGCTCAGTGTCCCTGCACTGGCTTCCAGCCCACATAGGGATACCGGGCAACGAGGAAGCAGATGCACTGGCTAAGCGTGCCCACCACTGCGTGGTCCCGCCCAGCCTGGCTGTGACAGCCAATGATTTCACAAGCCACAGGCTTCGGCGCCATCTGCTGGCCTGCCATCCGGACAAGCGGACGTCCTTGGGCCGCCCTCCGCGACCACTTCCACAGCGCGGCCTTGCACGCAGGGAGACCTCCCTCCTCCTGCGACTGAGGATTGGCTGCTGTTGGACGGGTGCTCGCCGCCACCGGCATGGCCTCATCGCCTCTCCAGCCTGTGCCTCCTGTGGGGAGCCCGAGACCCTGGAGCACCTCCTACTGGCCTGCCCTGCTTACCTACAGCAGTGTGACCGTCTCCTGCAGGAGTTCCGATGCCTGGGGCTTCCTTCTGCACGGCAGGAAGACATCCTCTTCCCTGGTCGTAGCGAGCTGCCAGCCCTCCTAAGTGTCGTCGAGTACCTCGACTCGTCGGGGCTCTCGGCGAGACTCTAGGATTTTCTGCAAAGACGGATAGCCTCACGGCTATCCAAACCACTACAGGCTACTCGACCTGCCCCAATCATCTGGCTCCTGCTGGATCACCGCCCCCCTGGCCTTGTCACCAGATCACCACTCCTACCGGACCCAATGGGCCCTCCCTGCCGGACTGCTCAGCCGCTGCCCATGGCGTCACTTTAACTCTCTACTCTCCTATCTCCTTTGCTCCCACTCTCCCCCCCACCCCTGTTGACGCTGAGCCGTGCTCCCGCAAGGGCTGCAGAAAACAGCGTCAACCTTTCCTTCTCCCTTCAAGAACCACTTCTCTCTCCTTTCACTCTTTCCTTCTATGCATCGCTAGCACGCCGACTGGGTGCCACACCGCCTGAGTGCTTGCCGTCTTGTCCGTTCTTGCCAGCGCACTCCTCTCGTGAAAAATGCTCACTTGCGATCGTCATTCCTACTGAGAAGCCTACATCTTGAAATACGCAGCAATGTGGCCACGAATTTTTGTGAGTGTTAGAATTAATATAGGCGAAACAACAATTACAAAAAAGTCGGCGCTCGTGGCCACCGTCTTCGATGTGGGATGAACTCGGATACACAGAAGCATGGATCTTACAATGGTGAGTGCATTTTTCTTGCGCATGTTATAAGTTTTATAAGGAGCAATATAACCCAAGCAATATCACGCGGTATATATATTATTGAAACAGGCCTGGCTAATGTAGAGTGCCTTTAATTACATAGCTCTTTTTATTTGCAGCCTTTGAATAGTGCCCGGAGTAGAACCACGTGTAAATCTCTGTGAATTTCACCCAAATTCCAGGACTATGATTTTATCAAGCCACGCGCGCGGCCTGACCCTGCTAGTGATATCGAGGAACCACGCTTCTTCTCACTGTTATAGGCCAAGCATCATTTCCAGCCGACAGTATTTCTTTCTTTTCGTATAATAAATGCCTCTTTTACTAGTGCTTCCTGACGGAACTTCTCGGTTTCCACATTAAAAATTTCGCACGAAGGCCGCATTTTGTCTACACAGTCTGGAACTAGGCTTTTTGTGCTGTAGCAGGTATTGCTGCAATTTTTTAATTATAAAGTGCTACGCTGACTAGGTGTGGGCTGTAAACAAGGCGGACGGATGCTGCGCATTTTATGTCTGTTCTAAATATTACGTTACACCTTGTACAAGATATGTCATATATGTCGAAATATTAAGAAGTGTTACCTGACAAATCTCTTGCAAGAAAGTTTCTTGATTCACCCCTTCGAATTCTCTGCTCAGACATAATATTGTTGCAGTATGGCGATTTTTCAAATGAAAACGCTGCCACATACATTTGTCATACCAACATCTCTGATAATGTTTCTTTTTATTTTACAGTACAAGCATTTCCTCCAAGTAAAGGTGAAGTCGCTATGGGATATGGTAGCAATATCAACGAAACCACCGCGTATTCGTGGTCCTCGGGGGCCTGATCAGCCCGCCGTCATCCAAGGACTGTCCAACCTGCCTACTGTCGTCAGCTCCCTGCCCTGAAACCCCTGGCCAGCCCACCGTCCTCGGCACCTTGCCCGATTCCTATCCTGAGGGCAGTGCCTGTAAATAAACTGTTTGAAGATAACCGAGCGTCACCCATCTAGGTCCACGGAAAATGCCTGTTTGTGAAAATTTATTAGCAAATAAACTGTCATAAACGTCAATTTCAGTATTCTTTTATTATTATTTGCAAGCATATATGACTTCTGCTTCTTGACATCTTTTTGTCGAGCTTTCCTAGCTACTATTGAGGAAGACGGTAAGGGGACAATTGCTACAAAAAATGCCGCTAGCAAAAGGTTTGCGGTAAGAATGTGTGCGTGCTCTAAAGCCAGCGTATCTAGAATATTCGTCATGCAAAGGGCATTGGCTCAAAGCTGGCATTAATAATGGCAACGATATGGCTCAACACTGGTGCTACGCTGGCAGCACGATGGCTGCTGCATTGGCATAACATCGGTCCAATCTTGGCTTTAACGCTGGTCCTACGATGGCTGCTGCATTGGCATAACATTGGTCCAATCTTGGCTTTAACGCTGGTCCTACGCTGGTAGCACAATGGCTGCTGCATTGGCATAACCTTGGTCCAATCTTGGCTTTAACGCTGGGCCAGCATTGGATTGGGTTGCACTTTGCCAATATGCCAACATTGGTCCAACATTGGTACCAATTTCTGCCAGCATTGGGCCATGGTTGGACCAATGCTGGTGTGCTGCCTCGGTGTCGAACGCTTCCACCAGTATTTGGGCCGGAAGTTCGAGGCGATCACGGACCACAAGCCGCTGTTGGGGCTGCTTGGGCCTGACAAGGCAGTTTCCGTGCAGTTTCCGAGGGGTACGCTGGGCTTTGAGGCTGGCAGCTTACAGTTACCAGCTGGTTTACCATCCAGGAAAGGATATGGGACCTGCTGATGCCCTGAGCCGCCTGCCCCTGCCTGAGGTGCCCCATGCTGTTCCAGAACCTGCTGAAGTGTTCATGCTGGAGCACGCGTGCCCCGAGGTGCTCTCCAGATCTGCGGTATCGCAAGCGACCAGCCGGGACCCGATCAGCTCGTCAAGGCGGTGCCCCGTGGGAAGGAATTGGTTCAGCAGGCTTATAGCCACAAGGCTGCTGAGCTGAGCTTGCAACAGGGCTGCCTACTGTGGGGTTCCAGGGTAGTGATCCAACAAAGTCTCCGGTCCAGAGTCGTGCAGTTGCTACACGCGGGTCATCCTGGCGTGGAAAAGACCAAGATGGTGGCCCGGTCCCATGTTTGGTGGCCTGGCCTGGACCAGGACATCGCTCACATGGTGCAGAGCTGCCAAATCTGCCAAGAGCATCAGCGGGCCTCACGTCATGAGGAAATCACCCCTTGGCCGTTCCCACAAAGACCCTAGTCCCGCCTACATGTGGGTTTTGGGGGACCTTTCAAGGGCCATTACTTTCTGGTGGAGGTGGACGCCTTTCCGAAGTGGGTGGAGGTTACCCACCACTCTTCACCACAACCTGTCACCCCTCCATGAGCAGGCGCGACCATCGCAGCGCTACGATAGGTCTTCGCCGTCCAGGGTTTGCCGGACGTCATCGTGTCCAACAATGGTCCTGCTTTCGCCAGCACAGAGTACCTGGCCTGGCTGACGAAGAACGGAATCCGCCGGATGATGGTTCCGCCGTACCACCCTGCTTCGAATGGTGCAGCTGATAGGGTGGTGCAGACCATCAAGGGCAAGCCCAAGAAGAGCCAGACTGGGGATTTCCGGACGCAGATCCAGATACTGTTTCAGTACCGGACCACGCCCCACGATGTCACTGGTCGTGCCCCCTGTGAGCTCTTGCTGGGTCGGATGGTCAAGACACCCTTGGACGTCTTGCATCCGGACCTCTGATCCACAGTGCTCTGAAGCAGCTGAAGCACAAGTTGCTGCTGACCAAGGATGCCATCCCGGGCCTTTGCCGGAGTCGGGAGCTTCAGTTTTCGCCAGGAGCTTCCGCCCTGGCCCACCCTGGTCCGCCGGACAGGTGGTGTCTCCTGCCAGCGCCTCATCGCTGCTCGTCCGCATGCCAGACGGGGCCACATGGCACAGACACGCCGACCATGTTAGGCCTCGCCTCGGGACCTGGCCAGCACCCTCAACTGCCACTTCAGGGTTTCAGCCCGCAGGAGGACTAGTGCCAAAACCAGTCGCTTCCAGCGGAGGCCGCCCACCTCGGAGGCGGCAAGCGTTGCCAGCGGTGCGGCACCCGTTGTACCGGTGTCGAGCCCGGCACCACTCACAAGGCCGACCACTATGGACCCTCAGGATGGAGCGAGGCTGCCTCAGGCAGCACCCGGCGTTGCCACACCCAGCCCGTCAACACCGGTGCCCTGGCGGAGCACTCGACGGCGGAGGCCACTAGACCGTTACTCGCTTGGGTAGCAGGCGCTGTCGACCCGGCTAGAACGGAGGCAGAGCCTTGTACATTGAACTTGGAAGTTTTTTGTTGACGACAAACAGGCTGGGGGTAAGGGGGTGTAACAAGCATGTGACGCCCCCTCGGGCATAATCTTCGTTGACCCGCCAGGCTCGGTGGCCTGCCAGGCTCAGTTAGGCTACATTGGTTACCGCACCAATAAACACCGGCGAGCACGGCTGCTCGGCGGTCAGTCATCGTTCGTCACCACAACGCTGCGGGGCGTCTGTCTAACGGAGGGTGCCTCCTGCCCTCCTTTGTTCATGAACCAGGGCGGATCGTGACAAGGATATTATCATGCCGATAGCTCTCTGCACAATAATTAGAAAGATCACATGATGTCTGGCATGTCTTCTTGCCACACTCGAAATCTTGTCAGATGCATAACACGGGACAGACACTGCAGATCTTGGCCAGCCATTCCCAGCTGTGGTCTTGACCTCCTACCGCTGAGCAGACTCCAAGAGACAAAACATGCAACTTTTATCTGATTATATGTAGTGTATGTTGCACAAAATTAGAAGACCATGTCAGGTGTTATTGTTGACCCAGACACGGATCTGTGAGCCTCAGAAACTAATGTCAAAAGAAAGAGATTGATCGATTGATTGATTGATTGAAAACATCTTTATTTGCAGAATATTCGTAGAACTCGTGGGTGGGCCGCCTAGTCCGGTAGTGCACTGGTTATTGCTGCTGCGCTGACCCTCTCCACCAGCCAGTGCTGACCCATGAAATGCACTCTTGGTAGGATGGCAGGACCAGTCTCTTGCAGAGCTTGATAACAACCATGCGGCAGTATCATGATATCAAGCTGAACAATAATTTACTCCAAGGATAGTTTTCTTCGTGCAACATTGCACTGACAGTCTTGAAATACAATACCCATTGCTAACAGAAGGCCTTCCAAATCAGCATGGCAGGAGGGCATATTTTAGGAAGCAAGACTGAAAACGGAGCCGGTTAACTATGGAAGATGTGAATGTAACTCTGCAGAAGTTAGAAAAATGAACCAAATGGAATAGTTTAAAAGTAAGTGGTTTAGAGACAAAAGGCCGTTTTATATCATGCCAGAAAAGCAAGCAGAGGTTGAAGTGATTTCCACATACATACCTTCAAGGTACATGTACACGGTCTGTCCTGAAAGTAATGTCAGTAAGGCCATTAAAAATCGTTTATTGAATTTATTGTCACAGAAAGTGTTTAAAAAGCTTCAAAATACTCTCCTTTGCGTCAATACATCGGCTCCAGCGAGACTTCCAGCTCTCGAATGCATTGCGGTGGTCCTCCTCCGAAATCGCCTTTAACGCTGAGGTGCTAGCTGCTTTGATCACGTCCACTGTCCCAAAATGATTGCCTTTCAGAGCTGTTTTGAGGCGTGGAAACAGAAAAAAGTCGGGGGGAGCCAAGCCTGGGCTGTACGGGGGCTGGGGATCGTTGGCACCCCTGCTTTAACCAGGTAGTCGGTGACGATGAAGGCACTGTGGGCCAGCACATTATTGTGGTGCAACTTCCAATTGTCTGCGATGTCCGCCCGGATTTGTTAAACCCTGCGTTTCGGTCTTTCGAGGACATCCACATAAAATTTGTACTTCACAGTGGTTCCAGGCTCCTCAAACTCATGATGAACCAGTACGTGGATGTAAAAAAAATGAGCATGATCGATCTTGATCTCTGATTTGCTGACCCTGGCTTTCTTCTGGCCATGGGACGAGTGCATCTGCCGCTCCGATAATTACCTTTTGGTCTCCGGGTCATATTCAAATACCTAAGTTTCGTCACCTGTAATGACGTCCAAAAATTTTCGATCACGTTTGCACATGATGAGATTTTCTTGGCACGTTTCAATGCGGCGTGACTTTTGGTTGTCAGTGAGCACTTATGGAACCATTTTTGCGCACGCCTTTCACATGCCGATATTGTTTGTAACAATTTCATGAACTTGAGTTTTCGGAATGTTTAACATGTTGGCCATTAAACGAACACTTAATCGTCAGTTTGAGCTCAACAGTTCCCTCACTCGCATCACATTCTCAGCTGTAGTGGTCGTGGATGGCCGTCCCTCGAGGTCCTTACCGTCGACCCCTTGTCGGCCTTCCAAAAAGGCCTTGTGCCACCGAAACACTTGCCGATCTGACAGGGCATATTCTTTATAAGCAGTCTTGAGCATATTATCAGTTTTCGCAGTGGTCTTGCCAAGTTTCACGCAAAACTTGATCGTAAATCTTTGTTGTGATGAGCGCTAAATTTTCACTTGCACAAGAATAAAAAACAAGTCTCACGGACAGGCCCGTCCAACACTCTCCGATGTTCGGCGCACACTGAGCGACGGAGCACTGTTTAGCTGGATTCCGCCACTACTAGTTTCAGCCGGTTAGACTGCGCTCTGACATACAGTCACGTCACAATAAATTTATTGACATTACTTTCAGGACAGACCCTGTATGTGGTGACAGACAAGCTTTTAAATATAAATGTTGGGAACCTGGATAGAGGTGAGGGACATGTACAGTAAAAACAAGATGTATAAGGTCAAAAATTAATTCCTTTAATCGGAAATTGGTCAGTGGTGTCAGGCTTATCTTGTTCCCTGGCCCTGGATGTTAAATAATAAGTATATATATATATATATATATATATATATATATATATATATATATCATTGTGTGCAATCAAGCATACAATCATTGCCTTCTACCTGTGCTAATGTATTGGGAGAAACTTGGAAGTTTCTTGGAGTCAAAGAAGGGCATTGTGTTGTCATGTTGGAAGGCACTTTTTTGGAGGAGGGTATGTCAGCCACTGACAGAAATTTTAATGAAATTTATGCCAATGTAGCTATCATGAAATGTTGAGCTGTCATGAAGTGGAATCAGTTTGGTTTGACAACGGTCTCAAATGATGTTAAGGTGGAGAAAGGTCTTCTTTTATGCACCTTCATCAGCGCAGAACACACAAGCTTAGGGAATTCATTCCAGAACCATTGCGTCGGAATATAAATGATGGCTTCATGTTGTTTCAGAATTTCTGCAGACACCTTGACAGGCTGAGAATCAACCAATTCCTTGCTCCCAGCTCTCAGAGTGTTGTGCACTTCCTGCAGGTGCATTATCTGGGGAAATGAACAGGCTTTAGTATAGATAAAAAAGATCTATGCAATTCTTTGCCACAGGTGCGTCTCCAGCAGTTTGTTAAGGATTGCATACACAATCAAACAGACTAGCCGGAATTTGCTGAAAGGCGTAAAATTCTGGTTGCAAGCTTTCTGTAGCTTTTTGATCCCTATTTAAAGTCAATTTCGGTCTGGTGGGAAGGTAACGTATGTGTAGAAAATGCTGGCATCTGCATAGGTTCCGGTGTTGCATCAGTGCTCAGTAATATTTTAAGTTCCGTTGACCAGCAAATATTCAAAACCTGAGTGGCCTTGCTCTTAAAATTTTCAGATGCGTGGATGATGATTTGTTTTTCATGACCAAATGATAACTTTCGCAGAGCTGTCATCTAAGTACTGAAGCTATTTAAAGAACAAGAGCAAGGTTTCAACTTCACTTTAGAAGTTCCAGAAAAATTTGCTGCAACTTCTTCTATCAGGCTTACTTTCATGTGGTATCATATATGCTGGGGATATCAGTCGAAAACTTCAAAGTCCCTTCTTGATTATAGGTCTAGCCATTCAAAACTTATTAAGTACAGTATTGCCACTCACGCAACTAGAGATGCCCAACCAAGAGCTATCCTCTCCTTATCCTTGAAAGTGTAAGGAATATGGTGACAAGGCTTGATGAGGCAGGTTATCCAGTTTCAGTGGTTTCTTTATCTTGCAACACGTTAATTAAAGAACTTAAAGTGCTACCAGGGTGGAAGAAGCTTAAGGAGTAAGAGCGGAACAAAGTTGGCATTATCCCGTCTATTCATTGTCGCACAGGCTGAAAAAGGTGGCTTTTAAGTTCCAGATCAGGAGTGGGTTTTCATGCAAAAATAAGCTGAATAAAATGTTTGAAACAATAAACAAGCACATTCTTCACAAGGGGGGTCTGAACAGGGGGGACTGCAAAGTGAAACATAACATGCAGTTTGTCTCTTACACACGAAATGTTGTTTATTCGATTCCTTTTTCTTGCATCCTACAAAATATTATATCGGCCAGATTGGAAGATGCTTGAACATTCGACTGAGGGAGTGCCCTAGTTCTTTGAAGGATTTTTGCGCATTCACGCCTTTCTGTGCATTGTTGCAACAGTGGGTGTCATCCAGTTTTTGAAAGTACTACTCTGCTGTTCACACACTGTGAACAGCTCTCACATGAATTAACGAAGGCTTATAACATTAGAAAGAAAGGCTCACTGTGTGTTAGCGAGCCATCCATCTCGCTGCAAGACAGCGGGGTTGCCGTGTTAGATCTTAAGTAAAGCCACTGAGTTGCATTGTGCCTTAATAATTGTTTTGGCGTTGATTAATCAGGCGTGACATCTGTGTTGCCGTCAAAACATGCGCATTCTGTGATGTGAAGGTTGTTTTGATATGTATCTGCATATGCTGGAGGGGGGCAGGTGTTGGTCACGTGATGTGTGTTACATATTGGTTGTTTTCTTCCAATAAACTTTATTTGTGAGTGGTGTATCCTGTCCCGTTCTGCTATCTTTGTCGGCGTCGGTCGTGCAGTAGCTACTATGAAACTTCACCAACTGGCCCAATTTTTGAATTAATAAAGGCAAGGCGCAGAAGAAAAGGGCTCAAGAACACACATGATAGGGGCGCTAGCCCTGTCGTGTGTGTTCTTCCTGAGTCCTGTTCTTCTGCGCCTTGCCTTTATTAATTCAAGCATGAACCAACTAGCCCAAGCAGGCGCTGGTCCTGTCATGTGTGTTCTTCTTGAGTCCTGTTCTTCTGCGCCTTGCCTTTATTAATTCAAGCATGAACCAACTAGCCCAAGCAGGCGCTAGTCCTGTCGTGTGTGTTCTTCTTGAGTCCTGTTCTTCTGCGCCTTGCCTTTATTAATTCAAGCATGAACCAACTAGCCCAAGCAGGCGCTAGTCCTGTCGTGTGTGTTCTTCTTGAGTCCTGTTCTTCTGCGCCTTGCCTTTATTAATTCAAGCATGAACGCACTAGCCCAAGCAAGAGCTTTACTTGCCCAATTTTCCATCTTATTAAGCTTAGGTCAGATAACCAATGGAGCATTAGAGTTACGGAATGGGTACCATGGTATATATATTGTCAAGAGGCGTTATAGTTTAATTGCTAAAGCGCTCAGATAACAGAGCACCGCAGCGAGAAAACACAGAGCTTCGGCAACACAGGCACAAGGCTTCCAACCACACATTGTCGTCGTCTTTCTCTAAGCAGTACCTACTGTTCGTTCTTCTTCAGTACAATTGCCTCCCCGGGTAAGAGGAGCCGTCTCGGCGACCTACGGGCAAGATAGCACAGGTGGGTCAAAGTACGGCTTGAGCCGCTGAACGTGCACGGTTTCGCGCCCTTGGCGGCGCTTATCGGAAGGCGGCTCAAGGGGTTCTACCAAATAGTTCACAGGAGACTTCACAGGAATAGTTCGCTGACGACACGGTAGGGACCCTGGTACTTGGACACAAGCTTGGGTTAAAGTCCAGGGCTGGTAGCGGGAGCCCAAAGCCATACTAGTGCGTCAGGGGCATAGGGTGCCGGAGAAGAAGGAATATCGCGAAGGTGCTTCTGTCGCTGCTGATCTTCCGAAGTAAATGTGCGGGCGAGCTTCCGGCACTCTTCCGCGGGTGCAGCAGCCTCGGACAGGGTAGTAGCCTCCGTTGTGTCAGGGCGATACGGAAGGATGGTGTCCATTGTGCAGGAAGGCTCGCGTCCGTAAAGAAGAAAGAACGGGGAAAATCCTGTAGTGGTCTGTGTGGCGGTATTATATAAGCGTACGTCACGAAGGGTAGAATTCGGTCCCAATTGGTTTGGTCAGATGCGACGTACATGGCTAACGTATCGCCAAGAGTGCGGTTAAAGCGCTCCGTCATGCCATTGGTTTGCGGCTGGTATGCAGTAGAGGTACGGTGAATTACGTTGCATTCCTTTAGCAGGGCTCCTATAACATCAGACAGAAAGACGCGGCCTCTGTCGCTCAGCAACTCTCTGGGGGCTCCATGGCGAAGTATGATATTACGCAGAAGGAACCAGGCAACATCCCGCGCAGATGCGTTAAGCAGAGGCGAAGTTTCGGCGTAGCGTGTCAGATGGTCAATCGCCACTATCACCCAGCGGTTGCCATCTGAAGTACATGGAAGGGGCCCATGGAGATCAACTCCGACCCTGCCAAACGCCCGTCCTGGACAAGGCAATGGTTGCAGTGGAGCAGCTAAGGCATGAGGGGTATTCTTGCGGCGTTGGCAAGCGAGGCAGGAATGAACATATTGGCGGACGAATCGGTACATCCCGCGCCAGTAATAACGAATTCGCAGGCGCGCGTATGTTTTGAGTACTCCTGCATGTGCGCATTGCGGGTCATCGTGAAACGCTGCACATATATCCGAACGTAGGTGCCGAGGAACAACCAGTAACCATTTGCGCCCATCCGAGAGGTAGTTACGGTGTTATAGGAGCCCGTCACGAACAGCAAAGTGGTGTGCTTGGCGACGTAATGCACGGCCATTAGGAGGCCCTGATGGGTCTGACAGAAAAGCCAGCATAGCAACTATCCATGGACCCTTCTGGTGCTCCGAAAGCATATCCGTGGCGGTGAGGGAGGACTCGCATATTTGTACTTTCTGATGATTGGGCTGGACTGACACTGGGGAGTGAGACAAGGCATCCGCGTCCGAATGTTTACGCCCAGAGTGGTACATCACTCGAATATCATACTCTTGGAGGCGAAGCGCCCATCGAGCGAGGCGGCCTGAGGGATCTTTCAAGGACGACAGCCAGCAGAGTGCATGGTAGTCCGTGATGACGCCTAACGGGCGGCCGTAGAGGTAAGGACGAAACTTAGTTATGGCCCAAATGATAGCCAGGCATTGTTTTCCTGTAACGGAATAGTTTGCTTCCGCTTTCGTGAGTGCGCGGCTAGCGAAGGCAACAACGTATTCATCGAAGCCAGTCTTTCGCTGTGCAAGAACAGCGCCAATGCCGACGCCACTGGCATCCGTGTGTATTTCTGTCGGTGCGCTTGGGTCAAAATGTCGGAGTATGCGGGGTGAGGTTAGAAGACGACGCAGCGTCGTGAATGCGGCATCGCAAAGTGGCGGCCAGGCCAAGGGGTCGTGGTTACCCGCGAGAAGCTGCGTCGAAGGTGCTATTATGGTGGCGAAGTTGCGGATGAAACGATGAAAATAGGAGCATAATCCGATGAAGCTGCGCAGTTCTTTTGTGGTCTTTGGTCGTGGGAATTCGGCAATGGCTTGGAGTTTGGTTGGATCTGGGAGCACACCATCTTTCGAAACAACGTGGCCAAGGATGACGAGCTGCTGGGCGGCGAAGCGACACTTCTTTAAGTTGAGCTGGAGTCCAGCATCGGCAAGGCAAGTGAGCACGCGTTTCAGTCGGGACAGGTGAGAAGAAAAGTCCGGGGAAAAGATGACAATGTCACCGAGATAACAAAGGCATGTCTGCCATTTGGGGCCCCGGAGGATGTTAGCCATCATTCTTTCAAATGTTGCAGGCGCATTACAGAGGCCAAAGGGCATCACGGTAAATTCATATAGGCCATCAGGCGTAACAAATGCTGTTTTCGGGCGGTCTGCGTCAGCCACGGGGACCTGCCAATAACCGGATCGTAAGTCTAAGGACGTAAAGAATTCAGCGCCTTGGAGGCAGTCCAGTGCGTCGTCGATACGGGGAAGAGGATAGACATATTTCCGGGTTATCTTATTTAGACGTCGATAGTCCGCACAAAAACGAATAGTCCCACCTTTCTTTTTGACCAGCAGTACCGGAGAAGCCCAGGGACTGTGTGATGGCTGTATCACGCCGCGTCGAAGCATGTCTCCTACGTGCTCATCGATGACACGGCGCTCCGTCGCGGACACACGGTATGGACGTTGGCGTAGAGGCGCGTGGCTGCCGGTGTCGATGTGATGAACGACTGTGGAGGTGCGTCGTAAACATTGTTTTTGGAGGTCGAAAAAAGTTCGAAATTGGTTAAGGAGGTCGACGATTTTCGTGCGCTGACTCGGAGTGAGGTTAGGATCAATAAATGGACAGGGAGAGCCATGGCGTCAACGTGCAGAGGAGTCGAGTCATCAGGCACATCGTACACAGAGCTCGTGTCGAATTCATCAGCAAAACCGAGGCATTCGCCACGATGTAAGCTTGATGGACACGAAAACGGTTTCGAAACGTAAAGTGCGCTGGAGCCCTGGCGAAAGGGAAGGGGGGCAAAAGAAAGCAAGAAGGGGTGACGCCGTGCAGTAAGTTGAGATGGCGTGAAAAGAATTGTGGAATCGCAGAAAGAAGCACAGGAAACGGGTACAAGGGCGGAAGAGAAATGAGGGATATCATCGTCGGTGGCGACGAACAACCGAGCAGAAGGTGGAGGCAAGTCTTCAGAAGTACTGCCACAAAATGGAGTCAGCGCAAGTTCTGCACGGGCACAATCAATAACAGCGTGATGAGATGAGAGGAAGTCACATCCTAGAATGATGGCATGAGAGCAGCAGGGAAGAACAACAAACTCAATGTGGTGTAAACTGTCTTGTATGGCGACACGGACGGTACATGTTCCTAGGGGCTCAATTGGCTCAGCGCTGGCTGTACATAGCGAAATGACAGAAAACGGCGTCGCGACTTTTTGGAGCGTACCGCGAAGCTGGTCGGCAATCACGGACACTGCGGCACCCGTGTCGACAAGCGCGTGAACGGCGACACCTTCGGCAAAAACTTCAATGATGTTCATGGCGAATAAAAGAGGGCGTGAGCAGTTCGAAGAGATCGCAGTTCTTGCCTCCGGAACTGCGCCTTTTAGTTTTCCTCCACAGCTGGAGGGCGGCGGACCATGGGGGAGAGGGAACG
Organism: Dermacentor variabilis; assembly: GCF_050947875.1. Taxonomy (NCBI): domain Eukaryota; kingdom Metazoa; phylum Arthropoda; class Arachnida; order Ixodida; family Ixodidae; genus Dermacentor; species Dermacentor variabilis. The sequence goes on from NC_134571.1 coordinate 235,573,850, forward strand.
TCGACGGGGAGATGGAGACCGACGACTGTTGAAGCTTCGGGGGACAGGAGATGAAGGAGCGAAGTGCGGAACTGGTGGCGAATAGCGGGACTGGGAGTCAGGAGCATTCCCTTGACATCTCGCGGTATCGGGAGGATACCAACCCCGCCGGCGGTAGAACCGTGCCACGTGGCCAGCAAAGCCACACGCGAAGCAGATCGACCGGTTGTCTTGGGTACGCCACGGATTATCAACAAGGGGCCTAGGTAGCGGTGCACTGTCTTGAGCTGGTCGTAGGGGCTGCGGAGGCGCGCAGAAGCCGCTTCTGGGCAAGTAGTTCGCAGCTGGAGAAGGCGAGGCGTAGAAGCCGCTTGTGGGGGTGTAGTGCGCAACTTCAGGCGGTGGTCCTGGCCTGGCGACGACGGCAGCGTACGTGAGCGGAACCGGCGCTGAGGGTGGTTGATTAGCGAGAGGTAGTGCGTCGCTGACTTGTTCGTGTATGACGCGTCGGAGTTCCGGGGACAAAGAGGACTCAGACGACTGGGTAACAGGCAGCAGTGACAATTGGCGGGCCACTTCTTCGCGAACGAATTGTTTGATTTGGTCGAGGAAAGGAGAGTGGGCGGGAGCAGCACTGGAAGTGTCAGTTAAAGCCGAAATCGTGTTGTCGGGCGTGGCAGCTCGGCGCGTAGTAAGGCGTCGTTTGCGGAGCTCATCATAGCTCTGGCACAGTGTAATGACCTCGTCAATCGTTTGAGGATTCTTCGCCAAGAGCATTTGGAAGGCGTCATCCTCTATGCCCTTCATGACATTCTTGATCTTTTCAGAGTCGGACATGGCGGGATTAATGCGCCGGCAAAGGTCAGCTACGTCCTCAATGTAGTTTGTCAAGTTTTCACCCTTTTGCTGAGCGCGACTACACAAGCGTTGTTCTGCGCGAAGCTTGCGCACAGCAGGGTGACCGAAGACTTCTTTGAAAGAAAGGGTAAATGCTGTCCAGGTGGAAAGGTTGGATGCGTGATTCCGGAACCAGAGATTAGCGACTCCAGAAAGATAGAAGATGACGTTAGTCAGTTTAGCTTTGTCATCCCATTTGTTATGGGCACTCACGCGATCGTATGACGAGAGCCAATCCTCCACGTCAAGGTCGTCGTTGCCACTGAAGACCGGAGGATCTCGTTGGCGTAGAGCACCGGAGCAGACGACAGGCGATGCCAGGGGAGGATCTGGCTGCGCGGCGTCCTCAGGCATGGTAGAAACAGTAGGGTGCATTCGGCTGCGGAGTTCCAGGTTTGGGAAGGGCCCAGCACGTCCACCAAATGTCAAGAGGCGTTATAGTTCGATTGCTAAAGCGCTCAGATAGCAGAGCACCGCAGCGAGAAAACACAGAGCTTCGGCAATACAGGCACAAGGCTTCCAACCACACGTTGTCGTCGTCTTTCTCTAAGCAGTGCCTACTGCTCGTTCTTCTTCAGTACAACACACACACACACACACACACACACACACACACACACACACACACACACACACACACATTATATATATATATATATATATATATATATATATATATATATAGCTTTAGAAACGAAGGTGCACACTTACGAAAATTGCATCTTTAACGTATCGGCCGTGGCACGGCGTTAGGCAGAATAAACACAGATACAAGCGCGCAGCCGCTTTTATGGGCATGCGTACGTGGGCATAATCAGTAGTACATGTACATGTACACTTGCAAATAATAGAAAAAAACGAAATAGAAATTAACGTGTCACGATGATTGTACATGCAGTACAAAATAATATCGATTGCGACATGGCAAAACTGATTTGGCATGCTTTGTCAATTCTGTAGAAGAACACACACATCAAAATATGGCAGAAAGGCACGACGCTTTCCCTACGCTCTCGTTGATACCGGATGACGCAGTGTTATATTTATGGATGAGAAACGATTCTCGTACTGGTCGATCATGGTGCGATTTGAAACCTTATTGTATTATGGTTACACTGATATTGTCAAAAGTATGTTTCGTTTCTAAAACTACTTATGTACCAGGCCTAGAGAACTTCTCATTGAATTATATATATAGATATATATATTGTCACGTGGTGGTGACGTTGAAGAACACGGTAGCAATACTGTGAAAGACAAAACTAACTTTTATTGGGCGCACCTGGGCCCACAAAAACAGGCTACACTTATAGCACAACGATAGCGGCGAACACGGTCGGCGATCATCGAAAATCTGATCAGCGGGTCAAGCGCGTCGGCTTTTATAGAGCAGTCGTCGAATGTTCCAGACTAATCGTGGGGACCCGCGTGCCTTCCACAGAGTTCTACACCATTCGCGTCAGGCGATGAAATCAAATAACACAAGGTTCGGCGACAACAGGCAGCGGACAGAAGCATCGATAACTTTCCAGAAACTTTGGATACATGCAGGCGCTTCCCGCGCTATGCGATAACATTTGTTAGGCGGCGAAACGTGGTTGCCCGATAAAAATAAGTACACGTGTCAATACCGCCCTCTTAAAAAAGCATCGACCCGATGCTGCAAACAAACGAAAGTAATAAAGGAGCACTCGTAGCAAAGAAAACAACATAAGGAAAGTTCGTCAGCGTCCGAAAAAGAGTTTAAGACGCACCACGTGGACCACTTCAGATCGTGCGCGGCGCAGCTGTAAATGCGAAATGCCGCCTGGCACGACCTCATAGTCCAGTGCGCCAATACGTCGAATGACCTGTAGGGTCCGAAATAGCGTCGAAGTAGTTTCTCACTGAGTCCTCGTCGGCGTATCGGTGCCCAAACCCAAACACGTTCACCGGGCTGGTACTCGACGAAGCGTCGTCGAAGGTTGTAGTGTCGGCTGTCGGTACGCTGCTGGTTCTCGATCCGTAGGCGGGCGAGCTGTCGGGCTTCTTCAGCGCGCTGGAGAAAGGTCGCGACGTCAAGATTTTCCTCGTCACTGACGTGCAATAGCATGGCGTCTAGCGTCGTCGTCGGGTTCCTGCCGTAAACCAGCTTAAACGGCGTGATCTGTGTTGTTTCTTGCACCGCCGTGTTGTAAGCAAAGGTCACGTACGGCAGGACCGCGTCCCACGTCTTGTGCTCGACGTCGACGTACATTGCAAGCATGTCGGCGAGGGTCTTGTTCAGGCGCTCCGTGAGACCATTCGTCTGCGGATGGTAGGCAGTTGTCCTCCTGTGACTGTGACTTGTCTGGCTGTATTGCAGAATGGCTTGCATGAGCTCTGCTGTAAAATCCGTTCCTCTGTCGGTGATGAGGACTTCTGGGGCACCATGTCGGAGCAGGATGTTCTGGACGAAAAATTTCGCAACTTCGGCTGCGCTGCCTTTGGGTAGAGCTCTAGTTTCAGCGAAGCAGGTGAGATAGTCCGTCGCCACGATGGTCCACTTATTTCCGGAAGTTGATGTCGGAAACGGTCCCAACAAGTCCATCCCGATCTGCTGGAATGGTCGGTAAGGAGGCTTGATCGGCTGTAGTAGTCCCGCTGGCCTTGTCGGTGGTGCCTTGCGTCGCCGACAGTCTCGCCATGTCTTGACATAACGGGCGACGTCGGCTGTTAGGCGTGGTCATTAATACCTTTCTTGTATCCTCGATAGCGTCCGGGAGAAGCCGAGGTGCCCGGCGGTTGGATCGTCATGTAGGGCGCGATCGTAGCGGCGATGGGTAGAGTGAAAACTAAATACACTATACTAATGGGCGACTTTAATGCCAAGGTAGGCAAGAGGCAGGCTGGAGACAAGGCAGTGGGGGAATATGGCATAGGCACTAGGAATAGCAGGGGAGAGTTATTAGTAGAGTTTGCGGAACAGAATAATATAAGGATAATGAATACCTTCTTCCGCAAGCGAGATAACCGAAAGTGGACGTGGAGGAGCCCGAACGGCGAGACTAGAAATGAAATAGACTTCATACTCTGCGCTAACCCTGGCATCATACAAGATGTGGACGTGCTCGGCAAGGTGCACTGCAGTGACCACAGGATGGTAAGAACTCGAATTAGCCTAGACCTGAGGAGGAAACGGAAGAAACTGGTACATAAGAAGCCGATTAATGAGTTAGCGGTAAGAGGGAAAATAGAGGAATTCCAGATCAAGCTACAGAACAGGTATTCGGCTTTAACTCCGGAAGAGGACCTTAGTGTTGAAGCTATGAACGACAATCTTGTGGGCGTCATTAAGGAGTGTGCAATGGAATTCGGCGGTAACTCCGTTAGGCAGGATACCAGCAAACTACCGCAGGAGACGAAAGATCTCATCAAGAAACGCCAATGTATGAAAGCATCTAACCCTACAGCTAGAATAGAATTGGCAGAACTTTCGAAGTTAATCAACAAGCGTAAGACAGCTGACATAAGGAAGTATAACATGGATAGAATTGAACATGCTCTCAGGAACGGAGGAAGCCTAAAAACAGTGAAGAAACTAGGAATTGGCAAGAATCAGATGTATACGTTAAGAGACAAAGCCGGCAATATCATTACTAATATGGATGAAATAGTTCAAGTGGCTGAGGATTTCTATAGAGATTTATACAGTACCAGTGGCACCCTCGACGATAATGGAAGAGAAATTAGTCCAGACGAATTCGAAATCCCAAAGGGAACGCCGGAAAAAGTAAAGAAAGCCTTGGGAGATATGCAAAGGGGGAAGGCAGCTCGGGAGGATCAGGTAACAACAGATTTGTTGAAGGATGGTGGACAGATTGTTCTAGAGAAACTGGCCACCCTGTATACGCAATGCCTCATGACCTCGAGCGTACCGGAATCTTGGAAGAACGCTAACATAATCCTAATCCATAAGAAAGGGGACGCCAAAGACTTGAAAAATTATAGACCGATCAGCTTACTGTCCGTTGCCTACAAACTAATTAATAAGGTAATCGCAAATAGAATCAGGAACACCTTAGACTTCTGTCAAGCAAAGGACCAGGCAGGATTCCGTAAAGGCTACTCAACAATAGATCATATTCACACTATCAATCAGGTGATAGAGAAATGTGCGGAATATAACCAACCCTTATATATAGCTTTCATTGATTACGAGAAAGCGTTTGATTCTGTCGAAACCTCAGCAGACACAGAGGCATTACGGAATCAGGGTGTAGACGAGCCGTATGTAAAAATACTGAAAGATATCAATAGCGGCTCCACAGCCACCGTAGTCCTCCATAAAGCAAGCAACAAAATCCCAATAAAGAAAGGCGTCAGGCAGGGAGATACGATATCTCCAATGCTATTCACAGCGTGTTTACAGGAGGTATTCAGAGACCTGGATTGGGAAGAATTGGGGATAAAAGTTAATGGAGAATACCTTGGTAACTTGCGATTCGCTGATGATATTGCCTTGCTTAGTAACTCAGGGGACCAATTGCGATGCATGCTCACTGACCTGGAGAGGCAAAGCAGAAGAGTGGGTCTAAAAATGAATCTGCAGAAAACTAAAGTAATGCTTAACAGTCTCGGAAGAGAACAGCAATTTACAATAGGCAGCGAGGCACTGGAAGTCGTAAGGGAATACATCTACTTAGGGCAGGTAGTGACGGCAGATCCGGATCATGAGACGGAAATAATGAGAAGAATAAGAATGGGCTGGGGTGCGATTGGCAGGCATTCTCAGATCATGAACAGCAGGTTGCCGTTATCCCTCAAGAGAAAAGTATATAATAGCTGCGTCTTACCAGTGCTCACCTACGGCGCAGAAACCTGGAGGCTTACGAAAAGGGTTCTACTCAAATTGCGGACGACGCAACGAGCTATGGAAAGAAGAATGATAGGTGTAACGTTAAGGGATAAGAAAAGAGCAGATTGGGTGAGGGAACAAACGCGAGTTAATGACATCTTAGTTGAAATCAAGAAGAAGAAATGGGCATGGGCAGGACATGTAAAGAGGAGGGAAGATAACCGATGGTCATTAAGGGTTACGGACTGGATCCCAAGGGAAGGGAAGCGTAGCAGGGGGCGGCAGAAAGTTAGGTGGGCGGATGAGATTAAGAAGTTTGCAGGCATGGCATGGCCACAATTAGTACATGACCGGGGTTGTTGGAGAAGTATGGGAGAGGCCTTTGCCCTGCAGTGGGCGTAACCAGGCTGATGATGATGATGATGTTGGGCGCGCAGTACTTCTTGACGCAGCGCCGACGGAACAACAAGAAGGTAGTTGGCGTGGACTGGTGAGTTCTTTTTCACGAGTAGATTGTTTTCAAGCGTGACGGAAGGTAATCCGCGCTTAATTGCCCTGGGGACAGCGTCGGTGTGCCCTTCCAAATATTCGACGAGGCCTTTAAGCTCCGGGTCTGCTCGTTGCTGTTCAGCGAAGTCTTCCGCGCGTATGATTCCAAGGAATGCGTCGTCATTCTCGTTATCTTGCGCCGGCGGGTTAATGGGGGCGCGTGATAGGCAATCGGCATCGGAGTGTTTTCGTCCGGACTTGTGGGCTACAGTGATGTCGTATTCTTGTAGTCTGAGGCTCCACCGCGCCAGTCGTCCTGAAGGATGCTTTATATTCGCTAGCCAACACAACGCTTGATGGTCGCTGACGACTTTGAATGGCCTGCCATATAGATAATGGCGAAATTTAGCTGTAGCCCAAGCGATGGCGAGGCATTCCTTTTCGGTCGTAGAATAGTTGCCTTCCGTTTTTGACAGCGACCGGCTAGCACAAGCTATCACCTGTTCGACTGCATTTCTCCTCTGGACTAGAACGGCACCGAGGCCTAGGCTACTGGCGTCAGTATGGATTACTGTATCAGCGTACTCGTCGAAGTGCGCAAGTACCGGCGGCGACTGCATGCGTCGTTTGAGTTCCTCAAGTGCGTCGGACAGCGGCGTTTCCCACTTGAACTCAACATCACATTTAGTTAGACGTGTCAACGGCTCAGCGATGCGTGAAAAGTCCTTGACAAAGCGCCTGTAGTAGGCACACATGCCAAGGAATCTACGCACTGCCTTCTTGTCGATGGGTTGCGGGAACTGTGCGATGGCAGCTGTCTTTGCGGGTCTGGGCGGATACCAGATTTGCTGATTACGTGGCCTAGGAACAGAAGCTCATCGTAAGCGAAGCGGCACTTTTCGGGCTTCAGAGTGAGCCCTGATGACTTGATGGCCTCTAGTACTGTCGCAAGCCGCCTCAGCTGATCGTCGAAATTTCCGGCGAAGACGACGACGTCTTCCAAGTAAACGAGACAGGTCTGCCACTTCAATCCTGCAAAACCGTGTCCATCACGCGCTGGAACGTTGCAGGCGGCGAGCACAGTCCGAATGACATAACCTTGAACTCGCAGAGGCCGTGTGGGGTGATGAAGGCCATCTTTTCGCGATCTCTTTCGTCGACTTCTATTTGTCAACAGCCAGACTTGAGGTCCATTGACGATAATTATTTAGCGTTGCAGAGCCGATCCAATGCATCGTCTATCCGTGGGAGGGGGTATACGTCCTTCTTCGTGATCTTGTTCAGACGACGATAATCGACGCAGAAATGTAGGGTTCCGTCCTTTTTTTTTTCACGAAGACTACAGGAGATGCCCACGGGCTTTTCCACGGCTGGATGATGTCGTCGCGCACCATTTCGTCGACTTGGTGCCTTATAGCTTCACGATCTCGCGTCGAAGCTCGGTATGGGCTCTGGCGGAGAGGTCGAGTGCACTCTTCGGTTATTATGCGATGCTTTGCGACTGGGGTTCTTCGAATCCTTGATGACGTCGAAAAGCAATCTTTGTATCGTCGAAGTAGCTATATAGCCTCAGGTAATTCTGCGCATCTATGCTGACTTGCAACTGACAAGCCACTGCACACAAAAAGGTGTATTCAAGTAATGGTCCATGCAGAATAATTGCCCACCTAGTGAAAAGGCAAATGTGGCAGGCTAATGGGCCAGGGCAAATAGATTGATAAATTTAGATAACACCTCCAATGATAATATTGAAATAGGTGATAAAAAACAGCACAGGTAAAATTGCAGTTATGACAAAATTTTAAAAGCACCTCTGCAAACTGCTGGAACCCTCAGCATCATGCCTGTTCTACACGCACATATGTTGCAGCGCAATCTATATCTCAGACGCAGGCACCTCCACACATCACTTTGTGATCTCCTCACAATAAGGTTAAATAACAGTCTGGCACAAGCTACTTGATGTGATTCATTTTGCAAGCGCCAGCCAAGTGCTGATGGTGGTAGAGCGAAATTGAAGTTTGTCCTTGTATGGAAGCCTTGGCCCATGTTTTATCAATTCTAGCGGCAAAGCACACCTTTTACAGCACACGTAAATCTTAAATTAGACTGCTTGCTGATGCTGTATAGTACGTTCCTGTAAAGAAACTAAATCACACAGAAAACATTTAGAATACCAAACTAATCAAATACTGGCTTGAATACATTTGTGCATTAGGGAAGCAAGGTGTAATGTACACTGTTGTAGAAAATTTTTACTCATGTATGGAATACTTCTATGACACAGCAGAGTTAATTTGTGAGTTCTTACATAGCAATGACTACCCACAGGTAAATTTTGTAAGGCTTAGGGAAACTAATTATTAGTAGAACTGTGTATGTACACTGGCACTGAGAAATTGGTTATAATAGTGGCAGCTTATAATGGACCAGTGCAAAAAAATGGCCGTTTGTGAGACACCAACTAGCTATTTTACCACGAAGCGCTCCCTGGCCTTGACCCATATAAAAAGCACTGGGAGGACCAGAGGGCGTACAGTACATTGGCTTACACTGATCATGATGAGGTCCCGTCATCCAGCTAGCGCCAAGGTACAAGAAGGATGTCCAGCCGTCTATAGAGTGAAAGGGACAAAATAAGATAGCATGAAGTCAGTTGAAACGCAGATTTGCAATAACAAATAAGGTGACCCAGTCACAGTCATTCATTAATAAATGCCAAGCTGTCGTGATTTCCCTCCCAGATGAAGCACCTACTAGGTTAAAGGTTTTTCTGCTTATTTAGAACAAAACACAAGTGAAATTTGTACATCAGCAGGCGATTTAATTTGGAATTGTATAGATGAAGTAAACATTGCAGTTATATTTTTTGTTTTGCTATACAGTGGGAACGCTACAAACTGCATAGTCACTGACACACGCGCGCACACGTAAGGACAAAAGGACACAAAATAGGGTGAGTTCAGTTTGGTTCAGCATTACAGCCAGCGCGTCGTCTTCGAATGCACTCCTTTCGGTTGGTTCGTGCTACGTTAACCACAGGCTAACAAGCAGGGCAAAGTTCTGACTGGTGTTGCGGAAGTCGTGGAGCGCGGTAGTGCTGAACGGCTGAACACAAGCAGAACCCTCGTATAAAAGTAATGACGAAAACTCGCAGGGCAGAAGAGCCCATATATCAAGAATTGTCGCGGGTAACACCTAAATATATTCACATTGTTGACGAAAAACGAAGCGCAATGTATTTCACTTACCGTAAAAATTGTTATCCGAACATGCGACGTACGAAGACGCACCGAGACACAAAGGTGGCGAATGCAGATCCCGCCATTGTGGTAGTAAGCCGTCGGCGAAAACACGCAATACGGCCGATGTCACGAAGCAATGTTGCAAAACACACGGCACACAGCATCAGCACAGCTAAATGACTCCAGTTAATATCCAGTATAAAAGTACAGAACGGCTTAGAATGACGCACAACTGGATAACGAACCCACGACCGAGACATAGCGGGCGGCAATGGCCGTTTTTTTAAACTTCCTGCCTCCAAGTGTTTCCAGCACAGAATGAGATGTCCAACAAATTTGGACTGTGCCGCCGAAGTGATCGCAGCGCGGTGGCTCTGTGACACCGCTGTGCAACACCGCCGTTTCGCTCCTGCTGCTGTAAATACCTGCTGCGCGAGCATAGAATGGTTTCCAGGCGTCGTGTGCGCGCCCCGTATGGAAAACAATAACACGCCTTTGATTGTTGAAGTTCTGGTGTGAAATTATTTAATATAAAGCCAATTAACTTATGTTGCTTCCAACGAGTTCGATTTGTCTGTGGCGTCTTTTATTCGCTAACGCCGACGGCCGACGGTAAACGCACATTTAACACGTCGTTTGGCATTTTATGCACTTTTAGACAAAAAGATCTAGAAAAGTTCTTGAGTTAGACATTCTGAATGCGTTTACCAAAACAGACTCTAGTGACACCAGTAGTGGGTTTTGCCGCAGATAGAATATATACTAGCATATTCAAAGTGCTGAGGTTATGTTTAGAAGAAATTCTATTTTCAGTCTTATCATAGACCAAGACGTCTGTAGCCGTTTGTAGCCGTTTCAAGAAGTTTTTGAGAGGTTCTGTATTTCGTGGGAAGTGTCAGTACAACGTCAGTCAGTACAACCAACATCGCCCCAGACCAGCGTGCTAGCCGCCGACTGCAAGGAATGCCCCCAGAGCACGGACTTCTACCTGAGACGAGCAGGAAGTTTGCCACCAAGTCCACCCCAATGGCAGCCCCAGCGTCCCCCGTCGTGCTGCAGCAGCCCAGGGAGCCCCCGACGTTCCGCGGTTCAACACTCGAGGACCCGGAAACCTGGCTCGAGACGTATGAGAGGATCGCTGCATTTAACAGCTGGAACAGCGGCGACAAACTGCGACATGTCTTCTTCTCATTGGAATGCGCTGCCAGGACGTGGTTCAAGAACAGAGAAGCCACCTTAACGACGTGGGACCTTTTCCGAAGCGGCTTCCTGCAGACATTCACAAGCGTCGTACGCCGAGAACGAGCCCAAGCACTATTAGAAACCCGAGTGCAGCTGCCTAATGAGACCACCGCGATTTTTACAGAAGAAATGAGCCGCCTATTCCGCCACGCCAACCCGGAAATGTCCGAGGTAAAGAAAGTCCGGCTACTGATGCGTGGTGCAAATGAGGAGCTTTTCGCCGGTATGGTACGAAGCCCACCCAAGACTGTCGACGAGTTTCTTCGCGAGGCCACTAGCATCGAGAAGACACTCGAGATGCGAAACCGTCAATTCGACCGCCGCACCAACTCTACAAACTATGCCGGAGTTCAATCACTAGCCTCCGACAACCTGCGCGAGGCTATCAGGGCTGTCGTACGAGAGGAGCTTCAGAAGATCTTCCCGTCGTCACAGCCTCAAGTGGCCTCGATCGCTCAAATTGTCAAAGATGAGGTTCAGCGGTCGCTTGGAGTTCCGGAGGTGCAATCTCAATTACCGCAACCCCAGCCAGAAGCGATGACCTACGCCGCCGTCGCACGCCGTCAAGGTCCTCCTCCGCGACCGCGCCAAGGCCCTGTAACGCCGCAATTCCGTCGTCCACCGCCGTCACCGCCGCCAGCACGCCCATCCGTTGCCCAGCGCAGCTACTCGACGCAGACAGACGTTTGGCGCGCTCCTGAACACGGCCCGCTCTGCTACCACTGCGGAGAAGCGGGTCACGTCTACCGATGATGTCCATACCGGGAGATGGGACTGCGAGGTTTCGCCGTCAACGCTCCGCGCCCGCAGCAAGGTGAACGCCCTCACAATATCGCTGACTACCCCGCCGCTACTCAGTGGAGCTCTCGACGACCGTCGCGTTCGCCATCACCAGGCAGGTACGTGTCTCCGCAGCGGCGACCATACACTGGCCCAGCCCGGGGCCGGTCAGCGAGCCCATATCAGGAAAACTAAAAGCAGCAACCGATGGAGGTGCGGTTGCTGCCCGTCGAACTGACGAATATCTTCCGCCGCCGAAGAAACTACCTCGACGACACAACGACACGCCGCCGTCCCGAAGTCTGGAAGAAAAGAATGAGACGACGAAAGACGACCTGACGACGTCACATACCAGCCACAGGTCAACGCGACGCAATCGCAAACAACCACCGACCTCGACGTGCTTCTCGACGGCCATGGAGTCACCGCCTTAGTCGACACAGAGGCTGATTACTCCGTCATGAGTGGACACATCGCCGCCCAGTTGAAGAAAGTTAAGACTACGTGGGAAGGCCCTCAAATTCGGACCGCTGGAGGACACCTCATAACGCCGACTGCAATGTGCACGGCAACAATTATCATTCACGACCGGACTTACCCTGTCACCTTCGTTATCCTCCAACAGTGTTCACGAGACGTCATTCTCGGCATGGACTTCCTCAACCAACACGGCGCAGTCATCGACCTGAAGTCGAAGTTAATAACGCTGTCGGAAGATATGCGATGCCGCCGGAGAGCCCTCGTAGTCACCACGCCTTGAGTGTGCTCGAAGATCAAGTGAGCATCCCGCCTCGCTCCAGCATTGTTATTTCGGTCGGCACCGAAACACCCGCTGACGTAGAAGGCGTCATCGAAGGCGACCAACGTCTAATGCTAGACCATGAAATTTGCGTCGCAAGAGGGATCGCTCGACTGCACGGAGGAAACACGAAAGTGTTGGTCACAAACTTCAGCCAGGAGTTCAAGCACATCAACAAGGGCACAACGATCGCGTACATCGAGGAAATTCTGGAAAACAGCAATGCGTTTGTCCTCTCGGATTCTGCCGCATGTACCCCGACGACCGTAGTTCCCGAGCCATCATCATCAGCAGCCTGGTTACGCCCACTGCAGGGCAAAGGCTCCTCCCTACTTCTCCAACTACCCCGGTCATGTACTAATTGTGGCCATGTTGTCCCTGCAAACTTCTTAATCTCATCCGCCCACCTAACTTTCTGCCGCCCCCTGATATACTTCCCTTCCCTTGGAACCAGTCAGTAACCCTTGATGACCATCGGTTATCTTCCCTCCTCATTACATGTCCGGCCCATGCCCGATTTCAACTAAGATGTCATTTACCCGCGTTTGTTCCCTCACCCAATCTGCTCTTTTCTTATCCCTTAAAGTTACACCCATCATTCTTCTTTCGATAGCTCGATGCGTCGTCCTCAATTTCAGCAGAACCCTTTTCGTAAGCCTCCAGGTTTCTGCCCCATACGTGAGTACTGGTAAGACACAGCTGTTATACACTTTTCTCTTGAGGGATAGTGGCAACCTGCTGTTCATGATTTGAGAATGCTTGCCAAACGCCCTCCAGCCCATTCTTATTCTTCTGGTTATTTCAGTCTCAAGATCTGGATAAGTGATCACTACCTGGCCTCCTAAGTAGATGTATACCCTTACCACTTCCAGTGCCTCGCTACCTATCGTAAACTGCTGTTCTCTTCCGAGACTGTTAAACATTATTTTAGTTTTCAGCAGATTAATTTTCAGACCCACCCTTCTGCTTTGCCTCTCCAGGTCAGTGAGCATGCATTGCAGTTGGTCTCCTGAGTTACTAATAAGCAAGGCAATATCATCAGCGAATCTCAAGTTGCTAAGGTATTCTTCAGCAACTTTTATCCCCCATTCTTCCCACTCCAGGTCTCTGAATACCTCCTGTAAACATGCTGTAAATAGCATTGGAGAGATCGTGTCTCCCTGTCGGACGCCTTTCTTTATTGGGATTTTGTTGCTTTCTTTATGGAGGACTACGGTGGCTGTGGAGCCACTATAGATATCTTCCAGTATTTTTACATATGGCTCATCTACACCCTGATTCCGCAATGCCTCCATGATCGCTGAGGTTTCGACAGAATCAAACGCTTTTTCGTAATGAATGAAGGCTATATATAAGGGTTATATATGTTCTGCACATTTCTCTATTGATAGTGTGAATATGGTCTATTGTTGAGTAGCCCTTACGGAATCCTGCCTGGTCCTTTGGTTGACAGAAGTCTAAGGTGTTCCTGATTCTGTTTGCGATTACCTTCGTAAATACATTGTAGGCAACGGACAGTAAGCTGACTGGTCTATAATTCTTCAAGTCTTTGGCGTCCCCTTTCTTATAACTTAGGATTATGTTACCATTCTTCCAAGATTCGGGTACGCTCGAGGTCATGAGGCATTGTGTATATAGGGTGGCCTGTCTTTCTAGGACAATCCTTCAACAAATCTGCTGTTGCCTGATCCTCCCCAGCTGCCTTCCCCCTTTGCATAGCTCCCAAGGCGTTCTTTGCTTCTTCCGGCGTTACTTGTGGGATTTCAAGTTTCTCGAGCTAGACTATTTTCTCTCATATTATCGTCGTGGGTGTTACTGGTACTGTATAAATCTCTATAGAACTCCTCAGCCACTTGAACTATCTCATCCATATTTGTAACGATATTGCCGGCTTTGTCTCTTAACGCATGCATCTGATTCTTGCCTATTCCTTGTTTCTTCTTCACTGCTCCGCTTCCTCCGCTCCTGAGAGTATGTTCAATTCTATCCATATTATAGTTCCTTATGTCAGCTGTCTTATGCTTGTTGATTAACTTCGAAAGTTCTGCCAGTTCTATTCTAGGTAAGACGCTTTCATACATTGGCGTTTCTTGATCAGATCTTTCGCCTCCTGCGATAGCTTACTGGTCTCCTGTCTAACGGAGTTACCACCGACTTCTATTGCGCACTCTTTAATGATGCCCATAAGATTGTCGTTCATTGCTTCAACACTAAGGTCCTCTTCCTGAGTTAGAATCGAATACCTGTTCTGTAGCTTGATCCGGAATTCCTCTAGTTTCCTTCTTACTGCTAACTCATTTATTGGCTTCTTATGTACCAGTTTCTTCCGTTCCCTCCTCAAGTCTAGGCTAATTCGAGTACTTACCATCCTATGGTCACTGCAGCGCACCTTGCCGAGCACGTCTACATCTTGTATGATGCCAGGGTTCGCGCAGAGCATGAGGTCGATTTCATTTCTATTCTCCCCATTTGGGCTCCTCCACGTCCACTTTTGGCTAACCCGCTTGCGGAAAAAGGTATTCATTATCCGCACATTATTCTGTTCTGCAAACTCTACTAATAACTCTCCCCTACTATTCCTAGAGCCTATGCCATATTCCCCCACTGACTTGTCTCCAGCCTGCTTCTTGCCTACCCTGGCATTGAAGTCGCCCATCAGTATAGTGTATTTGGTTTTGACTTTACCCATCGCCGGTTCCACGTCTTCATAAAAGCTTTCGACTTCCTGGTCATCATGACTGGATGTAGGGGCGTAGACCTGTACTACCTTCAATTTGTACCTCTTATTTAGTTTCAGAACAAGACCTGCCACCCTCTCGTTAATGCTATAGAATTCCTGTATGTTACCAGCTATATCCTTATTAATAAGGAATACGACTCCTAGTTCTCGTCTCTCCGCTAAGTCCCGGTAGCACAGTACGTGCCCGCTTTTTAGCACTGTATATGCTTCTTTTGTCCTCCTAACCTCACTAAGCCCTATTATATCCCATTTACTACCCTCTAATTCCTCCAACAACACTGCTTGACTTGCCTCACTAGGTAACGTTCTAACGTTAAACGTTGCCAGGCTCAATTTCAATGGCGGCCTGTCCGGAGCCAGGTATTCTTAGTACCCTCTGCTGCGTCACAGATCTGATCGCCGCCGTGGTCAGTTGCTTCGCGGCTGCTGGGGACTGAGGGCCGGGCTTTGATTGTTGTATTCATATAGGAGGTTGTGGCCAAGTACTGCACCAGGGTGGCCAATCCTGCTCTGGTGAGAGAGCGCGTTACCGATTCTGGTCACCGGGATCAGGCCGCACTCCAGGCCTGTTTGTGCAATTTTCTCAACACACGGTTTTTTTCCGGTGGAGAATTGCGCGGCACCGGGATTCGAACCACGGTCCTCTTGCACGCGAGGCGGGTACTCTACCGCCGGCGCAGTAGTTGTACGCCTCATTTTACCTACAGTGGGGCCTTATTTGATCAGACAAGATGGACCAATCTGAGCTCGGTTATACCGCAGGGATATATACACTGATGAATTTGCCACCTATACGAATTAATTTGCACTTTCTCACGCAAACAGCATGCTAACACTTCCAAGTCAGTGGGCAATGTTATTGTTTGATCACATCTTGAGATACTTTCAACTTTGTATGACGCATTAACCAAGGTGTTGCGTCGTTTGTGTGAGGTATTGCCCGAAGCCAATTAGGGTCACATGAAAATATATCAACAAAGTGATTGATCCAGCTAGGAGTGTTGCTTTGGAACACTACTTTATCACCAATCCTCCTTTGCATGCTACCTGCCTACTCTGTACTGTGTAATGTTTAAGTTTGAAAGAAAGGCAACAGCTAGGCAGTGCAAAATGCCAAACTTGCTTTTTAGTTCAACAATATAAGACGCTATTTAACCTTTTAAATTAAGTTTGTACATCATTTACCTGCAGAGTGAATTACTGTTTTAAACGGATTATATTTTTGCAGGAAGCTTCTCAGACTTGTTTGACAGGTTGATAAGTGGCTTTTTAGCCATCAGAACACCATACAATAAATTAAAGGCTGACTTTGACTCTGCTATGCAACTTAATGACTATATGCCAGGAACACGGTCTCCGAGTTGTGGCGCTGGCTAGCACTCCCAGCGTTCGACTAGGACACATAAATTCCCAAGAAAGTGGATGGGAAAACGACGCCGCTGTAGCTCAATTGGTAGAGCATAGCAGGCGAAATGCGAAGGTTGTGGGTTCAGTTCCCACCTGCGGTAAGGTGTTCTTTCATCCACTTTAATTTCCATTAATTTATCGTTTCATTATTTAATTTATTAAGCGCAAGTAATTTCCCCTATGTTGCCCTTGGTGTCAGTGTTTGTTGGCTTCTTATGATAGGAAATATACTAGTCATTTTAAACATCATCGCATACATACCTTAAGATACCGTAATTTAAGAGAAATGAGTGCTTAAATTTATTTTTAATGTGAGGCAAACTTCTTACTTTGCACATATTGCTAATTGAAGTTCCAATTTGAACATTCCCATTTCTTCCCTTGCCCTTTTTTCCTGTTCTGTGCAGGTATTGCTTTCCTATGTCTACAAGAACCGTCACGCGTGGCCTGTGGCAGCAAGCTTTTGTGGGCAGCCAGTTGCTCTCCTACGAAGGCTCGCCTACTCTGCCAGCGGCGGAAATCATCTTCAAGATTTATCCATGATCACCTTTGCTGCTATTTGTCACTCTTGTTAATTACACGTTCTGCATCTTTTCTAATTTATTAAGTAATAAAGTATGAGTATGTGACATGGTGTGAAGTTGATGCCTTGCTGCATTTTCGCTTGCAATCACCTTTTATGCATGAAAAGCTCATCATACAGTTTATGAAAAAAAATAACAGCATAATATGATTTATCTTTCAGTTCTTGTAACATGCAACGTACAAGGAATTCACTAATGTATGGTATGCCGAAGTACTCGCCATTATTTCCGCGTGATGCTGTGCAAGCATGTGGCGCTACCTTACAAGAGGCACCCAGAAAGTAAGTTACAATTTACTTTTAAATGAAGCATGGACATCAGAAAAAATATATTTATATTGCTAGTTAGAGTGGTTTGCAGAGTGTTTTTCCAGATGTGTACTATCCTTTATTTCTTAACTCATTGCAGCACAGTGTTCTGTTTCGTATACTGGTGTAAGGCAATTGTGCACCCTGTAGCTGAAACAAGGATGTAATTTTTGCCTGAACTGCAGCATCACTGACAAAATTTTTCTTTGCTAGAAACCACTTCAATTTGGTGGAGACCCAGCAGGGCGAAGTTTTGTCAGTAATGACGTGTTTCACGCAGAGATGTTCTTATTTAGGTCAATGAGTGAACATTGGAATTATATCAGCATACAATGCAGATCTTGTTTTATTTGCAAAACAATTCTGACAGGTGGCATTCAATTGATTAGTCTAATTAAAAAGCAGAAATTGACCTATGGGGCTGTACTACACTATTCCCATGGTTCACATCTGGAAAAACTACCTCTGCATCACTCTATCCGACAATATAAATTTTTTTTCTGATGTCCATGCCTCGTTTCAAATAAATTGTAACTGTGGGTAAAAGTTATGTTACTGTAACAGTTGCCGCAAAAATTTGAGGGAATGTCTAGTAAAAGTCTTCAGTTGTTCTTGTCAAGCTGTCCATTAGCCAACATTTAGCGTAACGTTAGCAGGGCTTACTGAAGTATTTCTAGACGTCCATGGCTACAGAATGTCTTGATCAAGACAGCTACTAGGCTTTTGAATTAGCCGTTCAAGACATCTTTTAGACATCAAATAGCTGCTTGCGTGTTTCGTGGGTTGGTCCTTACCACAGTTTTGAACCGATGACAAGCTGCAATCCTTGGCTCACAATCTGCCATTTTATCTCAATCGTCGTATAAACATAAACATACTGCTGGTTTTAGTCGAAAACAACTAAGAACATACTTTGTGCACATGTAATCCGTATTTATTCATATGTCGTTTAAGAAAACCTGTGTTATTGCTGTACTTGATTTGATGCTGTACTTGATTGCTGTAATATATTTGATTTGATGACTACTTCTGTATTGCTATTGTTATTTCGTTCTGTCTGCTGCTGCCATGTAATGGTTTCCTAGGCCTTCGTCAAGCTGTTCGTACAGCTTTTAGCCCAGGTGACCATCCAGATACTTACTGGAGAATAAAATATGATTTGATTTCATTTGATTTGTCCTCGGGCTTCGGGCTTGGATCGCGGCTTCGCGGGGGCGTTCGGCACATGAACGCACAACCACCTCCACCAGATGTCACGTGGTGGTGACGTTGAAGAACACAGTAGCAATACTGTTAAAGACAAAACTAACTTTTATTGGGCGAACCTGTGCCCACAAAAACAGGCTACACTTATAGCACAACGATAGAGGCGAACACGGTCGGTGATCATCGAAAATCTGATGAGCGGGTGAAGCGCGTCGGCTTTTATAGAGCAGTCGTCGAATGTTCCAGACTAATCGTGGGGACCCGCGTGCCTTCCACAGAGTTCTACGCCATTCGCGTCAGGCGATGAAATCAGATAACAGGAGGTTCGGAGACAACAGACAGCGGATAGAAGCATCGATAACTTTCCAGAAACTTCGTGTACATGCAGGCGCGTCCCACTCTATGGATAACATTTGTTAGGCGGCGAAACGTGGTCGCCCGATAAAGATAAGTGCACGTGTCAATATATATATAATATATTGAAAGGGGGTTTATTGCAGCTCGTACGCGGGATCGCAAGTAGCGCTTGATGGCGAGTCCTAGGCGTTCGCGTCAGCAGCCCGAGCTCGGGTCTCGCGCCGCAGCGGTGGCAGTCCGCATAGCGCCACATGCATATTGCCCACTACAATTGCCCCCGCGGCGAAGAGGAGCTATCCTGGCGACCTAAGGCCATGGCGCGGTCATGGCGGCGTTTGTCCGTAGATGGCGCCACCGGTTCGACCACATAATTCACAGGCGATGTACACGCGACGACCCGGTACGGACCCTGATATTTCGGAGCAAGTTTTGGACTAAGGCCTGGAGATTGCAAGGGCAGCTGAAGCCAGACATGAGAGTCCACGGCGAAGGACTGTGTGGGCTGCCCGTTGTCGTGGCCATCTTTGTGAATTCCTTGGGTAGCCCACGTGAACGAGCGAGCCAGTTGGCGGCACTCTTCAGCATGGAGAGCAACTTCGGAAAGGGGGGTGAATTCAGAGGCATCCGGATGATATGGTAGCACGGTGTCGAGGGTAGTGGATGGTTCACGTCCATAAAGAAGGAAAAATGGTGAGAAGCCTGTGGTAGCCTGAACGGCGGTATTATACGCGTACGTCACAAAAGGGAGGACATCGTCCCAATTGGAATGATCAGACGCAACATACATAGTGAGCATGTCACCAAGAGTGCGGTTGAAGCGTTCCGTTAGACCGTTAGTCTGTGGGTGATACGCCGTAGTGGTGCGGTAAATAGTGCGGCAAGTGGCGAGCAGCTCATTAATAACTTCGGACAAGAAAACACGGCCTCTGTCGCTGAGCAGTTCTCGCGGTGCGCCATGCCGTAAGATGAAATGCCGTAACATGAATGCGGCGACGTCGCGAGCAGCAGCCGAAGCAGGTGCAGCAGTTTCGGCATATCTTGTAAGGTGGTCTACTGCGACAATTATCCAACGATTTACTTTAGCAATGCATGGAAGAGGCCCATAAAGGTCAATGCCACTCCGATCAAAAGGACATGCAGGACACGGTAAAGGTTGCAGAGGGCCTGTCGTATGAGGAGATGTCTTGCGTCGCTGACAGGCTACACATGACCGAATGTATTTGCGGAAATAAGAATACATGCCGCCCCAGTAGTACCGCTGGCGGAGCCGCTCGTAGGTTTTCAGGACGCCAGCGTGAGCTTGTTGTGGGTCGGCGTGGAAATACGTGCATATGTCGGAGCGCAAATGGCGAGGGATGACTAGCAGCCATTTGCGACCGTCCGGTTGATAGTTTCGGCGGTACAAGATGGAGTCCCGTAGCACGAAATGTTCGTTGGAAAGGAAAAAAAGAAACCGAAAAGCTGGTGCAACAAGGAAATACGAGAAGCGATCACCGAACGACAGAAAGCATCTCGAGAGCACAGGCAGGCAAAGAAGGCGCAGGTGCCACAGGATGAAGTAACCAGTAAATGGGAAATATACCGGGAGAAAAAGTCTATGGTTCAAATACTGGTGCAAGCAAAATTAAAAGGTGAAAGAGAAAGTTGGTTGTCAGAAATACGTGAGAAAAAGAAGGCCGCACCTAGAATATTTTGGTATCACATAAAATTATTAGGCAGGGAGTCAACAACAATACAACAACATATCCTAGACGAAGATGAAAACAGACTGGAAGGAGAAGCGGCAATAAATTACATCCAAAAAGAACCAGCCGAATCTTTCCAAGGCATGGACGAGGTTGTATTTGAAGAAAAAAAGAGCATGAAAGAGACCAAAGTGGAAAAGGAGCTGGTGCTGAAAATTTTAGACTGGAAGAAAGCGGAAGAGAAAATTCCTAAGCGCACAGCCACAAGGCTAGACGAGGTTCTCGTTAGGCTGATAAATGAACTGGGACCAAACAGTAAGGAAGCTCTAGTGAAAGCAGTGGAAAAAACTTTAAAAGATAGACGAGTACCAGACAGTTGGCGACAAAGTAG
Organism: Dermacentor variabilis; assembly: GCF_050947875.1. Taxonomy (NCBI): domain Eukaryota; kingdom Metazoa; phylum Arthropoda; class Arachnida; order Ixodida; family Ixodidae; genus Dermacentor; species Dermacentor variabilis. The sequence continues at coordinate 235,594,775 of NC_134571.1, forward strand.
AATGAATTTAATTTATAAAGGTAAGGGGGAGAAAGACAAAATTCACTCGTATAGACCGTTGACCATTACATCGGAAATGTACAGGCTAGCAATGCAGGCAATCAAATTAAAGCTTCAAGCATGGGCAGAGAATAATGACATTTTGGGAGAGCTTCAGAATGGCTTTAGAATAGGTAGGCGTCTGGATGATACCTTGTTTGTTCTTACTCAGTGTATTGAAATATCAAAAGCAGAAAGCAGACCGTTGTATGTGGCCTTTTTGGACATTACAGGAGCCTACGACAACGTAGACCGCAACATTTTGTGGGATATTCTGGAAGGGGAAGGCTTAGGTAACGATTGTATACAGCTTTTGAGAGAGATTTACCTAGAAAATACTGTTTGCGTTGAATGGCAAGGGATGGGGAGCGCGGAGAAAGTTCATATCAACAAGGGACTGAGCCAGGGGTGCCCTTTATCCCCGCTGCTGTTTATGATGTACATGGTGAGGATGGAGAGGGCGCTAGAAGGAAGTAATATCGTGTTTAATCTCTCATACAAACAGGCAGGTACAGTAATAGAGCAGCAACTCACAGGTTTATTTTATGCGGACGACATTGTGTTGCTCGCAAACAAGCAAAGCGATTTGCAACGTCTGGCTAATATCTGTGGACAGGAAGGCAACAATTTAGGTTTGAAATTTAGTGTTAGAAAATCAGGTGTTATTGTATTCAATGAAAACAGTGAACAGACATTGGAGATACAGGGCCAAGAAATACCTCGGGTAACAGAGTATAAATACCTTGGTATATGGATAAACGAAGGCAACGGATATATGGAAAGACAGGAAAAAACCATAACAGTCAAGGGGAAGAGAAATGCAGCCATAATGAAGCACAGAGCGCTATGGGGATACAATAGGTACGAGGTCCTCCGAGGTATGTGGAAAGGGGTAATGGTTCCAGGACTTATTTTTGGAAATGCGGTTGTTTGCTTTAAATCAGGGGTACAATCAGGACTCCACGGGAACCAAAGGTCAGTGGGTCGCCTCGCATTGGGCACTCACGGGAAGACTACAAATGAAGCTGTGCAGGGGGATATGGGCTGGACTAGTTTTGAAGTGAGGGAAGCTCGCAGTAATATTGACTATGAAGAACGGCTGAGGAATATGGAAGAAAGTAAATGGGCTGGGAGAGTGTTCAGGTATCTGTACAGGCAAAACATTGATTCACAGTGGAGGAAAAGAACTAGGAAGCTTACCAACAAGTATGCGGCCTGTGGGGTGGGCAACACAGCAACAAAGAAGGTCAAGCGGAAAGTCAGAGAGGCTGAATTAATCTCATGGGTGGCGGCAATGGAAAAGAAACCTGCCATGAGTAACTACTTAAGAGGAAAAAACGAAATCAGGAAAGAAGCCATTTATGATAACTCAAAGCGAAGCTCATTACTTTTCGAAGCGAGATCGGGATGCCTTAGAACACGCACCTATAAAGCGAGGTATAAGAAGGAAGAAGAAGCATGTGCTTGCTACGGTAAAGCTAGGGAAACGACGGAGCATATTTTATTAGAATGTGAAGACGTCTACTCAGCGGTCGATTTAGGCACCACTGGCCTCCATGAAGCCCTTGGGTTCAGCGGGAGCAGTGGTAAAGCAAACAGGTACGCAATAGACATTAGTAAGAGGCGATTGGAGGATTGGTGGAAGAAAAGTAGGGAAACGACAAAAGATGGCACAAAAGCACAGTTCGCAATAGGGGATCAGAAAATTTGGACGTGGTAATTCATAGGGTTTTTTTTCATTGGTTAACCTAGGTAGGATATTAGGCAGCATAGTAGCAAGAGCTTGGTGGCGCAACCCACCGCCCCATTCTAAAGGGGACGCTCCTAACATCCATCCATCTATCCATCCATGGGTGGCTTGGCGACGAAGGGCTCGAGGGCATGTAGCCGTTGAAGAACTGTGAAGAATATTGCTACGGGATAGTATTTCCAATGACGAAGAGCCGAACGGTAAGTAGACGACGACGACGATTTGAAGCTAGTGCGGGCTGTTGCCTCTTGGCCAAGCGCAGCGTATTTTCTTGTAAATATACTTGTACATAGCTTTTCGTCTGCTTCTTCCTCCGCAACATATCTGGTGGAGGTGGACGTTCCCTGTACCTCGTTACGGAGCTTCGCAGTGGACGGTACGTCGAGCCTTTCTTCGTGGCTCCCGGCGACGACAACCCGACTCCGCCGGCTCCGACACCTGCTGCCACCTCGACGACCTACATCACTCTCCCCGCTCCCCGTGATCCTGGCGTATTCTCGGGCAAAGATGGGGAAGACGTCGATGACTGGATCAGCCTGTATGAACACGTCAGCCGCAATAATCGGTGGGACCTACTATTATGCTCGCCAACGTAGTCTTTTACCTCGGTGGCACACCTAGAGTTTGGTATCGCACGCACGAAGATGAGCTCACCAGTTGGGATTCACTTAAGGCACAGCTTCAAGACTTGTTCGGCAACCCCTACGGTCACCAACTTGCCGCGCAGAAGGAGCTTTCCGGCCGTGTGCAGACGTCAACAGAGCCCTATGTCACGTACATTCAGGACGTCTTGGCTCTGTGCCGCAAGGTTGACACCCACATGACTGAGTCCGACAACGTTGCCCACATCCTCAAAGGCATTGCCGATGACGCCTTCAACTTGCTAGTTTGCAACAACGTCGCGACGGTGGATGCTGTTATAAAAGAGTGCCGCCGCCTGGAACTCGCTAAAAGCCGACGTATTGACCACCAGTTTGCCCGTCTGCCCAACACCCCAGCGACATCTTCCTGTGCCGACACTCCTCGTCCCAACAACACTGCCGATGTTACCAGGATCGTCCGGCGTGAGATCGGGGCCGCCTATCAGGCTGCCTTCGACTCCAGTCCCGCCAACAAATCTGCAGTCACGGTCTCACTGATCCAGGCAGTTGTCCGCCAAGAGTTCGAAAACATGGGTCTTAACACCATCTGCTCGGCCCATCGTCCTGATACCCGCCCGGCTTCTTCGATTCCGCCCCGTCCCGCATCTTCTTACCCACCACGTTTCCGCAACCCATCTGAATGGAGCAATGCTGACGACAAGCCCATTTGTTTCCACTGCCATCGAATCGGGCACATTTCTCGCCACTGTCGCAGTCGCTGGAGGTCGCCGGCCCGGCCTACTTATACTGCCTACTCGCGCCCCCCCCCCAGGTGGCCCTTCTCTTCCCTATGCCGCACGCTTCGATAACGCCGCCGCTGATTCTCCAGCACCGAACCGCTCCTATTCTCGTTCGCCTTCGCCCCAACGACGAAAATCTCGCTCTCCCCAGCCCCATCGCTCCTATTCGCCGACTCCCTTCGGACGCCGCTCCCAGCCGGAAAACTAGACGATGCAGCGCCTCGAGGTGACGCTGCATTGCTCCCTACGCCGCCAAATCCTCTCCTGACGTTGCGCACTCATCTGAACCTTCTTCATGTGCAAGTCGACGGTGTTTCTGTATCTGCACTCATAGACTCTGGGGCGCATTTGTCCGTAATGAGCGCTGACCTTCGTAACCGGCTCAAGAAAATTATCCCGCCCGCCACGACGCCTGTTGTCCGTGTCGCCGAAGGCGGAACAGCCCCCGTAATTGGTATGTGTACCGCCCGCGTCTCCTTCGCCGATCGCTCAACAATCGTGCTATTCACAGTCATCGCTCACTGTCCCCACGACATCATCCTCTGCTTAGACTTCCTCTCCGCACATTCTGCTCTCATCGATTGCTCCGCCAGTACTCTCCGCCTCGACCTGCCTGTTCTGGATCCCGCTGAACAACACCCTACCCACGAAACACAGAACCTCTTAAAGACTTCTTGAAGCGGCTGCAAACGGCTATAGACGTCTTGGTCTGTGATAAGACTTAAAATAGAATTTCTTCTAAACATAACCTCAGCACTTGGAATATGCTAGTATATATTCTATCTGCGGCAAAACCCACTACTGGTGTCACTAGAGTCTGTTTCGGTAAACGCATTCAGAATCTCCAACTGAAGAACTTTTCTAGATCTTTTTGTCTAAAAGTGCATAAAATGCCAAACGACGTGTTAAATGTGCGGTTACCGTCGGTCGTCGGCGTTAGCGAATAAAAGACGCCACCGACAAATCGAACTCGTTGGAAGCAACATAAGTTAATTGGCTTTAATATTAAATAATTTCACATCAGAACTTCATCAATCAAGGGCGTGTTATTGTTTTCTATACGGGGCGCGCGCACGACGCCTGGAAACCATTCTGTGCTCGCGCAGCAGGTATTTACAGCAGCAGGAGCGAAACGCCGGTGTTGCTCGGCGGTGTCACAGAGCCACCGCGCTGCGATCACTTCGGCGGCAAAATTCAAGTTTGTCGGACATCTCATTCTGTTCTGGAAACGCTGGGAGGGAGGAAGTTTGAAAAAACGGCCACTGCCGCCCGCTATGTCTCGGTCGTGGGTTCGTTATCCAGTTGTGCGTCATTCTAAGCCGTTCTGTACATTTATACTGGATATTAACCGGAGTCATTTAGCTGTGCTGATGCTGTGTGCCGTGTGTTTTGCATCATTGCTTCGTGACATCGGCTGTATTGCGTGTTTTCGCCGACGGCTTACTACCACAATGGCGGGATCTGCGTTCGCCACCTTCGTGTCTCGGTGCGTCTTTGTACGTCGCACGTTTGGATAACACCTTTTACGGTAAGTGAAATACATTGCGCTTCGTTTTTCGTCAACAATGTGAATATATTTAGGTGTTACCCGCGACAATTCTTGATATATGGGCTCTTCTGCCCTGCGAGTTTTCGTCATTACTTTTATACGAGGGTTCTGCTTGTGTTCAGCCGTTCAGCACTACCGCGCTCCACGACTTCCGCAACACCAGTCAGAACTTTGCCCTGCTTGTTAGCCTGTGGTTAACGTAGCACGAACCAACCGAAAGGAGTGCATTCGAAGACGACGCGCTGGCTGTAATGCTGAACCAAACTGAACTCACCCTATTTTGTGTCCTTTTGTCCTTACGTGTGCGCGCGTGTGTCAGTGACTATGCAGTTTGTAGCGTTCCCACTTTATAGCAAAACAAAAAATATAACTGCAATGTTTACTTCATCTATACAATTCCAAATTAAATCGCCTGCTGATGTACAAATTTCACTTGTGTTTTGTTCTAAATAAGCAGCAAAACCTTTAACCTAGTAGGTGCTTCATCTGGGAGTGAAATCACGACAGCTTGGCATTTATTAATGAATAACTGTGACTGGATCACCTTATTTGTAATTGCAAATCTGCCTTTCAACTGACTTGATGCTGATGCTGACCTGATGCTGACGGCTGGACATCCTTCTTGTACCTTGGCGCTAGCTGGATGACGGGACCTCATCATGATCAGTGTAAGCCAATGTACTGTAGCCTCTCTGGTCCTCCCAGTGCTTTTTATATGGCTTAAGGTCAGGGAGCGCTTCGTGGTAAAATAGCTAGTTGGTGTCTCACAAACGGCCATTTTTTTGCACTGGTCCATTATAAGCTGCCACTATTATAACCAATTTCTCAGTGCCAGTGTACATACACAGTTCTACTAATAATTAGTTTCCCTAAGCCTTACAAAATTTACCTGTAGGTAGTCATTGCTATGTAAGAACTCACAAATTAACTCTGCTGTGTCATAGAAGTATTCCATACATGAGTAAAAATTTTCTACAACAGTGTACATTACACCTTGCTTCCCTAATGCACAAATGTATTCAAGCCAGTATTTGATTAGTTTGGTATTCTAAATGTTTTCTGTGTGATTTAGTTTCTTTACAGGAACATACTGTACAGCATCAGCAAGCAGTCTAATTTAAGATTTATGTGTGCTGTAAAAGGTGTGCTTTGCCGTTAGAATTGATAAAACATGGGCCAAGGCTTCCATACAAGGACAAACTTCAATTTCGCTCTACCACCATCAGCACTTGGCTGGCGCTTGCAAAATGAATCGCATCAAGTAGCTTGTGCCAGACTGTTTTTAACCTTATTGTGAGGAGATCACAAAGTGATGTGTGGAGGTGCCTGCGTCTGAGATATAGATTGCGCTGCAACATATGTGCGTGTAGAACAGGCATAATGCTGAGGGTTCCAGCAGTTTGCAGAGGTGCTTTTAAAATTTTGTCATAACTGCAATTTTACCTGTGCTGTTTTTTATCACCTTTTTCAATAATATCATTGGAGGTGTTATCAGAATTTATCAGTCTATTTGCCCTGGCCCGTTAGCTTGCCACATTATCCTTTTCACTAGGTGGGCAATTATTCTGCATGGACCATTACTTGAATACACCTTTTTGTGTGCAGTGGCTTCTCAGTTGCAAGTCAGCATAGATGCTCAGAATTTCCTGAGGCTATAGATACACTGATGAATTTGCCACCTATATGAATCACTTTGCACTTTCTCACGCAAACAGCAATATAACACTTCCAAGTCAGTGGGCAATGTTATCGTTTGATCACATCATGAGATACTTTCAACTTTGTATGACGCATCAAGGTGTTGCGTCATTTGTGTGAAGTATTGCCCGAAGCCAATTAGGGTCACATGAAAATGTATCAACAAAAGTGATTGATCCAGCTAGGAGTGTTGCTTTGGGACACTACTTTATCACCAGTCCTCCTTTGCATGCTACCTGCTTACTCTGTACTGTGTCATGTTTCAGTTTAAAGAAAGGCAACAGCTAGGCAGCGCAAAATGCCAAACTTGCTTTTTAGTTCAACAATATAAGACGCTATTTAACTTTTTAAATTAAGTTTGTACATCATTCACCTGCAGAGTGAATTACTGTTTTAAACGGATTATATTTTTGCAGGAAGCTTCTCAGACTTGTTTGACAGTTTGATAAGTGGCTTTTTAGCCACCAGAACACCATACAATAAACTAAAGGCTGACTTTGACTCTGCTATGCAACTTAATGACTATATGCCAGGAACAAGGTCTCCGAGTTGTGGCGCTGGCTAGCACTCCCAGCGTTCGACTAGGACACATAAATTCCCAAGAAAGTGGATGGGAAAACGACGCCGCTGTAGCTCAATTGGTAGAGCATAGCACGCGAAATGCGAAGGTTGTGGGTTAAGTTCCCACGTGCGGTAAGGTGTTTTTTCATCCACTTTAATTTCCATTAATTTATCGTTTCGTTATTTAATTTATTAAGCGCAAGTAATTTCCCCTATGTTGTCCTTGGTGTCAGTGTTTGTTGGCTTCTTATGATAGGAAATATACAAGTCGTTTTAAACATCATCGCATACATACCTTAAGATGCCCGTAATTTAAGAGAAAGGAGTGCTTAAATTTATTTTTAATGTGAGCCAAACTTCTTACTTAGCACATATTGCTAATTGAAGTTCCAATTTGAACATTCCCATTTCTTCCCTTACCCTTTTTTTCCTGTTCTGTGCAGGTATTGCTTTCCTATGTCTACAAGAACCGTCACGCGTGGCCTGTGGCAGCAAGCTTTTGTGGGCAGCCAGTTGCTCTCCTACGAAGGCTGGCCTACTCTGGCAGCGGCGGCAATCATCTTCAAGATTTATCCATGATCACCTTTGCTGCTATTTGTCACTCTTGTTAATTACACGTTCTGCATCTTTTCTAATTTATTAGGTAATAAAGTATGAGTATGTGACATGGTGTGAAGTTGATGCCTTGCTGCATTTTCGCTTGCAATCACCTTTTATGCATGAAAAGCTCATCATACAGTTTATGAAAAAAATAACAGCATATTATGATTTATCTTTCAGTTCTTGTAACATGCAACGTACAAGGAATTCACTAATGGATGGTATGCCGAAGAACTCGCCATTATTTCTCCGTGATGCTGTGCAAGCATGTGGCGTTACCTTACAAGAGGCACCCAGAAAGTAAGTTACAATTTACTTTTAAATGAAGCATGGACATCAGAAAAAATATATTTATATTGCTAGTTAGAGTGGTTTGCAGTGTGTTTTTCCAGATGTGTACTATCCTTTATTTCTTAACTCATTGCAGCACAGTGTTCTGTTTTGTATACTGGTGTAAGGCAATTGTGCCCCCTGTAGCTGAAACAAGGATGTAATTTTTGCCTGAACTGCAGCATCACTGACAAAATTTTTCTTTGCTAGAAACTATTTCAATTTGGTGGAGACCCAGCAGGGCGAAGTTTTGTCAGTAATGACGTGTTTCACGCAGAGATGTTCTTATTTAGGTCAATGAGTGAACATTGGAATTATATCAGCATACAATGCAGATCTTGTTTTATTTGCAAAATAATTCTGACAGGTGGCATTCAATTGATTGGTCTAATTAAAAAGCAGAAATTGACCAATGAGGCTGTACTACACTATTCCCATGGCTCACATCTGGAAAAACTACCTCTGCATCACTCTATCCGACAATATAAACTTTTTTTTTCTGATGTCCATGCCTCGTTTAAAATAAATTGTAACTGTGGGTAAAAGTTATGTTACTGTAACAGTTGCCGCAAAAATTTGAGGGAATGTCTAGTAAAAGTCTTCAGTTGTTCTTGTCAAGCTGTCCATTAGCCAACATTTAGCGTAACGTTAGCAGGGCTTACTGAAGTATTTCTAGACGTCCATGGCTACAGAATGTCTTGATCAAGACAGCTACTAGGCTTTTGAATTAGCCGTTCAAGACATCTTTTAGACATCAAATAGCTGCTTGCGTGTTTCGTGGGTACTCGCCTCTGTTCCGTCGACTTCGTTCGCTTTCGCTTGCCACCTTCGGCCTTGACTTACGTTGACTTCGTGTCATCCCCGACGATCACTACATCGTGGTTCCTATGCAAGACGTCCTCCTAACACACGGGATCACAGTACCTCATACAGTTTTATCTGAAGCAAGACTGCGAGTCGGCCTAGTTGGAGCAAATTCATCTTTAAAACTTATTGTGCGCAAACAAACAGGGACGAAGAACAGAAGAAACACAAGGACGAGCGCTTTCTAACAACTGGTTTTATTTTTGAAGAACCACCTGCTTATATACCCACAAATCTGCGCGATCTAGTCAAACAGAGCACGCCTATAGCGCATATAATACACACAGATCTGCGAGATCAAATCAAGAGAGCACATCTACAGTACATATACCACTTGTGATAAAAAAACACAAAGACGTGGACCAAAGCCACCCGGTCAACATAAGAACAGCAAGGTGCATGAAACATCCACTTACGATAAAAATGCGTTAAAGATGTGATGATAGAAGTGAATTTTCTTTATCCAACAATGAAACCGCTGGATGGCTGATGCATGTTTCTTTTTGTTTTTCAATCCAGTGTGCTTCCACAATTTCCCTCGTGGTTTGATTCCTATTCCTATACAAAATGTTGGTGCTACTAAGACAGGGTGAGCAATTATGTTCTTGGCAATGCATTGCCAAATGCGTGCTAGGGCGACCTTTCAGACTGGACAAGTGTTCCCTTAACCTCGTGTTAATGTATCTCGCAGCCTGCCCTACGTACACATGACCACACGTCATAATGATCTGATAAACAACGTTCATCGCGCAATCAACAAACTGGTTCTTGCGCGGATGTTTAACATCACATTCTTTCTTTGCATCATCCTTTCTTTCGAACTTATTTTTAACCTTAGAGCACACACTACCTAGTTTGTTTTTCGCCGAAAATACCACTTTTACTACGTAACTACCAGCCACCTTTTTAAGTCTGTGTGAAAGGCCGTGCACATACGGAATCACTGAAATCTTGGAAGCTACATACTTTTGCCTTTGATTATTTTTGCATTGTCCTTTATCCTGTTTAAGTTTTTTCATTAGCCTATCGCACGACGCCAACATCACAGCGAGCGGGTACCCAGCCTTTCTCAACCTATCAACTTGCTCAAAAAATACACTCTTTACGGTGTGGTGACATGAATTCAAAAACGCTGACCGGAAACACGAAATGACTATGCCATTCTTCACAAGCCTGGAATGGTTTGAGGCATAATTCATTAGCGGTTTTCCAGCTCGGGGTGAAAATGACCAACATACATGTTCCGGTAGGAATTCTAACTTGACATCAAGAAATTGTAGCTTGTTATCTACCGGTACTTCAGAAGTAAACGTTAAACCCTTGCCTTGAGAATTGAAGGCTTCTACAACCCTATTCCTGAAAGCACCCTTGTCTACATGACAACCTAAAATCAAGTAGTCATCGACATATCTGTGTACCTTATTTACTACACCTTCTAAATCTTTGGCCAACTCTCTGTCTATGCTTCCCAAAAAAATGCTACTTAGGATGGGAGCTACCTTTGACCCGATGCACACATCCTTTGCCTGTATATACGTTTCACCACAGAATCCTACATGTGTATTCGCTAAATAAAAATGCAGAAGTTCAAGAAAGGATTCAACGGCTATGCCACAAGTGTAGCGGAAAGACACCTCGTCATTCTCCTTAGTTATGCAATCTTTAACACTGCACATTAGGGGCCCATGCGGTAAGGAGTAGTAGAGATCTTGAACATCTATGCTGAATCCCCAGCTGCAGCTTGTCTTATCTGATGCCAGAAAATTCACAAGGCCTTCCGAGTTATTCAATAAGAACGGATCCTGTACTTCTAAGGAATTCAACATATTTTGCAGGAACTCAGCGACCATAACCTGCCAACACCCTCGCTCGGACACAATTGGCCTAAACGGAATTCCTTGTTTGTGGGTTCTTGCTGTAAAAAATGGCTGCAATTTCATTCCTTTTGAGTTCTTTACATGTGACGCAAGCTTTTCTTGGTCACATTTCTTCATTAACTCCACCGCCTTCTTTTTTACGTTTTATACACTCGCGTCCCATTTCTTAAAGCACTTATTCACCGCTAGGAAAGCCTTTTCTAAGTAACAATCATTTGGTAAAACAACCAGAAAGCCTCCCTTGTCTGCTTGAACAACACGCAGATTATTCTCAACCAAATACTTAGCAGTCCTATCTATTCTTCGTCCCTGTTTGTTTGCGCACAATAAGTTTTAAAGACAGTTTTATCTATTACGGCGAATTGCGTCTGCCTGCCAGTGGTCAATTTTGGCTTGACGACACAAGTGCTGCCACGCGGGATGTCTCTGGCCCAACTTTGCTCATTCGAGGATCAATCTGTAGCATCGATTTCAGTAGACGACCATTCAGCCGATCCTCCTCTACCGTCGCAGTCGGCAACTTGCACTATCGCCAACTTACAGAAAATGATTGCACCTGACACGCCCTCCGAGCACGCTTGTGCGCTCTACCGCGTGCTGATTTCCTACCAAGATATTTTTGACTTGAACGATCGTCCTTTGGCCCAAACAACAGCTGTCAAACATCGCCTTAATACCGGCGATGCCCCTCCTATTCATCGCCGCCCTTATCGAGTATCACCTGCTGAGCGTCAAGTTATTCACACCGAAATTCGCAAAATGCTTGCCAAGAACATCATTGAACCGTCATGTAGTGCATGGGCGTCATCTGTTGTGCTCATAAAAAGGAAGGATGGCTCATGGCGCTTTTGCGTGGATTATCGGCACCTTAACAAGGTTACCAAAAAGGACGTGTATCCCGTACCTCGGATTGATGACGCCCTTGACTGCCTCCACGGTGCTCGCTATTTCTCCTCTATTGACCTTCGCTCCGGCTATTGGCAAATTGCCGTGGACGATCTCGACCGCGAGAAGGCTGCTTTTGTAATACCCAACGGTCTTTATCAATTCAAAGTGATGCCGTTCGGTCTATGTAACGCTCCTGCCACTTTTGAACGCATGATGGACTCCCTTCTTCACGGTTTCAAATGGTCCACGTGCCTGTGCTACTTGGACGACGCTATAGTATTCTCCCCAACATTCGCTACGCGCCTCTCAGCAGTCCTGGACGTTTTTCGGCGAGCCGGTCTGCAACTCAACGCATCGAAGGGCTAATTCGGCCATCGCCAGGTTACCGTCCTTGGGCATCTCGTTGACGCGAACGGAGTGCAACCACACCATGCAAGATCCACGCTGTTACGCACTTCCCTATACCGAAGTGTGTCAAGGATATGCGCAGCTTCATCGGCCTTTGTTCGTACTTCCGCCGTTTCGTGAAAAATTTCGTGGCCATAGCACGACCACTAACCTAGCTTTTGAAAAAAGACGCCCCTTTCCAGTGTGGCGATATCAAGGCCTCTGCATTCTCTCATGTAATCGACCTTTTCACAACGCCTCCCGTTCTGGCCCATTTCGATCCTTCTGCGCCTACCGAAGTCCGTACCGATGCCAGCGGTCACGGAATTGGCGCAGTACTCGCACAACGTCAGCGCGGCCACGACCGTGTTATCTCTTACGCCAGCAGGCTCCTCTCACCCGCGGAGCGCAACTATTCTATCACTGAGCATGAGTGTCTGGCCCTAGTTTGGGCGGTTGCGAAATTCCGCACATACTTACATGGCCGACCCTTTTCCGTTGTCAGAGACCATCACGCGCTTTGCTGGTTATGCTCACTGAAAGGCCCTACAGGAAACTTGGTCGCTGGGCGTTACGCCTCCAAGAATATTCGTATGCTGTCACCTATAAATCTGGCCGACTACACAAGGACGCTGACTGCCTGTCTCGCTACGCTGTAGACTAGCCTTACGACGCCGACAGTAGTAGCGCCAACGGCATTTTCTCTGTGTCTGCCTTCGCTAACATCGCCGATGAGCTGTACCGAGACCTATCGCTGCGAGCGCTCATCGAGCGTCTGCGCTCTACACCTACCGACGCATCCGTTCGCCGATATGTCCTCCAGGGCGGCATTCTGTATCGAAGAAACTTCCTCCCTGACAGCTCTGATCTTCTTCCTGTCGTGCCAAAACATCTACGACGGACTGTGCTCTTTGGGATGCATGACGCACCCACTGCACGATATCTTGGGGTAACCCGCACGTACGACCGCCTCCGCCGCCGCTTTTATTGGCCTGGTCTCGCTCGCTCCGTCCGACGCTATGTTGCTGCCTGTGATCCCTGCCTTCGTCGGAAAACACCTCAGGTGCTATCTGCCGGTTATCTCCAGCCGATCACCGTGCCTGTGGAACCGTTGTTTCGTGTTGCATTAGACCTCCTCGGTCCCTTTCCCATGTCATCCTCTGGGAACAAATGGTTAGTCGTCGCAACTGATTACGCCACCCGATACGCTATCGCGCGGGCTCTACCTACCAGTTGCGCCACTGACGTCGCGGACTTTCTCTTGCGTGAAATTATCTTAGTGCATGGCGCCCCGCAACAGCTGCTTACTGACCGTGGTCGTAACTTCCTCTCGAAAGTTATCGCCGACATTGTGCGTTCCTGCTCTATTCAACACAAGGGGACTACCTCATACCATCCTCAAACCAATGGCCTGACAGAGCGGTTAAACCGTACTCTTACCGACATGCTGTACAAGTACGTTTCGAAGGACCACCACGACTGGGACGTTGCCCTTCCTTACGTCACCTTTGCTTACAATTCTTCCCGGCACGACACCGCCGGATTTTCTCCATTTTATCTACACTACGGTCGCGAACCGACCTTGCCCCTTGACACGGTACTTCCTCCTGCTGCGACCTCAACAACCGAGTATGCGCGCGACGCCATCGCCCTCGCCGACCATGCACGCCAGCTTGCCCGTGCTCGACTGACGGACTCGCAAACCACGCAGCAGCGTCAGTACAACGCCCGCCACCGTGACGTACAGTTTTCTCCTGGTGCACTCGTGTTCCTGTGGTCGCCCTCTCGTCACGTCGGACTTTCCGAAAAGCTCCTTTCGCGATACACAGGGCCCTACCGCGTGCTGCGCCAGATGACGCCTGTGACATACGAAATTGCTCCTGTGAGCTCAACCTCGTCATTTACTCTGGCGTCTAGTGATGTCGTGCACGTCAGTAGGCTCAAGAGCTACTACACTGCTTCGGAGTCCGGCCTTTAGTCGCTCCGGGACGGCGCTTTTGCCGCCGGGGGTAGTGCTACGGGGTAGTATTTTCAATGACGAAGAGCCGAGCAGGAAGAAGACGAAGACGACGATTGGAAGCTAGCGCGTGCTGTTGCCTCTTGGTCAACTGCGGCGTATCGCCTTGTAAATATACTTGTAAATAGCTTTTCGTCGGTGTCTTCCTACGTAACAATATGAATGCTACAACCACGGTTTTAGTTTCGCAATCGATTGCACAGCTAGGCAATTTTCGTCTCAATGTCCTTCGAAAACAAAAAGTGTTCGTTAGAATCAGATAAGTACCACAACCGGACATTGTCAGCTACCGTTACTGCTTAAAAATCTTTCTCGGGTGGGTCAAAAATAGGCATTTCAGAGAGATGGCATTTGTTTAATGCATTCACTGTCCCCTAAGCTCTACTGAGACATGCGCTGCCACTAAAAGGGGTCATTATTGGGGTCTGGTCAAGTTTGCATTCTCCGGCGAATGCCAGTTTTAGGATCGAAATGATGAATGTTTAATCCCATGGAAATGCATGGGCGTTGGCCAGGTTCGAATTAAATGAAAAAATTAAATTGACCGGAGTCAGATTATTGGAAGCTTACTATACACCTTTTTCTGTTCTCCAAGAAGTTGCCATTTTTATATGTAGTTTTCTTCTATCAGCGTGGCAATGGTGCTAAATTTAGCATTTGTTTGAATCATCCATTGTACCAAGGACAAGCTACAAAGTAGGGGCACACTTTGAGAGTTGAAACATTTCCACATTTAAAGGCAGGGCATGTTAACATCTGTACAATTAACATAAGTTGGCTGTATTGTTTGCATAGCATGTGGTTGCTTTTTTTGGAATGCGGTCTGTCTGTAAAACAAAGTTGCATTTGTTTCAAATAAATTGCTGAACCATTGCTTGTGTGTTTTCCTGTGCTCTCTGTGCTTTTGAAAGTGCAGTGAGCAAATGCAGACTGAAATGCACAAGGCTTCACTTTATCATGCCAGGAAGCATTTTGGCTTGACAAAGGAGCCTTAACCCCTTCCATGCCCACACTTTTCCTGTACAAACACATCAAATGAAAGGCAGTGACCTCTTTTCATGTATTTTAAAGCCTGGCAGTGTTAAAGACAGAGTGAAGTTGTACAAATACAATTTACTGTTAAGTATTGCTGCTAAAACCTCATGCTTGTGTATAGTATATGCATGCAGTGCTGGCTATGCCGTGGTAGAGCCGTGAAACAGCTTTCACCACACTGCTTGCTATAGCATTGCTGTGTTCTGCAACCTGAGGTCAAAACTATAAATCTCTAGAAGTTCAGCAGCACAATTGACAGCTATTTCCGTATGTTCGATGCACTCCTGGCCAGGGACTTTTCGTCCTGTAGGCAAAATAGATGGCTGCCTCGGACGCTGTTTTGGAAAGAGCGTAGCGTACCTCGAAAGCTTGCTCACAATGTTTCACCAGCAGGTTTTGCCAGCGAGAGTGGAGGGGGGCACAATAACTTGACTTTACATGGTGCGGCACAATACCTTAAAATGCTGCTGCTTCTGGCTTCTATTTACTATGATATGCTGGTGCACCTCAACATGGAGCAACCCCATCTTACTAAAAATCTGAATTCTTCTACCAACATGGTGTGGTGTGGCTATCTATGATCACTGTATAAAACCGGAGCAAACAGCATGTCTAAAAGTACAAAAGCTGGTATAGCTGTAATGAATGACCTGCAGTCATCCGAAATGTGCAAAATCAGAAGAATTGGTCAAACTCAAACACTGCAGAGTTTAAGTAGTCCTGGCACAATCTTTTTCTTATGCGTGTGTAGCTGTCATTCAGTTAACTACACTACAAAACTTCAAATTCCTTCCATGCGCAACAAATATATCCTTAACGCCAACATTTAAGCATGTGCCAGAGGCAGTGTGGCCCCATAATCTGGTGACAACATTGCATGGTAGGTCACAAACAAATGATGCATGCTGCAGTTGTTCATGAGTAAGCAATGCCATTATTAGGTCATTGAAAACTGAGCATGCTAGGACCACTATGCAGCACAATATTGGTCTTTCCTTTCTGTCTTGGTGCACACTGGGGAGTGGGTGCATGTTAAACACCTCAGGCGATTAAAGTTAAGCCGGAGTCCGCAACTAAGGCATGCCTCGTAATCGTATCCTGGTTGTGACTTATAGAACACTAGAATTAAATTAATTTTAATTTAGATGTTTGAGAAGAGTCATAAGAAAATTTATTTAGTGAAGCAAGTTTTAGCACACATTAAGAATCGCTCAAAGCACATGCAGCTTTCAGTGGCATGGTGTGGTCATAAAAGCTGCCATTTGGAACCAGATTATTATAAAAAAATTCAGTCCAAAAGTTTAATGTCAGTGCTCCTTTAAATGTAAGCATGAGGGACACATCTTTAAAGGCATCATCTAAATCCTGTGTAAGTATCTATTGGTGAATATCAAATGGCCCTACGTCTAAGGAAGTTATAGGGTGCTATGATAACAGGAAGCCACAAGATTTATGTTGTGCACTCTTCCTATAGAGACAATATGGGGCAGCAACAAAATAGTTGGGCTTACTGAAGAATTCATTCAAGATCCTTGCCAATTTGGCAGGTTCACTATGATTAGAGATAACGAAGGCCATGCACCTTGAAATGCATGCCCAAACCAAATCAGCATTGCATCACTTATTTCAAATAACTTTCATTTTGTCATTTTGTCAGATTAAAAGTTCTCGAAAACCTGCTTGACTGGTTTCAAGAACTTTTCGAGAACAGTTTGGTTCCATTCGAATGCAGCATTGTCAGTCTTTAGTGAACTAGACCCATCTTTACTGATATGCAATTAGGTAGATCAAAGCAGATGCTGTCAAAGTGCATGTGCAAGAGTATTTGGAGTGGGCACTCCTGGGTTATGTTGCCAAGAAGGGAGTTTTGAGCTCAATGCACACAGCAGCTATAGCATATGAAAACCAGCACTTTACTGATTTTTTAGATACCGCAGGGCTTGCGCTAATGCTGGTCATAGTCTACTATAATTTCTACCATATATTTGTCATGACAAGTTATTTTTATTGTCCTACATTATATTCCCTCTGTGTACAATCAACATCTCTGCCAAGGACAACAGAAACAGTATGATTGGAAACTGCAGAATTCTCCATCTGCGGAGGTGGCTGGCCGATTGCCGTATTAGATGCTTTGTGAGCTGGCATTGATGTGTAAATCTCAACTCATCTGCAAGCATACAAAATAGGCTTTGGGATACTTTTACCACAAGAAGAGACTAGAATGACTGTTGCCTGTGACATATGGCACATACCCATGACGAGGGATCGGCTAGGATTCCCCATGAATACAACATCAAATAGCTTTATATTCCCACTAACTTGATAGTACATAATACTGATATGTAACAAAAATAAACAACAAAGTAACTGAAAAACGAACAGGTCTACTACGATTGAGCCACAAGGGGAAAGATGGAAACATTTGTGTTAATTGTATGAAAAGAATGTGCGTAAGATGTCATCTTCCCAGCAGCAACAATATGATCATGCACAAACTAGCATTGCTCTTCAGGCACACCCCAGGCTGCTCACACCATTTTCTACAAGATTTGAAGCCCAACAGGCAAAAGGGGTGAATACCTTCAGCATAAAAGAAGAAAGTTATTCTATTCCATATCCTCACATGAAACGCAGCGAGCACATATATCACCGAGCCCGCGCGAGCGCTCGTAACAGTGTGTGTGTTTGCGCCCGCGCGCCTTGAAATCTCGGACATGCGCGCGCGGGCGCTATGCAGTCAGGGGACGCCCGCCTGCAGTGCTATTGGCGGCGAGGAGTTACGGAGTCGCCATCTATCGGAAGCGCCTCGCTGGCGTAGTATGAGGGCTCATGTGGCGCGCTCCTCATAGGTTTTGCTGTCAGCGCTCACTGAAAACACCACGCGCGAGCTCTCCCGGACATTTCTATAAGTACTTTCGAAACGAGAGAAGTTTCTTACTCTCTAAATAATAATCTTGGGCAAACTGAAAGCACACAATCGTTTACAGACGCTATCTCCTTACCGAATACGTACACTGAATGCCACTGCGCACGGTCGCCGCGATTGAGTCTCCCGAACCGGCTTCTTGCGTGAAAGGTAGCCAAACGCTGAGAGCAAACTATGTGAAATATGCTCTTATAGTGTTTGTATAACTAAATGGAGCGTAATAGAACGAAGCCTCAATGCAGCGATCGCGCAGATTCGCAGCGACCGACGGCGCGTCTGCATGCTTGTCCGCGCAGTGTTTCGCTTTCTCCGCGCGCGCGTTCTCGCACCGTGCCATGAGCTTTAGGCCGCAGAATATGAGGATTTGACAGTATACAAGCAACCATTGTTGCGTGGGCGCTATAAGAGCTGTTCAAAAATAATTTCGTTGTAGAGACTTCGACGCCTACGTGGACTGTGATGTCCCGTCGCGACGATTCAATCTTTTTTTTCTTCTAAATTCTTTGACCTTTCAATATTGTTTCTCGAGTTTCGTCGCACTGTATGTTTATCGGTGTTCTCAGCGTGCAATTTCCCGCTGCTCCTTTTTTGTAATCCAGTGCAATAATTCATAACACAAACATGACCATATGCCATGCTTTTTTTAAATGTGCTTCTTACCGCTGCCTTTCCACTCCACTGAACTTGCGAGTATCTATAGCATCGACAAGTTCATAGACCAAACCGTCATGAAATTAGTCGGGCAGTGGACTCGGGCGAGCGTCTCAGTGCGCGTTTTCAGAACATCGCACACCGGGCGACGTAGCAGAAATCTTCCTCGCGTCTGTGCTTCCTGCATACCCGAGTTGTAGCCGATGACTGTTTTCCGGTTTTATGTTTCGCAAGCCAAGCTTCACGCAGCTTTTTGTCCTGCGGCTACGTGTGAATAAGGCTGACACCGGCCTCCGTTACGTGCTTCCGGCCCTGCGGAACCGAGCAGTAGCCTACCATGTTGCGCGCCTTCAAAGGCAGCCACTACCTGTTGTAGTGCTTTGAAGCGTTGTAAAGGAGACACTCGAAGCGGGAAAATTTCGCCACTGACTGAGGACCGCAGCGTACGAGGGAATTTAAACTCGTTTTCAGCTCGCTTCGGCGCGCCCGAAGCAGCCGACGCGGCCGCTTTGTCCACGTGATCCCTCCTAGTACGTCACGCCGACGGTGGCGCCAGCTTTTCCAGTGGTGGAGCTCGAGGCCATATACTGGCTAGTGTACTCAGCGCGCGCCCCGCACTATGCGAGAGGGTGGCTCCTTCCGTGATGCCTGCCCGCTACTGTCAATAGAGGGCGCTGCTCGTCGGGTGGGTGCCACAGTCGCAGCTCCGCTCGTTGCGCAGACTGGTCGCCGTCGGTTTTGGCGCGTGTGTGAGATTTCCGCGTGTTTCTTGAGTGGTTGTTTTGCGGCCTTCCTACTTCCGTGCGTGTCTTGTGGCTGCTGTGTCATCAAGCGCGATGTTTCGTAAGTTCACGAAACAAATGCTAGTGGTGCAGCACGATGTCAAAGGCAAAGCGGCAGTGCAAGGAAAAGACGTGTTTCGTGCCGCTTTGTCGGAGTGGTTACAAGTCGAACAAAGAGCGTGTCTCGATGTTCACTGCTCAACGCTCCACACGAAAAACAACATTGGTCGCGATCATGAGAGCAATATGCCAATGTACGTGTGTCTAAATGTACCGATTGCAATCAGTGTATTCTTAGATCAACGGCCTGCAGTTCGAACACATATCGGTTTCGAGCTGCCACCTAAGCACACGACGGAGAGACGGAGCAAACACGGGCTAGCTGCAAAGCCTTCGCTAACTGCAGAGAAAGGAGAGATATACATACGCGAGATATGTCAAAAGGAACGCCACCAGAGAAACGCGAATCCAAAAGGTACCGCAATGTGTGAATGAGCGTCTACAACTTGCGTGGAACACGATGCAGATAACATGAATGCATTCATTCATTCATTCATGCACGCATGAGAGCGCGGCGCGCTGTTCACCGCCGCGAAGCAATCAGGGGACACACACATATACACACACACAAAAGCTTCAAACGGTTCACCACGGCTCGTATCACACCGCTTCGCGATGCGGTACGGAGCGTTAGCACCTAAAGAGATAACACTAGAAGTAAGGAAATCTGAAGATGACCGTAGACAGTTGGCTGAGCGAGGTAAATTTAAGTCCTCAAGCGCCCGCATTCCAATCCGTGAAGTCCCCGTAAAGATGGCGGCGAGCGCCCATCGCCTCTTTTAGTCGTCTGCTAGCCAGAGAACTTCCAGGGAGCAGCCAGACCAAAATCGACCTGGCAGGTTCTGGCAGCCTGCGGGTAGCCAGAACTGTCCAGCGCGAGCAAAACGAACGCCCGGCGGAAGTGCGTAGCGCGGTGGGCGGAGCAAACCGAGAAAAACGAAGACGCTCTGGCTGGCTCTGGCAGCCCGCGGGTAGGCAGAAGTGGGAAATCGAAGAAGCCCACTAGTTGGCTGCCGTCTGGCTGCCAGCGGGCTGCCAGAACTCCGAAAATCGAACAAGCCCAGTGTGTCTGCTTTAATTGTTGTCTGTGCTGTTTTTAGAATATCAACCAAATCCACACACTCGTGCTGTTTACAGCTAAAACGTGTTTTTTTCTTTTTGCATGAGGAGCATTTGCTTCTAATTGTGGCAGTAACGTTGTGAATTGTCCTCGGCCCAGATCGCTGACTGTGTGCAAATTTGTCTAATTTGTTTCACTTTGCTGCTGTCTTTACAGCTTCTGCTTATTTCCTCTGCCTGCACCTTATATTTGTTGTGTTTATCGAGACCTGGCCTGTCTCTGCCTCGTTGAAGACAAATGGACACAAGTACTGGTCGCTGTTGGTTTGTTTGGTGTGCTCAGTCTGAGCGTGGTAAGTATATGCATTAGCTAAAAGGGTATGCTGCTGCGTCTAATGCAGGTACTGCTAATCTAAAGGTAGATTTAATTAGTAGTGGTTTGAGTGATGTATGGCACCAGAGAGTTATTGTTCGAGAAAGGTGACAAAGCTGGTCCACAAATTTCAGGCATGGAAATGCTTAACCATTTAAGTGTTCTAAGTTGCCATGGAATATTACACACATTTAAAATTTCAGTTGCAAAAGACCTAGTAGAAGAAGAATCCAGAAGATTTGCTGCCAGATGTCTTGAGACAATAAGTTGTAGAGAAAGCATTATAGTGTGAGCTGCCAATGATTCTCGTCAGCTCTAACCCATTTTTCTATATAGTCACTGTTGCTTTATTGTCTGTTGCCATCACATGCTTGTTATAAACAAAAAATTGAGCTGCGTGATTCCCCTGATTTTTCTCGCTCATAAGATACAAATGTTTTGATTTCGGCTGCCTTGGTGCCTCATGGTAGAAGACGAGTGTTTATTAGCCAGTTGTCAGCTTCTTGTGCTTTGTAAAGTGGGTGTTTCAAAGGATACTTCACATCTTCCATAGTCACTGTGAGTGCTGCTGCCTAGCACTACCAGGGCTATGCTTAGTACACATGCGCAGCTATCCAATCACATGTGTGTGCCTAAGTGCAAATTCTGTGGAGGGGACCACCCAACTGGGGACAAGACTTGCCGACAGCGGTACCAAATTCCATACGTGGTACGAGTTCGACGACGAGAACGCAACAGATCTGCATCGGAGGCGACATCAGCCCAGCTGCAATGGGATGCCCAAACGGGCACCAGGGGGCGCACGTGCTCAAGGAGTTCCACACGGTCAAGACGCCGCTCGCCGTCGAAGGGCAGAAGCCGCTCCAGATCACGCGAAGTGCAGGTGCGCTTCGAAGGAGGAGGGCAGACGCCTGGCGACAAGACGACTTCTGGAACAACCTGGGCCGACAAAGTGAAAGGTACTGTGAGGGCTGCGGAGAGCGGTGCGGAGCGGCTGGTCGGAGATAATGATGCCAGGGTAGAACAGCTAATTAAAGAAGTAACGTATCTGAGAAAGGCAAATGAAGAACTTACTAAGCAGGTTGTAGAACTTCGCAAGAACTCGCAGACTAACTCCACAAAAGTAGCAATAGCCAAACCGGTGAATAATGACAACAGCCAGGATGAAGAAAACACACCAGCTCCAAAGAAGCGGGCAATAAGCCCAGTAGAAACGACAGTGTGCTCTGCTTTGGAAGAGATCAAGGAGGCGATTAAACAACTTAGAGATGCCATAGATAAAACTACCTTCAAAGTTGATAAGTTATGGAAATGGAGACTGACGGCTGAAAAGAGGCTCACCAAAGTAGAAGCACAGGGCGATGACGACGAATACCTACCCTCAGAAGCAGAAAGCGTCAGATCGCTCCCTAGCGTGTCGGGGGGTTCTACGAAGCGTACTCTAGCGGGTAGCAGTAAGGCGGGTTCTATAAGCAATGGCTAGCAGGGGGAGCTTTACCGTGTGGCAATGGAATTGCCGAGGATTTTATCACAAAAAAGCACCTCTTATGCAGTTAATAAAAGCCTCTCCAGACAAACCGAAAATAATTATGCTGCAGGAAACCTTGGCGGATGAGATCAGCCTATCCGGATACAAAGCGACATGCAGGGGCAAAGAGCCGGGTAGGGGGCTAGCCACGCTCGTAGATAAGAAAATACCTTACATAGAACATGATTTGCGCCTTGGACTAAACAAATTAGAATACTTACTAGTGGAAATAATTTTGAAAAGGAATAGAAGCAAACCGCAAAGCCTCTTTTGTCTTAATGTTTATAGCAGCCCTAGCGACATGAAACAGAGTTTCAGGGCACTTCTTAATAAGACTATGGCTGTTACTAAGCACGCTCCCCTCATTATTGGAGGAGATTTCAACGCCCCACATCAAACCTGGGGATATCGCTGGAATACTAAGAAAGGGGATGGACTCTGGCACCTAGCTACAGATCTTAATCTCTCCCTCATCACAGACCCAGCTTATCCCACTAGGTGTGGTACATCTACATGCAGGGACTCCACCCCAGACCTTACTTTTGTATCAAACTTAGCGAACGCTGGCTGGAATAACTCCAATATTGACCTGGGTAGTGATCATTACATATTACAAATACTATTGGAAACACCAAGTAATGAGATAAAGCACTTTAACTACATTGACTGGGATCTTTTTCGGAAAGCAAGGAAAATCAGAGCTGAGACAGAGGAAGGACAAAAGAAAACACTCCAAACTTGGACCACTCAGCTCAGGGAAGATGTAAAGGCGGCAACGAAGGATATTACCACAGAGGAGGATATCGAAATCATGGACAGTAGGCTGGCGCACTTGATTGAAGCGAAACAATCTATGTTAAATAGATGGAAAACGCAACGGCTGAACAGGAGACTCAGGAAGCGCATAGCATTGTTGAATAGGGAGATTGAAGAACACTCCAGAAATTTACAGAAACAACAATGGGATGAGCTTTGTAATTCCATAGATGGTCGAATCAGACGTGGTGGGAATTGGAACTTACTTAGACATTTGCTTCATGAGAACGACACGAAATCTAATAGGAGAACAGCAGTAGCACGACTCGTCCATCGTGAGAGTCAGGACACAACGGAGGAGGCCATTCTGGATCGGCTCGCAGCTAAGTATTTACCACTTAAGGATAGCGATGTGAGTACAGACCTGCCTGAATATACAGGGGAAGAGTGTGAGCCTATGGATCAAGACTTCACAGAAAGCGAAGTTCGTGCAGCCCTGTACGACCTCAACAGTAGATCTGCTGCCGGTCCAGATGGCATTTCCAATAGGCTGTTGAAAAATTTGGACGATCATTCCATAAAATATTTAACAGAGTATTTCAACGAACTCTGGAAAAACGGTGATTATCCGAAGGAATGGAGAATTGCTAACACAATTCTTATTCCCAAACCAGGCAAGCAACTCAATCTAGATAACCTAAGACCCATATCATTAACATCATGTCTGGGCAAAACCATGGAGCATGTCATACTCAATAGACTGACTAAGTATGTAGAAAACAGAAATATTCTTCCGCATAACCTGATCGGTTTCCGTCCTGGACTTTCGACTCAAGATGCAATGCTTTTAATCAAGCATCACCTTATTCTTGCTAGCCCGCTACATACGAGAGCTCTTCTAGGCCTAGATGTAGAAAAGGCCTTTGATCGCATCAAGCACAGGGCCATATTGGATATCCTCTCGGAGATGGGATTGGGTAAGCGATTGCACAATATCGTCAAAGCCTTTCTCGGTGGCCGTTCTGCTTGTCTCAGGTTAGGCGAACTCCAATCGACAACCCTGGAACTTGGGAATCGTGGAACACCACAAGGGTCTGTCCTATCTCCCATGTTATTTAATTTGGCAATGTCAAAAGTGGCTCGAGGTCTCGCGCAGATTGAGGGTATCCACTTTGCTATATATGCAGATGATGTAACAATCAGGAGTGCCGAAGGTAATATGGGACAAACAGAGATCAAACTACAGGAAAGCATTTATGTGGTAGAAACAACACTTGACGGTATGGGACTGAACTGCTCTGCTAAAAAATCAGAACTATTGGTATTACGGAGCAGTAAGCGTGGGCGCAGGCCGAACGGATATATCCCAGAGGAAGAACCCCGCATTGACATATGCGCCAAGAATGGAGAACCAATCAGGCAGGTGGAGACTATTAGAGTGTTAGGACTTCTCCTGCAAGCGAACGGATCTAATTGCAGGATGATAGAATACATCTCTAACAAGTCAGAAGAAGTCATTAGGCTTCTGCGTAGAGTTACCAACAAGCATAAGGGGCTAGGAGAAGACAGTGCCATAAGATTAGTACATGCATTCGCCTTTTGCCACTTCTCGTACGTGGCTGGCATGCTCCAATGGACACAGGCTGATAAGAACAAGCTAAACGCTTTAATCAGACGACTTATAAAGACTGCACTAGGACTTCCCATCAGCACGGCCAATGATAGCTTATTGCGCCTAGGGCTGCATAACACACTAGAGGAGATAGCTGAGGCTCAACAGGTGGCCCACCAGGAGAGACTAATGGGAACACGCCCTGGGAGGGCGCTACTTGAAGAAATTGGCGTAGAAATTAACCACACCAACGAAGGAGAATTATTAACACAATTGCAAGCGGGACTACGGGAAACAATAAAGACGACCCCGTTCCCTAGGAACATGCACCCGACACATAACCTCGAGAGACGGAAGGCAAGGGCGAAGGCACTCCTTCAAGACATAGATCAACATAAGCAGCAGGCGGTGTTCGTTGACGCTGCCTGGGTTAAAAATAAGGATGCGTATACCTCCGTTGTCGTAGACACTCAAGGTAACATACAGGATGCCATCACCGTCTATACCAAGGACCCCACAGTAGCAGAACAAGTAGCAATCGCCTTAGCCATCCGGGCTAATCGGTGGACACATATTTACAGCGACTCTAGAACAGCCATACGCAACTTTACCAACGGATATGTGACGCGGATAGCAACAAAATTATTAGAGAAGGTCAAGAGTGAGAGGATCGAAATCCGCTGGTTTCCTGCACATCTGGGGGTGGTGGACGGAGCTCGGAGAAACCTCAATGAGGTGGCAAATGAAGCAGCACGAGGACTTTCTAGCCGTGCTCTTCAAGACCGAGCAACTTACACTTCACCCGGGGAACACAGGGATCGATTATTAACATATAACGAAATCACGAAGCATTATTATTTAAGCAGAAGGGAATAC
This sequence comes from Dermacentor variabilis, assembly GCF_050947875.1. Classification (NCBI taxonomy): domain Eukaryota; kingdom Metazoa; phylum Arthropoda; class Arachnida; order Ixodida; family Ixodidae; genus Dermacentor; species Dermacentor variabilis. Next base: position 235,620,377 of record NC_134571.1, read on the forward strand.
CCATTGCCACACGGTAAGCTTTGCAGAGCCCAAGCGGTCACATTACGTTTGCTACAGACAAGAACATACCCAAGTCCATATTTTATTAACAGGATCTATCCGGAGAGGGAAATTCAAACCAACTGTAATAAGTGCAAAGGCATCATTACTCTTGACCACATGCTTTGGCAGTGCCCCGCGGTCTTCACAGACCGTGACAAGGAACAAGAATGGTGGCGGCAAATGCTACACAGTGAATCACTCTCTGACCAATTACGGGCAGTCCAGAAGGCCCGCGATGTGGCTGAAGGGCTCGGCCTGACAGTCCCAACGTGGGAGCGGCCCGCGTCAACGTATGGTTGACCTTCAGGACCCAATAAAGTTCTCCATACCATACCATACCATACAATTGCCGTTGAAGCTCACTTGGTGGAGCATTGCAAGCACCAGGCAGAAAACGTGGGTTCAGCTTCGTTGTCTCTTATGCAAAGCATTACCATGATCTGTCTCCTGGCTTCTTCGTACATCCAGTCACATAGGCTCACTAATAGTTAGTAACGTGCCTGATGGTGGGTCGTTAATCTGGGTCCTTAGTGCAGCAGCACAATTCTTTACCCATTAGGCTACAGATGCATGCATAGCGCGCCAGATTAATCTCACTGTTTCTCTCATAGCAGCTGATTCCTTCAGGTGTTATGTGACACAGAGTTTGATTCACCCGTTTCAGCTCAGATGCAACATAAAGCAGGTGTTGTGTCTATTTCTGTGAGAAGTTGTGTGTGCAGTTGTTTTGGTTTGCCTGTGTTGACGTATTGCGCTTTGTATTTCATGTGGTGTTAGGCATTACCTCAATTGCAGCTTCAATGCTGTGCCCATGAAAACAGTTGCAGGTAGAACCTCAGGAGTAACGGGAAGCTCATTCTTCCTCATTCTCTCTTGCATACAGCAGGTAGTGCGTCCAGTTTAGTGCCGTGCACCTGTGTGGGACATTTCCTTGTTCTTATTCTGCTGATGTGTTGTACATAGGGGGAAAGTCAATCCTCTACATCATGGTTGTCAGTGCCGCTGAATACAGTGCAGTCTCAGCCTCGCTGCCTTGAAATGTCATAAGAGGTGACATCTGAAGGTAAAGTAGCATCTTGCTGTCCCTTGTCATCGGGCATAGCCAAGGTGGTGGTTGCACAACCCAAGGATCCTGGAACTTTCTGGGTTACCAATGGCGCCGATGTTGAAGAGTGGGTGGCTATGTACGAACGCATGAGTGGAATCAACAGGTGGGACCCTACGCGTATGCTAGTTAACCTGTTGTTCTACCTAAGAGGCATGGCAAGAGTGTGGTACGAAAACCACGAAGGGGAGCTAACCAGATGGGACCAACGCAAAGAGAAGTTGACAGAGTTGTTTGGCAAACCAGCCGGCCATAAAATTGATGCAAAACAAGAACTGGCCTCCTGAGCCCAATCCCCCACGGAGTCCTATCTCTTGTACATCCAGGACATGCTGGCACTTTGTCGTAAAGCAAACCCGATCACGACATGACAGAAGCTGAGAAGGTCGGGCATGTGTTTAAAGGCATTGCTGACGACGCCTTTAATCTGCTCATGTGCAAAAGCTGCCCTACAGTTGATGTTATCTTTAAAGAGTGCTGACAATTCCAGCAGGCCAAAAGCCGATGCGTCTTGCAAGCATTCGCCAGACTTCCCGATACTGCTGCAACGCGGACGTGTGAAGATCAACCCACACAGCAGCATGCGTCGCCATCGGAGGACGTGGTGCGAATCGTTGACGTGAATTGGATGCGATGGCGCCTGCATTTCTGTTCGCCTATCCCTGATGCTACAACATTTTCAGTCCCCTTCTTACAAGCCATCATTCACCAGGAACTTGAAAACATTGGCTTACGTTCTGTCTGTGCTGTTGCTAATCCCAGAGCTAACAAACGCCCTTCTGCTATTTTCGCTCCACCCCGATGCTTCTCTCCGCGTTATCGCAACCCGACTGAGTATAGAACTGCGGACGACCAGCCGATATGTTTCACCTGCTGTCGCATTGGTCATGTCGCCTGATACTGTCACAACTCATGGCCCTTAACACTTCTCATGCCAACCAACCTGAGCCGTTTTGATGAAAATGCCCGCAATGTTTCGCCCACCGCCGAATCTAACAAAGCCAACTCTGCTAGGAACATGTGGTACAGTCGCTCACCATCGCCACACGGACACCAGTCTCGTTTCCCGCAAACACGTCGCCCATCTTCCCGTTCGCTGCAGCCATGTCGCCTTTCGTCCCCTGTGGCGTTTGGCCGCACCCGTTCGTAAAACTAAGAAATGCCGCTCTCAAAGGTGGTGCTGCATTGCCTAATGCTGCAGCTAATCCTCTGTCTATGCCCACAAGAAGAAGTGTAATAGGCGTTAAAATAGACAGCATAGCTGTCTAAGCACTCATTGACAGTGGAGCCCACATATCTGTGATGAGTGCTAGCCTGCGTAGACGTGTAAAGAAGGTCCTCACCCCAGCAGCGGCTTGAGTGCTTCATATGGCTGACGGTGTCTTGCTGGTTGTTCTTGGAATGTGTACTGCAAGTATAGCTGGCCGCCCTACTTCTGGTCTCTTTGCTGTGATCAACATCTTCCCTCACAGCGTTATCCTTGGATTTGACTTTTTATCCACTCATTCTGCTTTCATCGACTGCACGACCGGTGTTCTTCAGTTAGAACTGCCTCAACTAGCCGATGCTCCGAGCACCGCACTTATGCTCACTTCACGATGTGCGTCTGTCACCCGAGGCAGTTTCTTCGTCACTTTGACCGCCCAGCCACAGGTTCCTGATGGTGAATATGTTCTTCGCCCCATCATCGATGTGCTTTGAACCAGTCACGGTTACTAATAACGACGTCGTTTTACCGCTTCTGAATTTCAGCCTGTGCCCTCAAGTGATTCCGGCCAGCATGCTCTTGGACAGCGTTTCTAGTGGTTCTGAATTTGATGTTCAGAGTCTGAATTCTGAGAGCGGTTTATTAGTGCCAATTGCAGCTCCCAGCTCTAGTTCCTTAACGGATGACTTTGTGAAAATGACTGCACTTAACCTCACCTCTGCACAGGCCAGGGACATACGCTCCTGCTTGAATCGTACAGTGGCATTTTTGATTTCGGCGATAGGCCTTTAGGCCGAACATCTGTTCACTACCGTATAAACACTGGAGACACAAATCCTATTTGTCGGCGTCCCTATAGAGCATTGCATGCTGAACGTCGAGTCATCCAACCAGAGATGGGCTCCGCAAAGTGGTCATCGAGCCATCAGCCAGACCTTGGGCTTCGACTGTCGTCCGTGTGAAAAAAGAAAGACGGCCGGTGCCTGGCATTTTTGCGTCAATTATTGCCACTTAAATGAGATCACGCGAAAAGACGTCTACCCACTACCATGCATCGATGACGCCTTGGACTGCTTGCACAGTGGTAAATACTTATCGTCCATCGATCTTCGATCCAGCTACTGGCAGATTTCAGTTGATGCAATGGTTGGAGAAGACAGCCTTCATCACGCCGGACGGCTTATATCAGTTGAAAGTCATGCCCTTTAGCCTATGCAATGCTCCTGCGACATTTGAACGTGTGATGGACTCTTTTCTGCGATGCTACAAATGGACCACCTGTCTCTGTTACCTTGACGAAGCTGTTTTTTCTCCCATGTTCGGCAGCCGCCTTACCCGACTCACTGCCATTATTGCGGTCTTCTGAAAAGCCGGCCTCCAGCTCCACGAAGTCTCAATTTGGGCGCCGTCAGATTACCGTGTTGGGGCACCTCATTGACGCATCCGGTGTCCAACCAGATTCGTAAAAAAGTTCGTGGCATACGCAGTTTCCCTATGCCACATTCTGCTTCTGACGTGCGCTGCTTCGTCGGCCTGTGTTCTTACTTTCGCCGTTTCGTCAAAAACTTTGCCAACATTGCTCGGCCTTTGACAAATCTTCTAAAGAAGAACACGCCATTCTCATGGGGCCCGGAGCAGGCTCACGCTTTAGGCGCTCTCATCGGGTTTCTGACCACCCCTCCCATACTTCCTCACTTTGACCCATCTGCACCGACCGAAGTCCACACTGGCGCAAGCGGTCATGGCATCGGTGCTGTTCTCGATCAATAACAGAATGGTACCGAGTGTGTGATAGCTTACGACAGCCGCCTGCTGTCACCTGCCGAGAGAAATTACCCCATCACCGAGTGGGAGTGCTTCGCTTTAGTTTGGGCTGTCGTCAAGTTCCGGCCATATTTGTACGGCCGTACATTTTCGGTCGTTACAGACCACCACGCACTCTGCCGGGACCCGACAGGATGGCTTGCTCGCTGGGCTTTGTAGCTCCAGGAATTTTCATTTATTGTCAATTACAAGACTGGATGCCTCCACAAGGGCACTGATTGCCTCTCGTCACCCCGTGGATCCACTTGATCCTTCTGCGCATGATCCGGTGACCTGTGTGATGGCTTTCACTGACATGACTTACATGTGCACCGAACAACCACGCGACGAGTCCTTACAGTCCATCATCGCCGGAAAGCAATCACTCCGGCAGCACTGACGGCACATGTTACATGTTCGTGCCGCACAACGGCATCCTCTACTACAGCAATATCAACGCTTATGGCCCTGAGTTGCTCCTTGTCCCTCCTCGTCATCTGCAATCCGTTGCTCTTGAACAACTTCACAATGCACCTTGGAGTTTTTGCGTACATACGATCATGTACGACGCCGGTTCTTTTGGCTGGGTCTCTACTGCTTTGTGACTGTTATGTCGCAACTTGCGAATTGTGTCAGCGCCGAGAGAAACCTCCCCGACCACCTGTCGGATGACTCCATCCAGTTGAAGTTCTCTCTGAACCGTTCTCTCGCTTAGGCCTTGACTTGCCTGGCACTTTTCCGACTATGACTCTAGTTAACAAGTCGATTGCCGTCGCTACTGATTACACGACATGCTACACGATAACAAAGGCGTTGCCGACTAGTTGTGCAACAGACATCGTCGATTTTCTCCTCCACGACGTCATTCTCCATCACGGTGCACCTCGACAGTTATTACAGATCGCAGCTGCTCATTCTTGTCTCGAGTTGTCGACGACCTCGTCAGCTATTGTGCCACTGAGCACAAGCTGTTCACCGCCTACCACCCACAAACAAAGGGTCTTATGGAATGTCTCAACCGAACAGCCACAGAGATGCTGTGCTACGATCACCGCGACTGGGACGCCACGCTGGCCTACGTGCCGTTTCTGTATAACTCGTCCCGACGTGACACCACAGGATATTCACCCTTTTATCTTTCGTATGATCATGACCCCACTTTGCCCTTTAATATCATCCTCCCTTCTGTGCCACGTGTTGCAACTGAGTATGCTCGTGAAGTCATCGATCGTGCTCACATGGCACGTCAAGTCGCCCGATCTCGTTTATTAGTCCAGCAGCATATACAAAAAGAGTTATGACTGGTGCCATCGCGATGTTAAGTTCACGCCATGTGCTTGGATGCTCCTTTGGTCACCATGTCTTTGGGTTTGCCTCTCCCAGAAGCTTCTCTCTCACTACACAGGGCCTTATGAAGTCTTAAGTCAAGTTAAAGACGTAAATACGAGAGTTCGCGCCGCTTCTGTTTGATGCATCCTCACGCCCGACGCCTGTTGACGTCGTGCGTGTTTCGCGGCTGAAGCCGTACTTCGCTCGCGATTCTTTGCCGACCATGAGCCGAGACAGCGCTTCACCACCCGGGGCTCCTGTTACGGAAGAATGAAAAAAGAGAGGAGGAAGACCGCAGCACGCTGGCTGCTGCGTGTTGTTGGTGGCCAGCTATCTCAACTACTCTGACTCATCTTGTATATATATTGTAAATATAGTCTTTCTATACTCCCAACATCCCCGTAACAGTGTGCTTCGCCTCTGGCATGTTCATGATCACCGATGGCATATAAAACAGTGATGCAGACTAAGCTTCACAAACAATTAATGTTCCGTCTCTTCCTTACAGGCTGCTGTGTTTCAACTGAATCTGCTTTTCCTGTGTCCAGTGGCCTAGTCGCTCAATTAGTGCTTGCCTATTTTTGTTACACTGCAACCCACTAATGTTAAAACGTGATACTTCTCCTCTCTTCCCTTGTCCTCCTGTCCTTTTACACTGCTGCAAACTTTTAGATTTCAATGTTCGAATGATTAATACAAAGATTGATGCTACCATATTATGTGACGGCTGTCATGAGGCAATAATTTAGTTAGACCTGAAACTAAATGAACAAAAAACAAAACAGACATGTGTGAGTAGGAATAACTTGTGACCAAACTGGCTCCATGCTAAACTTTGCCTCAAGGAAATTGGTCTTAAAAGTCTCAAACCCTTTTCGTCCTCTCGTGACTGTCTAATAGACAGTCACGGAAGTTGCACAAAAAGGAGTGCCTTTCTGCTGGGGAACTGTTTTTATCACAAGTATGCTATGCAGCGCCAGTTGTGCTATGAGCAGGCACAACTGCACATACAAACTATAGCCTGAACTTTAAAATAATTTCATATATATTTGTGAACTTCCCAAGCCACTTCACAACTGCAAGCTGAATCTGATGTATGCTGTCTCAGGGTCATGACCTATATTTTGGGGAAGACTAAGAATGCAGCCTGTGACTGAAGTTTCAGTGTTTTGAGCCCACCATTTCGAAATGCTTTTAATGTGCACTCAGTAGGCCGGAGACAGTTCTCCAAGCTTCTTGACATGATTTTCAATGATACTAGAAGCAACACTTAATGAGTTGAGTTATTGAGTTGTATTATACTAAGTTTTCATATTTTCTCTAATATACTGTGGTCACGATAACACCACACTGTTTAAAAGGCATTGAAAATAAAAAGCTACTTGTTTGCCCTAGTATAATGCAGAAATGGGCATTGTGCAGTCTGAAAATTGAAAAAAAAAACATTATCGTTGCGACATTCACAACCACTTTAGCTGCTCATAAAATCATTGAAGTGCATGTAAATATCCTCTATGTTCTATCTGTTAAAAACATGCTCCATCATGCTGCAGCATTATGCACATTAGCTTTGTGTGGAAGCCACAGCTGCTGCAATGTGCTGCACCGCAATGCACCTTGGTTATGTGGAAAAGCTACCATTGTTTCTACGCTCTTTACTGTTATACACGTCAACTTTGTGGCAAAGCCACTGCACTTGCAATGTGCTGCAGCACAAAACATTCCAGGTATGTGGGAATGCACACTTGCATGTGCTAGATTTGGGCATTTTTAATACAAATAATTATTGATTCATACGAAGCACTTTGCGGTAGGCAATTTTACGTCCCGACTCGTTTCGGTCTTCTGCACTGAAAACAAAAATGTTACAGTGAGCCCGAATCTGTCTCCCAGCATAACAACCTGACGCTCTAACCATTTGACCATTGTCGGGCACCTACTTCTTGTTCGCCAATGCAAAGCTCTGTGTATGGGATAGTGGCATGTGTATTACAGTGCATAATATGTGTCAGAGCATGTGTGCCTATGCAAGTTTCTTATCAAACTGAGAGCATGTCAGTCTCTACCATTCTTCCTTTGTGGCGGGACTTCGAGGTGCTTTGTTAGAATGCACCACCTTTGGGATTCGCTCACATTTCCAAGTCCCCCTCACTGTAGCAGCTAGCACAACATGGACACTGTACCTTTATGCTGTAATGTTTCTTCACCGGAGTACAAAAAGGAATCATGTATGTCCAACGTACATGTTAAAAGTGGTTAATCAGAATCTATGAAACATTCATATTTAATGCATTGTTGCAATCCAAATGATGGAAAGCGTATCTGCCTTGGCAAACTAGCAGTAGCAGATGTCACAGGCATGTTATGCAAGGAAGCCACCTTATCCCCTGTAGCTGTTCTCTTTGCAGTGAGGATGAAGGTGACGTGTGCTTGTTTAGTGAAGAATGTTGACAAGAGGTGTATGCAGAGAGACATATGACTCCAGAAGAGGGTTATAGCGCCGAAAAAACACAACACACAGCAAGCGAGACGAGACCGCGAGACGGTCCCGTCTCGCTTGCTGTGTGTTGTGTTTTTTCTGCGCTAGAACCCTCTTCTGGAAACATGCACCAACTAGCCCCCCAACAAGTATTACTCAGACATATGACACTTATCTTAGTACTACATGTAAGGCTTGTATACTTGTGTCTCAGCGACACATACCCGTTCTACGAGATGGGCCTAGAATAGGCACATGCCCATTTGCGCATACTGCATAAGCCAAGTTTTCCACTCGTCAAAACAACAGCCACCACAAAGTGTTTCGAAAGAGGCAAAGAAACCATGCCTTTGCATTCGTACTCTCCTCACCAAGCTTGTGTCATATATGCAATCACTCGCCATACACAAACACATTGGTCAACACTTCAATGTTTGGAAGAACCCGAACCAATGCTACGTAGTCATTTACCTGCAGTATGCCTCCTGTAACATAAATCCCCACTGTGTTTAGAATCTACATAATTTTTCTTAATTGCTCAGGCATTTAGGCCAGTGCATTAGACAAAAATCCTGCTAGACTGCAGCAATGTTCAGAATGTAGTATGAGGCACTCTGTCTGGCTGGAAGTTGAAGATAGAAATTATATTAGTAGTTAAAATGTAGTAGCCAGTATTGAAATACACATGCACTCAAGGCTGAGCCACATTATGAGAACACGGAAGAGCAGACACACTTGAGCTGCATTGTGTAGCTTTACCAACAAGCCCAGCTGTACACTGAAGTAAGGCATGTTGGGCCAGTCAACTCGTAGCTTCAGCAAAATTTTAAGCTGTGCGAGGAAGACGGGATACGAACAAAAACATAGATGCATGCGCAAAGTGTAGACTTCCGACTGGCTTTGTTTGGTGAAGGCAGAGAGTTTATAAGGTTCTTCAAAATGGCAAAACAAAAAGAACATTCGCAAAGAAATTGTGCACGAGGCAGCGACGAAAAATGGCAAGGCCACCTGTGCATTAAGAGTGTAGTAGATTCCCAAGGTGCCCATCTAAGAAATCTATTTCTTTCCTTGATAGGGATCAAGAAGGTGAGCTAACTTAGTTGTCACACCTTTTAGCGATGTGGAATGCCTTGATGGCTTCTCTTTCTGTTTTTGAGTTTGCCTTCGAAAGGAATTTATTCTGTTCCTGATGAGGCAGGCAGCTTTTGCTGTCGCAGCTCCTGCACTGCAAGAGGAAATTCTCAAGTATTAAAGTCTTAGATGGGCACATTAAGACTCTCCTGCACTCTTAATGCATACATGGCCTTGATATTTTTGGTCACTGCCGCGTGCATGAATTATTTGCAATTGCTCCTTGTTTTGCTAATTTGAAGTACATTATATATTCTCTCCTTTCACGAAATGAAACCAGTTGGAAGCCTGTGCTTTGTGTGCGTCTATGTTTCAGTTCACGTCCCGCCTTCCCCGCGGAGTTTAAAATTTTGCCTAAACAGTTGTATAGCTTGTGTATACAATGAGTAATTAATATTATGATCACTGCAGCACAGCAGTGGTCTAGTGGCATAGTGTCGACATAGTGTAGAGATGGTACTAAGTTAAAAATCTGGAAATGCCCTAAATTGTGCTATCAACCCTTATCCCTCGGTTTCCTACAGCTGCAGAGCACTTGACCACTGCAGCATTCAGGTATGCTGTATATTGGGGAGTGCCAGGAATTGCGAGATCGAGACAGGCTGTCACTAGAAGTTCCTTGGGCCAGGGATAACTCAAATGCATCCAAATATTTCTATATTTCACTATATAAACCTTTGTAGAATGAGGAACTTTTCAAGGGTGAAGTTGTTTCATACAAAAGAGAACTATTACTAAATAGTGACCAGTTACTTATGTTTTGTAAGCCAGATTGCATGTATTTCACATTGCTTACTGACTTTTACTTATTCTCGCTGTCCGATACAAGCATATGCACTCACTAAGTTTTAAACAAAACTATTATGTGGAGCCATGTTTCTGGTGGAATAAAATTGGTCCCGTTGTGCCATTTGTGGCACACCGGATCTTACTAGCGATGACGGAGAAGACAGTTCATTAGTGGTTACAAATTGGTACCAGTTAGTTAAAAATTTACTAATCCAATTCGTAGTCCTGTTAATTCGAAGTTTACTGTCGTTTGTGTATCGGACGAAGCCGATGTCCCCTGGCCTGGGCGGGCCCTGGCGCTTCACCTAGTGGTGGCCTTTGAAAATAGCAGCGTGGCACCACTGGATGCATCAGAATCTAGGCTCATGAAGATAGCAACGTGCATAGGGCAAGGAGTTTGGTGGCCTGGTACTCGTCACAGTTGTGGAGAACACTAGTTTTTGCGAGTCCTAGCCCCTACCTTGGGTACCAGTCTGTGCGCTGCGTGTATATATATATATATATATATATATATATATATATATATATATATATATATATATATAGGTTGTGCAGGATTGCTCGTTGGCAGCACGTGATCATGTGGGAGCTGACGGGCCTTCGATGCGTTTCGCCCTGGTAGTGCGGTCGTCTTTGTGGCTTTAGAGCTGCGCTGGCCTTGCCCAAGAACAGGATGTATCGGCATGGTGCAGAATTGCAGAGTGGGGGCGCTCCATTTTATTCCCTTTCCATTCCTTCGGAGTTGTGGTTTATGCGATTCCAGTCCTTATAACTCGTCGGAATTCTGACAGTTGGACCATTCCCACTCTTTGAGTGGTCGAACTAATCTACTCCAATCCTCCAATTACAGCAAATAAAACGCTTCCTGCATAATTACTACTTGCGCCCCGATGCAGCGATAGCGTAGAGAATCCGCCTCACGTGCAGTACTGTGGTTCAAATCCAGGTGCCACGCAATTTTCCACCGGATAAAAAAATCCACATGTTGATGCAGTTGTATAAACAGGCCTGGTGGCCTGACCCCGGTGAGCTGAACCGGTAATGCACTCCCTCACCAGAGCAGAATTGGCCACCTTGGTGCAGTACTTGGCCAGAACTTCCTATATGAATAGAACAATCAAACCCCGGCCCTAAGTACCCAGCAGCTGTGAAGCAACTGACCATGGCGGTGGTCAGACCTGTGACACAGCAGAGGGTGCTAAGAACCTCTGGATCCGGACAGGCCACCATTGGAATCTGAACCTGGCAATGTTTAGCGCTAGAACGTTATCTAGTGAGGCGAGTCAAGCAGTGCTATTGAAGGAATTAGAGGGCTGTAAATGGGATATAACGGGGCTCAGTGAAGTTAGGAGGACAAAAGAAGCATATACAGTGCTAAAAAGCGGGCACGTCCTGTGCTACCGGGGCTTAGCGGAGAGACGAGAACTAGGAGTCCGATTCCTGATTAATAAGAATATAGCTGGTAACATATAGGAATTCTATAGCATTAACGAGAGGGTGGCAGGTCTTGTGAAACTTAATAAGAGGTACAAAATGAAGATTGTACAGGTCTACGCCCCTACATCCAGTCATGACGGCCATGAAGTCGAAAGCTTCTATGAGGACGTGGAATCGGCGATATGTAGAGTGAAAACAAAATACACTATACTGATGGGCGACTTCAATGCCAAGGTAGGCAAGAAGGAGGCTGGAGACGAGGCAGTGTGGGGAAATATGGCATAGGCACTAGGAATAGCAGGGGAGAGTTATTAGTAGAGTTTGCGGAGCAGAATAATATGCGGATAATGAATACCTTCTTCCGGTATTCGCCGGAAGAAGGTAGGGCGCCAGACAGGGAGCTACAATCTCTCCAATGCTATCGACAGCGTGTTTACAGGAGGTATTCAGAGACCTGGATTGGGAAGAATTGGGGATAAGAGTTAATGGAGAATACCTTAGTAACCTGCGATTCGCTGATGATATTGTCACGTGGTGGTAACGTGGAACACAGTAGCAATACTGTCAACGACAAAACTAACTTTTATTGGGCGAACCTGTGGCCACAAAAACAGGCTATACATATAGCACAACGATAGCGGCGAACACGGTCGGCGATCGTCGAAAATCTGATCAACGGTTCAAGCGCGTCGGCTTTTGTATATCAATCGTAGAATGTTCCAGACTAATCGTTGGGACCCGCTTGCCTTCCACAATGTTCTACACCATTCACGTCAAGCGATAAAATCAGATAACATAAGGTTCGCCGACAACAGACAGCGGATAGAAGCATCGATAACTATTCAGAAACTTCGGATACATGCAGGCGCGTGCCGCGCTGTCAGATAACATTTGTTAGGCGGCGAAACGTGGTCGCCTGATAAAGATAAGTACACGTGTTATTACCCACCTCTTAAAAAGCATGGACCCGATGCTGCAAACAAACGAAAGTAATAAACAAAAACACTCGTAGCAAAGAAAACAACAAAAGCAAAGGAAGTTCGTCAGCGTCCGTAAAACGGTTTAAGACGCACCACGTGGACCACTTCAGGTCGTGCGCGACGTCGCTGTGAAAGCGAAATGCCGTCTGGCACGACCTCATAGTCCAGTGCGCCAATACGTCGGATGACCTTGTAGGGTCTGAAATAGCGTCGCAATAGTTTCTCACTCAGTCCTCGTCGGCGTATCGGGGTCCATACCCAAACATGGTCGCCGGGCTGGTACTCGACGAAGCGTCGTCGGAGGTTGTAGTGTCGGCTGTCGGTACGCTGCTGGTTTTTGATCCGTAGGCGGGCGAGCTGTTGGGCTTCTTCGGCGCGCTGGAGATAGGTAGCGACGTCAAGATTCTCTTCGTTAGTTACGTGCAGCAGCATGGCGTCGAGCGTCGTCGTCGGGTTCCTGCCGTAAACCAACTTGAACGGCGTGATCTGTGTTGTTTCTTGCACCGCCGTGTTGTAAGCGAATGCTACGTACGGCAGGACGGCATCCCAGGTGTTGTGTTCGACGTCGACGTACATTGCTAGCATGTCGGCGAGGGTCTTATTCAGCCGCTCCGTAAGACCATTCGTCTGTGGGTGGTAGGCAGTTGTCCTCCTGTGCCTTGTCTGACTATATTGCAGAATGGCCCGGGTGAGCTCCGCTGTAAAGGCCGTTCCTCTGTCGGTGATGAGGACTTCTGGGGCACCATGTCGCAGCAGGATGTTTTCGACAAAGAATTTCGCTACTTCGGTGGCGCTACCTTTCGGCAGTGCTTTAGTTTCAGCGAAGCGGGTGAGGTAGTCCGTCGCCACGACGATCCACTTATTTCCGGTTGCTGACGTCGGAAAGGGTCCCAACAAGTCCATCCCGATCTGCTGGAATGGTCGGCAAGGAGGCTCGATTGGCTGTAGTAATCCGGCTGGTCTTGTCGGTGATGTCTTGCGTCGCTGACAGTCCCGGCATGTTCTGACATAACGGGCGACGTCGGCGGTCAGGCGCAGCCAGTAATACCTTTCCTGTATCCTCGACAGCGTCCGGGAGAATCCAAGGTGCCCAGCGGTTGTATCGTCGTGTAGGGCGTGCAATACTTCTGGACGCAGTCCCGACAGGACAACAAGAAGGTAGTTGGCGCGCACTGGTGAGAAGTTCTTCTTTACGAGTAGGTTGTCTTGAAGCGAGAACGAAGATAATCCTCGCTTAAATGCCCAAGGGACAACGTCGGTGTGCCCTTCCAAATACTCGATGAGGTTTTTCAACTCCGGGTCTGCTCGCTTCTGTTCAGCGAAGTCTTCTGCGCTTAAAATACCGAGGAAGGCGTCGTCATCTTCGTCATCTTGCGGCGGCGAGTGAATGGGGGCGCGTAATAGGCAATCAGCATCAGAGTGTTTTCGTCCGGACTTATAGGTTACAGTGATATCATATTTTTGCAGTCTTAGGCTCCACCGCGCCAGCACTCCTGAAGGATCCTTTAAGTTTGCTAGCCAACACAAAGCGTGATGGTCGCTGACGACTTTGAATGGCCTGCCATATAGGTACGGGCGAAATTTCGCTGTAGCCCAAACAATGGCGAGGCATTCCTTTTCGGTTGTAGAATAATTGCCTTCCGCTTTTGACAACGACCGGCTAGCGTAAGCTATCACGTGTTCATGACCATCTTTTCTCTGGACTAGCACGTGACCGAGGCCTAGGCTACTGGCGTCAGTGTGGATTTCGGTATTGGCGTGCTCGTCTAAGTGCGCAAGTACGGGTGGCGACTGCATGCGTCGTTTGAGTTCTTGAAATGCGTCGGCCTGCGGCGTTTCCCACTTGAACTCGACATCACATTTGGTTAGATGTGTTAGCGGCTCCGCGATGCGCGAAAAGTCCTTGACAAAGCGCCTATAGCAGGCACACATGCCAAGGAATCTGCGCACTGCTTTCTTGTCGGTTGGCTGCGGGAATTTTGCGATGGCAGCTGTCAACTGCGGGTCGGGGCGTACTCCTGATTTGCTGATGACGTGGCCTAGGAACAAAAGCTCATCGTAAGCGAAGCGGCACTTTTCCGGCTTCAGAGTGAGCCTGATGATTTGATGGCCTCTAACACTGTCGCAAGCCGCCTAAGGTGATCGTCGAAATTTCCGGCGAAGACGAACGACGTCATCCAAGTAAACAAGGCACGTCTGCCACTTCAGTCCGGCTAACACCGTGTCCATGACGTGCTGAAACGTTGCAGGCGCCGAGCACAGTCCAAATGGCATAACCTTGAACTCGTAGAGGCCGTCTGGGGTGATGAAGGCGGTCTTCTCGCGATCTCTTTCGTCGACTTCTATTTGCCAATAGCCAGACTTGAGGTCCATCGACGGGAAGTATTTAGCGTTGCAGAGCCGATCCAATACGTCCTCTATACGTGGGAGGGAGTATACGTCCTTCTTCGTGACCTTATTCAGTCGACGATAATCAACGCAGAAACGTGGGCTTCCGTTCTTTTTCTTTACCAGGACAACAGGGGATGCCCACGGGCTTTTCGACGGCTGGATGATGTTGTCGCGCAGCATTTCGTCGACTTGTTCTCTTATAGCTCCACGTTCTCGCGGGGAAACTCGGTAAGGGCTCTGGCGGAGTGGTCGAGCGCACTCGTCGGTGATTATGCGATGCTTGGCGACTGGTGTTTGTCGAATCCTCGATGACGTCGAAAAACAGCCTTTGTATCGTCGGAGCAGACTTCTGAGCTGCTGTTGATTAATCACGGGGAGACTTGGATTAATGTCGTAGTCTGGTTCGGGAACCATGGTCGTCGGCGTAGATGCGGTGGAGTCCGAGACGACAAACGCATTACTGGTTTCCAGAATTTCCTCGATGTACGCGATCGTCGTGCCCTTGTTGATGTGCTTGAACTCCTGGCTGAAGTTTGTCAGCAACGCTTCAGTTTTCCCTCCATGCGGTCGAGCGATCCCTCTTGCGACGCAAATTTCACGGTCTAGCAGTAGAGGTTGGTCACCTTCGATGACACCTTCTACATCAGCGGTTGTTTTGGTGCCGACCGAAATAACAATTCTGGAGCGAGGCGGGATGCTCACTTGATCTTCGAGCACACTCAAGGCGTGGTGACTACGAGGGCTCTCCGGCGGTATCGCTTTATCTTCCGACAGCGTTATTGACTTCGACTTCAGGTCAATGATTGCGCCGTGTTGGTTCAGGAAGTCCATACCGAGAATGACGTCTCGTGAACACTGTTGGAGGATAACGAAGGTGGCAGGGTAAGTCCGGTCATGAATGGTTATTCTTGCCGTGCAGATTCCAGTCGGCGTAATCAGGTGTCCTCCAGCGGTGCGAATTTGAGGGCCTTCCCACGCAGTCTTAACCTTCTTCAACTGGGCGGCGACGTGTCCACTCATGACGCAGTAATCAGCCCCTGTGTCCACTAAGGCGGTAACTGCGTGGCCGTCGAGAAGCACGTCGAGGTCGGTGGTTCTTTGTCTGGCGTTGCAGTTAGGTCTTGGCGTCGGATCACGGCTGCGTCGTGTTGAACTGAAGCTGGAACGTCGTGTCGTCAAGTCGTCTTTCGTCGGTGTAATCTTGGCTGCCTGACTTCGTCGGGACGGCGGCGTGTCGTCATTAGGTCGTCGAGATGGTTTCTTCGTCGTCTTCGTTGGCGCCGGAGGATCTTCGTCAGTTCGATGAACAGCAAGCGCACCTCCATCGGTTGCTGCTTTTAGTTTTCCGGATATGGGCTCGTAGAGCGGCCCCGGGCTGGGCCGGTGTATGGTCGGCGCTGCGGCGACAGGTAGCGGCCTGGTGACGGAGAACGGGACGGCCGTCGAGGGCTCCACTGAGCAGCGGCGAGGCAATCGGCGATGTCACGTGGGGGCTCGCCAAGCTGTGGACGCGGCGCGTTGACGGCGAACCCTCTCAGTCCCAAGTCGCGGTATGGGCATCGGCGGTACACATGGCCGGCTTCTCCGCAGTGATAGCAGAGCGGGCGGTGATTGGGGGCTCGCCAAAGGTCCGTCTTCCTCGCGTATGTGCGGTGGGCGACGGGTGGGCGTGCTGCTGGCGGCGGCGGCGGACGACGGAATTGCGGCGTTACAGGGCCCTGGCGTGGTCGCGGAGGGGTGTCTTGACGGCGTGCGACGGCGGCGTAGGTCATCGCTTCCGGTTGGGGCTGTGGTGATTCTGGTTGCACCTCAGGAACTCCAAGCGATCGGTGCACCTCTTCTTTCACGATGTCGGCGATCGAGGCCACTTGAGGCTGCGACGAAGGCAAGACCTTGCGCAGTTCTTCGCGCACAATGGCCCTGATGGTGTCGTGCAGATCGTCCGTGGCCAGTGATTGAATTCCTGCGTAGTGGGTAGAGCTTGTACGGCGGTTGAATTGCCGGTTGCGCATTTCGAGTGTCTGCTCGATGCTGGTGGCCTCGCGAAGGAACTCTTCTACGGTCTTCGGTGGGCTTCGTATCATTGCGCCGAAAAGTTCTTCCTTCACACCACGCATGAGAAGGCGGACTTTCTTCTCCTCGGGCATATCCGGCTCAGCCTGGCGGAACAGACGGTTCATTTCTTCCGTGGAGATGGTAACGTTCTCACTGGGTAGCTGCAGTCGGGCGTCCAGCATGGCTTCGGCTCTTTCCTTGCGCACGACGCTCGTAAAGGTGCGCAGGAAGCCACTACGGAAGAGGTCCCATGTCGTCAACGTCGACTCCCGGTTCTCAAACCACGTTCTGGCGGCATCTTCTAAGGCAAAGGATACATGCCGCAGCTTGTCGTCGGAGTCCCATTTGTTAAACGTCGCGATTCGTTTGTAGGTCTTCAGTCGCTGCTCCATGGAAGGTCGGTGGGTCCCGTGGTTGTTGTAGGATAACGGGGGACGCTGCGGCAGCCATTGGGGTTGTTTTGACCACGATCTTCTGTGTCGACTCAGGTAGAAGTCCGTGCTCTGGGGGCAGTCCTTGCAGTCTGCGTCTAGCACGCTGGTCTTGGGCGATGTTGGTTTTGTCCTCGGGTTTCGCGCTTGGATCGCGGCTTTGCGGGAACGTTCGGTACATGAACGCACTAGCACCTCCACCAGATGTCACGATGTAGTGACGCTAAAGAACACAGTAGCAGTACTGTGAAAGACAAAACTAGCTTTTATCGGGCGAACCTGTGCCCACAAAACAGGCTACACTTAAAGCACAACGATAGCGGCGAACACAGTTGGCGATCGTCGAAAATCTGATCAGCGGGTCAAGCGCGTCGGCTTTTATACAGCAGTCGTCGAATGTTCCAGACTAATCATTGGGACCCGCGTGCCTTCCACAAAGTTCTACACCATTCGCGCCAGGCGACGAAATCAGGTAACATAAGGTTCGGCGACAACAGACAGCGAATAGAAGCATCGATAACTTTCCAGAAACTTCGGATACATGCAGGCGCGTCCCGCGCTGTGCGATAACACTTCTTAGGCGGCAAAACGTGGTCGCCCGATAAAGATAAGTACACGTGTCAGTATCGTGCTTGTGACTTCTTGAACACTAGAATTAAATTATTTTAATTAGACGTTTGAGAAGAGTCATAAGAAAATTTATTTAGTGAAGCAAGTCTTAGCACACATTAAGAATCGCTCAAAGCGCACGCAGCTTTCAGTGGCATGGTGTGGTCATAAAAGCTGCCATGTGGAACCAGATTAATATAAAAAAATTCAGCCCAAAAGTTTAATGTCAGTGCTCCTTTACATGTAAGCACGAAGGACACATCTTTAAAGGCATCATCTAAATCCTGTGTAAGTATTTATTGGTGAATATCAAATGGCCTTACGTCTAAGGAAGTTATAGGGTGCTATGATAACAGGAAGCCACAAGATTTTTGTCATGCACTCTTCCTATAGAGACAATATAGGGCAGCAACAAAATGGTTGGGCCTAGTGAAGAATTCATTCAAGATCCTTGCCAATTTGGCAGGTTCACTATTACTAGAGATAATGAAGGCCAATCACTTTGAAATGCATGCCCAAATCTCGTCAGCATTGCATCACTTATTTCAAATAACTTTCATTTTGTCATTTTGCCAGATTAAAAGTTCTCGAAAACCTGCTTGGCTGGTTTCAAGAACTTTTTGAGAACGGTTTGGTTCCATTTGAATGCAGCATTGTCAGTCTTTGGTGGACTAGACCTATCTTTACTAATATGCAATTAAGTAGATCAAAGCAGATGCTGTCAAAGTGCATTTTTCATTATGAGTCTCAGTAATCATTGCGCTTTATGTACTATTTTTTCACATGTGACATGTGACATCTGCAACGTGCCTGTGTCCGACGTGACTGCATGCAACTTGGTTTTGTGCTTTTTTGTCGGCGTATAATAGTGTGTTGTTGGCGTACACAAATTTATGCAAACCTGCACCCCGCAGGGGCGTCTGCGTCAGCAGGTGTTTGGTGTGTTGCGACACCACGTACCCGAGCACACAAGGGTTGGACCCTCCCGCGTGTGTCCGGGGAAAGGGGGATTTTGGAGGTTGAGCCGATGCGGGGTGTTCGGACCTTTAAGGCCTCCCGGCGGAGGCAACACACCTCTTTGGCCTCTGCTTCACGTAGACGGCACCCCCGGACTGACCCACCCGGGGGAAATCGGCAGTCGCCTTTTCCTGTCCTCTCCAATCTTCGTCTTCCTCTCTCGCCTTTTTCATCTTTCCTGTCTTCTCACCACTTCTCCTCACTTCCTAGTTTCCCGGCGGCAAGGGTTAACCATGTGTGGCTAGCCAGCCTTGGTTATGCTGTATTTGGTTATAGCAGCGATGTACGGCTGGCGTTGGCAGGGTTTCTCTAGGAGGAGCTTCTGTCACGTCCCCCTGTTGGGCTCCATGGTGGGGGGTTGGCATCGCGGCCGAAAACCCAACTGCACTTATGGAAAATGCTTTTCCTAAACTCCCTGACCGCCCTCAGAAACGAGGGCGCACCGAAGAGGTCTTTCAGTTTTTCGGACGCCAAGTCCACAATTTTCCTCGTTTCCACGTGATCCATTCAGAAAAACCAGCTAAACCAGTGCGAACAATCTCACCGTTCCTTGTGTCGAAGTCTCTTACCGAAGTTTCTGGTCCAGGATATAAGGCGTCGAGGATGGCTAGCGGTGATCTCCTCTTGGAGCTCCGCGATCAGAAGCAATTTGAGAAACTGCCTAAACTAGTATCATTTGGGGAGACTCAAGTAGTAGTAATCCCTCACCGCACGATGAATACCACCCGTGGCGTTGTCTCGGACGATGATTTGCTGGAGCTCACTGAGGCTGAACTCTTGGACTGCTTCAACGAACAGAATGTTATAAATGTCAAAAGAATTAAGATGAGGCGAGATGGCAAAGAAATCCAAACCAAACACTTGATAATCACCTTCGGTTCGAGTGTCCTGCCCGAGTCAATCGAGGCCGGCTACATCAAGCTCCGTGTCAGGTCGTACGTGCCCAATCCTCTTAGATGCTTTAAGTGCCACAGGTTTGGCCACAGTTCACAGAACTGTCGAGGCCGGCTGACATGTGCCAAGTGCAGTGACAATGAAAATTCCTCCGAAACATGCCAGAACACTCCACATTGTGTCAACTGTGATGGAGAGCACGCCGCGTACTCGCGGTCGTGCCCGTCTTGGAAAAAAGAAAAAGAAATTGTCACGATCAAAGTGAAAGAAAATATATCGTTCAAGGAGGCTCGTAGGCGGGTGGCATACCTGCCTAAGAACACATTTGCCGAAGTGGCGCGTCAGGGGGCAGCGCCACAACAGTCTGCGGCGGCTGTCCGACTCACACCTAGTGAGGTGTCAGTAACGCCATCCGCCCCCCTGGCGGATGCAGCTAGCGCTGCTACGCCAACCCAGCAGAAGGGGCCATCTACCTCCGGGCAGGTGACCTCGAAGGTCTCGTCCAACGTGCCGAGGCCTTCACGTCAAACAAAGCGCTCGGAAGAGCACGTGTCCGGCGCCTCGTTAGAGGCGGTGGACACAACCACCAGCAAGACGGCGCCACCAGCGCCTAAGGAGCGGCGAGGATCTCTCGATCGCTCCAAAAGAGATCAAACTCCCGTCACGGCACCTGCAAAGCGCCGGTGAACTAACCTTTCCTTTCCTTTCCAGAACACACAGTATCCAACTCTATCAAAATGGATACACAAATTATGCACTGGAATGTGAGAGGTCTCATCCACAATCTTGACGACGTAACCAAACTCCTACGCAAACTTAATCCAAAGGTACTGTGTGTTCAGGAAACGCACTTAAAAGCTACACAGACAAACTTTCCACGTTCACACATTATTTTTCGTAAAGATCGTGACGAGGTCAACACCTCATCCGGCGGTATAGCGATAATTGTCCATAAAACTGTTGCTTGCCAGCACTTGCCGCTTCTGACGTCCCTCGAGGCAGTTGCGGTTCGTGCAATTCTTTTTAATAAGTTAGTAGCCGTCTGCTCTATCTACATACCTCCAAACTATCACATGAGTAAAATTGAATTCCACGAACTTATTAATCAACATCCAGAGCCGTTTCTTATTGTCGGGGACTTTAATGCTCACAACAGTCTCTAGGGAGATTCCAGGACTGATTCGAGGGGTCGACTGATCGAATCCTTTCTTGTTACGTCCGGTGTGTGCCTCTTTAATAGGAAGAAAAACCCCGACTATAATGTTGCGCATAATTCATACTCCTCCATATATTTACCACTTGGATCTTCCATACTTTTTTCTTACTTAGAATGGAATGTTATAGAAAATCCATTTGGACTGACCACTTTCCGATAACATTAAACTTACTAACAGGACACGACACTCGTCCACAGGTACGTCGCTGGGAACTTGACTCCGCTGTTTGGAAGCGTTTTAAGTAATCTACTTACTTATCACAAGATCTGATACGCGATTTTAGCATGGATAACGCTGTAGCATATTTTGCCGCTTTTATTACTGATGCAGCTGAAAAGTTCATTCCACAAACAAATGGTCACTCATCTAAGAAACGTGTTCCTTGGTGGAATGAAGACTGCAGAGATGCGCGAAAAAGAAAAAGTAAGGCGTGGGGCAGATTGCGCCAATATCCTACAGCGGAAAATTACATCGCATTTAAACACATCAAGTCACAAGGACGGCGCACAAGATGGCAAGCTAGAAGAGCAAGCTGGGGGAGGTTTCTTTCAGGCATCAATTCCTATACCCAGGAGGCGAAAGTATGGGATGGGCTGAGAAGGCTAAAAGGGCAGCAGATCAACCCATTACCTTTGATTGATGAGCGAGGGAATACCTTGGAAAAGCAGGCCGATGCCCTTGGATTACATTTTGCACGTGTATCAAGTTCCATATCATCATCATCATCATCATCATCATCAGCCTGGTTATGCCCACTGCAGGGCAAAGGTCTCTCCCATACTTCTCCAACTATCCCGGTCATGTACTAATTGTGGTCATGTTGTCCCTGCAAACTTCTTAATCTCATCCGCCCACCTAACTTTCTGCCGCCCTCTGCTACGCTTCGCTTACCTTGGAATCCATTCCGTAACTCTTAAAGACCATCGGTTATCTTCCCTCCTCATTACGTGTCCTGCCCATGCCCATTTCTTTTTCTTGATTTCAACTAAGATGTCATTAACACGCGTTTGTTCTCTCGCCCAATCTGCTCTTTTCTTATCCCTTAACGTTACACCTATCATTCTTCTTTCCATAGCTCGTTGCGTCGTCCCTAATTTAAGTAGAACCCTTTTCGTAAGCCTCCAGGTTTCTGCCCCGTACGTGAGTGCTGGTAAGACACAGCTGTTATAAACTTTTCTCTTGAGAGATAATGGCAACCTTCTGTTCATGATCTGAGAATGCCTGCCAAACGCACCCCAGCCCATTCTTATTCTTCTGATTATTTCAGTCTCATGATCTGGATCCACACTGAATACATGTCCTAAGTAGATGTATTCCCTTACCACTTCCAATGCCTCACTACCTATTGTAAACTGCTGTTCTGTTCCGAGACTGTTAAACATTACTTTAGTTTTCGGCAGATTAATTTTTAGACCCTCCCTTCGGCTTTGCCTCTCCAGGTCAGTGAGCATGCATTGCAGTTGGTCCCCTGCGTTACTAAGCAAGACAATATCATCAGCAAATCGCAAGTTACTAAGGTATTCTCCATTAACTCTTATCCCCAATTCTTCCCAATCCAGGTCTCTGAATACCTCCTGTAAACACGCTGTGAATAGCATTGGAGAAATCGTATCTCCCTGCCTGACGCCTTTCTTTATAGGAATTTTGTTGCTTTCTTTATGGAGGACTACGGTGGCTGTGGAGCCACTATATATATCTTTCAGTATTTTTACATATGGCTCGTCTACACCCTGATTCCGCAATGCCTCCATGACTGCTGAGGTTTCAACTGAATCAAACGCTTTCTCGTAATCAATGAAAGCTATATATAAAGGTTGGTTATATTCCGCGCATTTTTCTATCACCTGATTGATAGTGTGAATATGGTCTATTGTTGAGTAGCCTTTACGCAATCCTGGCTGGTCCTTTGGTTGACGGAAGTCTAAGGCGTTCCTGATTCTATTTGCAATTACCTTAGTAAATACTTTGTAGGCAACGGACAGTAAACTGATCGGTCTATAATTTTTCAAGTCTTTGGCGTCCCCTTTCTTATGGATTAGGATTGTGTTAGCGTTTTTCCAAGATTCCGGTACGCTAGAGGTCATGAGGCATTGCGTGTACAGGGTGGCCAGTTTCTCTAGAACAATCTGCCTACCATCCTTCAACAAATCTGCTGTTACCTGATCCTCCCCAGCTGCCTTCCCCCTTTGCATAGCTCCCAAGGCTTTCTTTACTTCTTCCGACGTTACCTGTGGGATTTCGAATTCCTCTAGACTATTCTCTCTTCCATTATCGTCGTGGGTGCCTCTGGTACTGTATAACTCTCTATAGAACTCCTCAGCCACTTGAACTATCTCATCCATATTAGTAATGATATTGCCGGCTTTGTCTCTTAACGCATACATCTGTTTCTTGCCAATTCCTAGTTTCTTCTTCACTGCTTTTAGTCCTCCGTTCCTGAGAGCATCTTCAATTGTATCCATATTATACTTCCTTATGTCAGCAGTCTTACGCTTGTTAACTTCGAAAGTTCTGCCAGTTCTATTCTAGCTGTAGGGTTAGAGGTTTTCATACATTGGCGTTTTTTGATCAGATCTTTCGTCTCCTGCGATAGCTTACTGGTATCCTGTCTAATGGAGTTACCACAGACTTCTATTGCACACTCCTTTATGATGCCCACAAGATTGTCATTCATTGCTTCAACACTAAGGTCCTCTTCCTGAGTTAAAGCCGAATACATGTTCTGTAGCTTGATCTGGAATTAATCTATTTTCCCTCTTACTGCTAACTCATTGATCGACTTCTTATGTACCAGCTGCTTCCGTTCCCTCCTCAGGTCTATGCTAATTCGAGTTCTTACCATCCTATGGTCACTGCACCGCACCTTGCTGAGCACGTCCACATGTTGTATGATGCCAGGGTTAGCGCAGAGTATGAAGTCTATTTCATTTCTAGTCTCGCCGTTCGGGCTTCTCCACGTCCACTTTCGGTTATCTCGCTTGCGGAAGAAGGTATTCATTATCCGCATATTATTCTGTTCCGCAAACTCTACTAATAACTCTCCCCTGTTATTCCTAGTGCCTATGCCATATTCCCCCACTGCCTTGTCTCCAGCCTGCTTCTTCCCTACCTTGGCATTGAAGTCGCCCATCAGTATAGTGTACTTTCTTTTGACTTTACCGATCGCCGATTCCACGTCTTGATAGAAGCTTTCGACTTCCTGGTCATCATGACTGGATGTAGGGGCGTAGACCTGTATAACCTTCATTTTGTACCTCTTATTAAGTTTCACAGCAAGACCTGCCACCCTCTCGTTAATGCTATAGAATTCCTGTATGTTACCAGCTATGTTCTTATTAATCAGGAATCCGACTCCTAGTTCTTGTCTCTCCTCTAAGCCCCGGTAGCACAGGACGTGCCCGCTTTTTAGCACTGTATGTGCTTCCCTTGGCCTCCTAACTTCACTGAGCCCTATTGTATCCCATTTACTACCCTCTAATTCCTCCAATAGCAGTTCTAGACTCGCCTCACTAGATAACGTTCTAGCGTTAAACGTTGCCAGGTTCATACTCCAATGGCGGCCTGTCCGGAGCCAGGGATTCTTAGCACCCTCTGCAGCGTCGCAGGTCTGCGGTATAAGCTATTCACAAACATTAACTCCATAAGCTATTCACAAACATTCGTTCAATATAAGAAAATAGCAGAACTTCAGTCAATAAACCGTAAATGCAGACCAAATATACCGTACAACTGCCCTTTTAATATTGCCGAGCTTAGAGCTGCGTTGAGCTCGTGCATGAGCTCTGCACCTGGAGTTGACAAAATCATGTATGACATGATTAAAAACCTATACACTGATACACAGATGACACTTCTGGCACTTTTTAACTCTGTTTGGGCTGCTGGATACCTCCCATCCTCAGGGAAAGAAGCTTTAGTAGTGCCGGTCTTGAAACAAGGCAAGGACCCATCCGTCGTTTCATGTTAACGTCCAATAGCACTGACAAGTTGTTTATGCAAACTGTTCAAGAAAATGATAAATCGTCGTCTTTTACATTTCCTTGAATCGAATAAAATGCTCGACCCTTATCAGTGCGGCTTCAGGGGGGTAGGTCGACTACTGACCAGCTCGTGCGCATTGAGGCAGGCATTCGCGATGCCTTTATCCATGAGCAGTTCTTTCTTTCTGTTTTCCTAGACATGGAAAAGGCATATGACACGACTTGGAGATATGGGATATTGCGAGACCTCTCAGAAATGGGTATTCGAGGGAATATGCTTAATGTAATTGAAAGTTACCTATCAAACCGTACATTTCGAGTTAGGGTGGGCAATGCTCTATCCAGGCCATTTACACAAGGAACTGGGGTGCCGCAAGGAGGGGTATTAAGCTGTACCCTTTTTATAATCAAAATGAATTCCTTGCGCTTATATATATCGCAGAGCATGTTTTATTCGGTGTAGGTAGATGACGTACAATAAGGCTTAAGTCATGTAACCTTTCTATATGTGAGCGACATGTCCAGCTTTGCTTGAACAAAGTGTGTAAATGGGCAGAGGAAAATGGCTTTAAACTGAATCCTGCTAAAAGCTCATGTGTCCTTTTCACGCGAAAAAGAGGCTTATTTGCAGAGCCCAGCCTAGAATTACATGGACAGCACATACCAGTTGTCACACAACACAAATTTTTAGGAATCATATTAGATTCAAAACTGATCTTCATCCCACAGTTAAAGCACCTAAAAGAGAAATGTCTAAAACAATGAACCTTCTTAAACTTTTATCACATAAAACATGGGGCAGCGACAGGAAGTGTCTGATGAACGTTTACAAAAGTCTTGTACGCACACGCTTAGACTATGGGGCCATAGTATATCAATCTGCCAGTCCAAGCGCCTTGAAGATGCTTGACCCTGTGCACCATTTAGGTATCCGCTTGGCGATCGGTGCCTTCAGGACAAGTCCTGTAGAAAGTCTCTACGTTGAAGCTAATGAGTGGTCGCTTCATCTTCAGAGGTCATACTCCAGTTTCATGTACTTTCTAAAAGTGAACGCAAACCGCGACCATCCCTCTTATGTAAGCATAAACGACGTGGCATCTGCACTGCTCTTTAATAATCGACCTGCAGCAAGAGAACCATTCTCTCTGCGCATTAGAAAGCTTGCTGAGGAAATGCAAGTTCCGATTCTTCAGCAAAACCTGATGGTGCCAGCTAAGCCGTTGCCGCCATGGCAGTGGAAACCCATAGAATGCGATACGTCATTCATAGAGGTGACGAAACACGCCCCACAGGCACATATTCGAATGCACTTCTTGGAACTTCAATCGAAGTACTCGAGCATAGAGTTTTACACTGACGCTTCTAAGTCACATGCCGGAGTGTTTTATGCTGCAATCGGACCATCCTTCTCCGAGTCCGATGGACTGCATCCGGAAACAAGCATATTCACCACGGAAGCTTATGCCATTCTAGCTGCTGTTAAACAAATCAAGAAAAGAAAGTTGCACAAAGCCATCATATACACCGACACTCTAAGCGTCGTAGAAGCCCTAATGTTCCTCAGCAATTATCGAAACCCTGTACTTACTGAGCTTTGTTCCGTTATTTGCACATCGTACATGTCTCAGCAGCAAGTCATAATATGCTGGGTACCTGGACACAGGGGCATTGAGGGCAATGTGCTGGCTGACCAAATTGCAACGTCAAAAGCCTCACAAGATATACTTCTACCACTGCACTACCTGCCTTAGACCTAAAGCCTTTCATCCGAAAGAAACTCAGAAGCCACTGGCAGCGCTTATGGGATGCTGAAACAAATAATAAGCTTCACTTGATTAAGCCAAAACTGGGTTATTGGCCCCCCGCAACAAAAACACGACGAACAGAAGTCCTATTCTGTCGTCTCAGAATAGGACACACATATGCCACAAGCAGTTTTCTGCTACCTGGAAATGAGCCACCATCCTGCGGTAGATGCGGTGAAAGGCTCACCGTCCTCCACGCCCTCCTGGAGTGTCGGGAAGCCGAAACAGAGAGAAAAAAACACTTTCCGCTAGCATACCGACAGCACATCCCCTTTCATCCTGTAATGTTTCTTGGTACAGAACCGTTGTTTGACACCAAAGCAGTCCTAAGCTTCTTAAACGATGTTGTCTTACATGTTGTTAGCCCTACGAATTTGTAGCACATCCTCTCTCCAGAGGATGCCGCTGCGATAATTTATTTTTGTACGGCACATGCCTTCAGGCCCTTCCGTTTCAAGGGCTCTCTAAGGCAGTAGTGCGTCTTGCAAACGTTTGCCTACACGTATTTTAAAATATGATCAATCTATCACAATGTATCTTTTCTGTTCTTAGTGAAGTATAGTGTCGCCCCCTGTCAGATCTCTGTGTCATCGTACATGTGTGTTTTGTAGTTGTTTAGCTAGATGGCGCACCCCCCTTCTGTCATGTGACGAGCTTGGGCCAATCTGGAGGTGTCATCTAGCGTGTGAAGCCTTTATAACTAATAAACGGCCGTGGGTCGGCCGAGTCTTCGTTCCGGTTTTCATCGGGAGCAGTTTGCTCCGTGTCTCCTTCCTGCGCCGGCGCTAGCCGCGCGTTCGCCCGGTCGGGGCCCCCCGCCTACCTGCCGCTGCCGACACAACACTTAGTAGTACTCACTAGTCATTGCCATAATTTTATTACATATAGCTTTTATGCACTTTACAGACATTGCTTTTAGGCCCCTTTACAGCTACGTCATAATAATTCACGGAACTCATCTAGCCACTGCAAACTCATCAACACTGACCTGGCGCTCTTTGGCCATAACTGGCCCTTGCGCCATAAAACAACAAATTCTTCTTCTATGCAAACCTGCAATTGTATGCTTCTTTTTTCATCTGTGCCCCCCCCCCCCCGCTGTAATGCCTAAATGGGCGCTGTGGGTACTAAATAAATAAATAAATGTGACAGAGTGTTTGGAGTGGGCATTCCTGGGTGATGTTCCCAAGAAGGGAGTTGTGAGCACACAGCAGCTATAGCATATGAAAACCAGCACATTACTAATTTTTAGATACCGCAGGGCTTGCACTGATGCTAGTCATAGTTTACTATAATTTCCACCATACATGGCTCTTGTCATCACAACTTATTTTTATTGTCCTACAATATATTCCCTCTGTGTACAATCATCTCTGCCAAGGACAACAGAAACAGTATGTTCGGAAAGTGCAGAATTCTCCATCTGCGGAAGTGGCTGGCTGACTGCTGTATAAGATGCTTTGTGAGCTGGCATTGATGTGTAAATCTCAACTCATCTGCAAGCATACAAAATAGGCTTTGGGATGCTTTTACCACAAGCAGAGATACTAGGTGACTGTTGCCTGTGACATATGGCACATACCCATGACGAGGGATAGGCTAGGATTCCCCATGAATACAACATCAAATAGCTTTATATTCCCACTAACTTGATAGTACTTAATACTGATATGTAACAAAAATAAACAACAAAGTAACTGAAAAACGAACAGGTCTACTACGATTGAGCCACAAGTGGAAAGATGGAAACATTTGTGTTAATTGTATGAAAAATATGTGCCTAAGATGTCATCTTCCCAGCAGCAACAATATGATCATGCACAAACTAGCATTACTCTTCAGGCACACCCCAGGCTGCTCACACCATATTCTACAAAATTTGAAGCCCAACAGGCAAAAGGGGTGAATACCTTCAGCATAAAAGAAGAAAGTTATTCTATTCCATATCCTCACATGAAACACAGCAATATCGTTAGAAGCCATTTTCATACATTGAAGAAGGCATCAGCAATGTGATGAAGACAATTGAAGAAGCACTCATGTTCTTATTTCCATTGCAATACAAACCTACACTTGGTCATATGAAGGTGCATGTGCCAAATTCATCCGTGTACTGTATGAGGCACATGGAACAGACATTCCAAGGAAGTGAAATATTTGTAATGCAGTTACTGTTGGTGTCTAAACAATTTGGCCAGTCAGAAGGGCAATGCGCTAAATACAAAGAAAACCTACAGGCCCACTATTCAATGCTTTTGCCAAACTATCCAAAACTTCAATGTGTGCTAGTCCACAATGACCAGGAAAAGAAGTATACAAATTCCTTGAAGATGGAATGAAAAACAAATGTTGCGATAATTGAGAAATGAATTCTTTGTACTTTCTAGTGGCACACGGATAGAAGTCGGTGGGCACAATATATGGCAGTGCTGCAGGGGCAAATACCACACTCATACTTCCGAGAAGTCGGTTACAATGCTGACTTGGAAGGGAAACTTTGCAAATACTTCAGAAGTTCAAGCATCTGACCAGTAAATAGTTGAGCATGACTAGGAGAAATATAATCAATTTCACAAATAGCACCATTCCAAAAGAACTGGCACAGTGCATTGATTTCTCAGGTGACAACTATTTTTCTAAAGGCCTCTGTGCGCGTTAATACAACCTGAGGCAGCTTAAATCTAGGTCAGATGGAATCGAAAAATACAGCGGCGAGTGTAACACCTAAATTTGCTATCTTGCGAACATGAGCGAAAACTGCAATTTGATAAAGTTTGCTTGAAAGGAAAACTCACGGCCGTAACCCTGCTGCTCATCGCCAGTTGTGTTAATAATAATAATAATAATAATAATAATAATAATAATAATAATAATAATAATAATAATAATAATAAAGAAACATCTGCACGACGAATAGACACTTGGTCGATATTTGAAGCAGATCGTTACTGCATATCAAGGAATGTGCACTGGAAAAGAGCGAAACAGGTAACCGACTGACTGACGGAATTAAGGCTCACAGGATAAGTTTTCTCTACCTACACCGATAATGCAGCACGTATTGTGCAATTAAATCGCCCGTAATGCCCAGCAATTACCGCACTCGATTGAAGTCGCCATCGCAGCGACGCGCCATTTATTTCAGGACCACGAAAAACAAGGTATTCACTTAAGTACAGCGGCGGTTTACCTGTCGGCAAGCCCCTAACTCGCATATAACGAAAGCAAATGTCACCGAGTCCAAGCCCACGATTGCTCAAGTCAAAGTGCGTTCGCGCGAATATCGCGCACGTTATACACTTTCGACACGCACAAAATCACGCGCAGAACGTCTTGCAGCCGACACGATGGCAATGGCTAATCTACGTTCAAGAGTAGCTCTTTCAAAAAAAGTTAAAGCAAGCAACACTGTGACGTCACATCCTGCGAGAAATTGTTCTCCTTTCTCAGTTCTCTAAGTTCTCGCATGCGCAGCGACCGACCACGGAGCCCTCGGGGGCGATGTTCAGGCACATAGAGTTTCTATGTGTTCAGGCATAGAGTTTCCGAAACTCCATATGTTCCCGTACCGGCATAAAGCGGCCACATGGAGGAAGGAAACCATGACCTACTGAATTCCAGACCTGCACAGATCTCCCTCCTCCAGCACGCCTGGTCTAGTTCGCCCCTTTTGCCGCTAGGGAAAGAACGTACGAGCAGAGTGGCGCTAGATATAACCTGTTCGCTGTCGTCTGCTTCTGCGATCTGTTCAGCGCTTGTCTTGCCACTTCGGCAGGCACAAAGCGCTTGTATTGGCGGTAAATGAATATATTCACAAATATACAAAAGAAAAAAATATTTGTGAATGCTTTGCGTTTAAATAGTAAAACTAGAAGAGGAGGAGCGGTGCAAGAAATGTAAACAACGAGCATAGGTGGCAGCTGCAATGCTAGATCGACGGCATAAATTTCCCTTTCCTAGCCTCCGTAAGAGACTGAAAAAATTGTTTAAGAAGATTCATAGTGTTGTGTCGGCAGCGGCAGGCAAGTGGGGGCCCGCGCCCAGCGAACGCGCGGCGAGCGCCGACGCAGTGAGGGAGACGCGGAGCTAACTGCTCCTGATGAAAACCGGACTAAGACTCTACTCGCCAGATGGCACCTCCTGATTGGTCCAAGCTCGTCACATGACAGAATGGGGGTGCGCCATCTAGCTGGACTACTACTAAACATAAATGTATGATAACACGAAGATCTGGCAGGGGGAGACACTATACCACATCATCCCCCCCCCCTGGAAACAAAGTAAGCATACAGTGAAACGCGCACACAAGAAGCGCACTTAAGTCCAAGGAGAATTCAGTTCGTTCCCCCCCCCACGTTTACACACACGCGCACCAGTTGCACACAAGGCACGCACTTAAGTCCATGAACAAATTCAGTCCGTCCTCGCCCATGTTCGCACACGCGCGCACCAGTCTTGGGGCACCATAACACAGGCAGTCACTCAATACAAAATCCGACAAGGAATACGGGCACAAGACTCATTGCACCGTATCAAAGAGACACATTTTATACCTGTGCTAACGAAACATGTGAACTGTCTCCGTAATGTCACAGCGAGGCCCATAGCCGTGGCATTTCAAGACGGCAATACGCTCTACACTCAAGAAACAATCATCGAGCCACGGAGGCCGTTTTCTGTTACGATGAGGACGTGTGCGTACCTCAGAACTTTGGGGTTCGCGACGCGTATCGGTCGACTTCGAAGACCCAGTCGTCCCACTACTATTTCCCTCCCTCTGGCTGGAGAATTAAATGTGGGTATCGCTCAAAGCTGGAGAGGGTTGCCCAGGAAGCTCCTCTCGAAGTCCCAACAAGTCCTGGGAGGCTACCGATTCCCCCACGGAATCAGACGACTGCTGACTGTGCTGACTCGGAAGTGATACAGTCAGACGTACTACATAGCTGATGCTTATAACTATGAGAAGACGCTGTCACTACAGACGAGTCATCGGAATGACTATCCAGCTTTGAATATGAGTACAAAAAGTCTCTATCACTTGTACACCATGTACTACCTGCTGGACCCTTCATCACTAGGGTTAACTTAGACACATGCCACGTCTTCCCATCACTGAGTACAAAAATAGATGGTCCTATCTGGGCCTTAACTGTACGAGGTTTACTGTACTTAAAAAAATCCTTTCCTGTCAAATCTAATTCTGACGGTGTCTCCCACCTTGACACGAGTTGCCTAAGCACCTCTACGTTTGTCTACACACTGCTTAGTTTGCCACTCTTTCTGCAAGACCCTTTCTTGAACTTGAGGCACAAAACTGTCCTCTTCCCGTAGATCTACACAAAGCCGCATGGTTCCATCCTTCTTGCGCACCACCACGAGTGGAGACACTCCCTCAGAAGCCTAGACGCGCTGGATGACGTCTCAGTCCTCGAGACGTCGCAATTCATTTGTTACCTCGTCAGGGAGAGCCAGGGGTAGTCGGGCGCAACTTTGAAGATACTGGTTTCGCATCTTGCTGCCGATGAATTCGGTACACAAAGTTGTTGACGAGACCCAACTCGTCACTGAAGAGGTGATCAAAACCCGGAGGCACACCTGTGGGGCTCTGTACTGAAGGAAGCGATGGTAGACGACATGTCAGCGACGTACCGTCGATCTGTATGCACAAGCGTTGGATGGCATCTAAACCCAGCAGTGATGTTCCTGTAGTCGTTACGTGAAACGTGACGGAGCATGACCTTTGGAAAAACTGGACAGTGGCTTGAAACAGGCCTTGAATGTCGATGCGTTGCTTGGAGAAATTTCTCAAGTCCACTGTTGTTTGTGACAGCCTGTGCTGTCGACCAAAGTGATTTCTAAAATCTTCGGCCGTCATGAATGACACAGACGCTCCCGTATCCTCCAGCAGTCGCATGGAGGCACCGTTAACTACGACCGGAACTTCCAAATCTTTTTTTAGTTTCAAAAGCGCTTACCGTCAAGACAGACGCAGACGGCTGCCCTGCGGAAGTTTACGAAGACAGCGTCTCTGCGGAAGAGACTTGTTGCACCGCTGTTCGGGTCTTTCGACATACCGAAGCGAAATGGCCCAACGTGTGGCAGGCGTTGCATCGCCGATTTCTTGCTGGACAATTCGTGTAAGACGCGATATGGTTCCTGCAGCCACACCGATCGCATGCACCACGGTTCCCGGAGGAGCCATGTGCGAAATGTCGACCATCTTGGAGGCTTCTCAGAAGAAGTCGGCCCTCTTGGCGGCTTCTCGGAAGAAGTCGGCCCTCTTGGCGGCTTCTCGGAAGAAGTCGGTCATCTTGGCGGCCTCTCGGAAGAAGTCGGTCATCTTGGCGGCTTCTCGGAAGAAGTCGGTCATCTTGGCAGCTTCCCGGAAGAAGTCGGCCATCTTGGCAGCTTCCCGGAAGAAGTCGGCCATCTTGGCCTGTCGACGGAACGCCTAGTTGAGATGCCTCAATTCTTCGTACATTTTCGGAGCCGAACGCGCGGTTCGCTCGATGCAAGGCTTCTAAAGAGCGTCCAATTTCTTCTGCTTTGTCCAGGGACAAGGTTTTGTCATGAGCTAATAACTTTTCGCGAACGCTGACGTTCGCTACCCCATGTATTATTTTGGTCTCGGACGCGCTCATTGTAGGTTGTGCCGAAGTTGCACTGTACCGCCTTCTCCTTCAGTGCGGTAACGAATTCCAGGAATTCTCCCTCGAACTGCCTTCGACTGATGAATTTGTGCCGCTCCGCCAGAACATTTGTTGACGCGGCGAACAGCCGGTCAAGCCGCTGCAAGAGTTTCTGGAACTCTGACGCTGGCAGGACCGTATCGCTTGACGTTGACGCTGCGCCGGTTGACTGCCTTGCTGCTTCGCTTGACGGTGACGCTGCGCCGGTTAACAGCCTTGCTGCTTCCTGCTCCTCGTCTGCAAAGTACTTTCGTTGTCCCTCACGTCCGAGAGCGCTGGCGAGCGCGGACGCTCGTCGCGCGTCCGTCCAGTCGCCACCGCCGGCCGCTTCGAGGTGGGCCTGAAAAATTTTTTTCCATCGATACCATGGAATTAACGGTGGCCCGGGCACTTCAAGAAAAACGGGAAGGTTCTCCGTAAAAGACGCCATGCCAGGTAGCGTGCAGGAGACAGTACAGGAGACAAGCCGGAGCTCGCAGCAGGAATGGGGCAAGGAAGAACAAGGGGTAGGGCAGGCCTAGGCTCGGAAGCCTCGCGACGCCAAGTGCGTCGGCGGCGTTTGCGTGCCGACACAGGAAGGGACGCTTCACTTACGAAGCTCGTTGGTTTCCCGGGGCTTCGGTCGGAACCGCAGCGGGAATCCCATTTTCGTCGCCATGAGATGGTGTGTCGGCAGCGGCAGGCAAGTGGGGGCCCGCGCCCAGCGAACGCGCGGCGAGCGCCGACGCAGTGAGGGAGACTCGGAGCTATAACTGCTCCTTGTGCTCCTGATGAAAACCGGACAAAGACTCTACTCGCCAGATGGCACCTCCTGATTGGTCCAAGCTCATCACATGACTAAATGGGGGTGCGCCATCTAGCTGGACTACTACTAAACATAAATGTCTGATAACACGGAGATCTGGCAGGGGGAGACACTATACCACACATAGGATTACCATAGAGTTACTATACTGACTCTAGAGGACAAGCTACCCATAGGGCCCGTGCATTGAAATTGGGAACCGCAACAGCGCCGCCATGTTGCTACGCGCCGAGGTTGCCAGCTCCTGAGACGCTTGCTAGACTTGGTGACAGTAGTCAGTTTTAATCCGGCAACCGTAGCAGCGTAGGAGCATGACGTCTCGCTTGTAGTGTCGTGATGTGTGCGTGCAGCCGTGTGTTTGGGCTTTATAAGTTGGTTCTTTATTCTGTGTTGCGGGATGGTGTGGTCCATGTTGGCCGTACAGGTGGCAGTTATGCAACCGAGGGATGATCCTGTTGAAGTTTCCGGCGGTATGCGGTTTTCAGCGGTCACGCCTGTTGCAGGAGTGTCACTCGAGGAGGTTACGAGCTCGAAGCTGTGGTCAGATTCCTCGTTGGCGTTCCGCAATTCTCTTCGTACACGCGCGGTATGTTACAAAAGCCGCTTTCGCGATCTATCGTCGCGACGATAGATCGGGTTTTTTTTATTATTGTAAGTACTGATCCAGCTGTAGGGCACATGTAACCGACAAACGGAAGTCTCAGGAGAGCACCTGAGATTATAACAAAGCAGGTGGCGCAGGAACTCCAGGGCACCCAAGGGACAGTGGGGGGATCAAAGCACGAAGCAGAACAGTACGTAGGTTGGGGCCGCCGAGGCAGGTGTGTGCCAGGGAGTGTTCGCACGGACAGCTCCTCTTGCGCGCGCAGCAGTGCCTCGCAAGGTCGAGATACTTTAAAGGCACCTGCGGCCATGACCTTTCTTTTGCCTTGGTGCAGTCAGCACGATTAACGAGAATAATATGGAGGGCATCTGGTGCAGTCGCAAATGTGTCATGGCAAATGTAGCTCGCGTCGCCTGGCGTGTGTAGTAATATATTGTATGAACTTTATGCATAATACGCTTTGTTACGGTACCTTAGCGGAATGGGTCTAGAGGACGGTGTTGGTACATTTTTTCGTACCGCCCCAATCCTATACCCTCCCCTACAAACACACACACATACCCCCCCTTTTTTTATGTATACATACAATTCCTTGCCATGACGGATCATAGCCTCCTTTATTTTTGAAAAATAGAGGAGGCTATGGACGAATTGACCAGTTCAAGTTGTCAACGTGTCAGTAACTGTCATAGGAATCACTGTAATAAACGCAATTCCACAATCGGATTGTTTCATTTTTTGTTGTAACACCGAGGACTACATAGAACTTTATTTTGTATATGTAAGAGAAGTATGTGGATATCACGAGCTTAAGCCACTGTGCGATACACAGACAAAGCAGCTGCTACAACATGAACTGCCTTGAGGGCCATACAACACATACGTAATTAAAGGTGCAAAATATAGGGGGAAGCTTCAAAATGCGCTCTGTAGCACTGCAAAGTATAACATATATTGTATGTGTACAATAAATGTTCAAAAAAACAATGCATCAATGTGCCCATTTGCCTTCAAGTTTATTATCAAGTTCAAGTTTACTGAAGATTATTATGAGCATATGTACAACAGGAATCTACTGACACACCCGCAGTCAAGGTGGCTGTTCGAGGTGTGCTGGCTGCCTCAGTGTAAGAAAAAGAAATTGGGTGAATGTCGACACCAGTGCCACTGCTTCTTGGCTCTGACCTGTACGTGCCTCCGCGACATCTTTGTTGGTGGAGTCTGCACAGATGAGCTGGCGTGGCGAGGCGTAGGAGTCATCCGAGAGAAAGAGTATCGTTTACATGGAGAAGTGGCTGTTCACATTGCCTGTCGCTTTCCCTCAAATGTTTCCTTGGCGACTAGGCTGACACACCTGCAGTCAAGGTGGCTGTTCGAGGTGTGCTGGCTGCCTAAACGAAAGAAAAAGAAAGAAATTAGATGAATGTCGATACCATTGCTATTGCTTCTTGCCTCTTACCTGCATTCGCCTCCACGGCCTCTTGGCTTGCGGAGTCTGTGTGAGGGAGCTGCTGTGGCTAGGCGTAGGCATTGTCTAAGCAAAAAGAAAAGGTCATTCAAATGGGTAATTGTGGAAATAAATGCAGATGTTATGTCTGCTTCTTGCACTCTTCTTGCCTAAATGTTTTCAAACATAGTGTCCAATATACACCAGCACTTTGACTGCTTCTGCTTTTTACATGCAGGTGTTGCTGCGAGATCCTTAGTATGGCTGCGTGCAGCATCGTAACACTTGGTGGAGGCATTTGAAGTGGTAGCCAAAAATATATAGAATCATCCTTGTCCGCATGAATGTTTTCAATTTCTAAATGCAGTGGTAACTATCACTATTAGTGCAAGGCCGCCCACATCTACGCGGCAAGTGCCATAGCTCGAAACTGAATTTTTCCTTTAGTATTTCACAAGGCGTCTGATATGTCGACATTAGAAGCGATGTGTTTGTTTTTATTTATCCCAGTGTGGAGAAAGCATCATTAAATTGTTTTTTTTTTATTTTGGCGTGTCTTGTTTTTTGGTTTATTTCTGAATTTAGCAAGCAGCAGTCCCATTATACTAAAGTGACTTATGTAATGGCAATCAGCTTTTATTTTGCAGAAAAACAACGCATTTCCTGACCCATTGTTTGACATCCCCTCACGCGCATAATTTTGCAGAGTATTCTACCTATATTGACTTGCTTGACCTCCACTAAAGAGTCTTGCATATTCAAATATGACTCTTTTCTTAAAATCATTCAACACTTCTCATAATTTCTGTACCTTGGGCTTCTGATACTCTGCATTCACCATATTTGCTTGTTGTTTCTGACTAGAAATGTCTTCTTTAATTTAGAGCTTAAATTTTACCTTTGGAACACACGGAAGGGCTTGTCATTGCATATCTGCATAAAAGGGAAACATGTTTCATTAAACTTTAGCAAAATCCAATTGAAGATTGATGAATGCAGCTTGCAGTGTGAAATGACTGAATGAGCCATAGAAGTAACTCATCTCACTTGGTAAATTAAAGCACATATTAGTGTGATGCACAAGATACGTTACACAAACGTGGTGGGTTCTCTTGCTTATACAGCAAAATAATCGGTGCGCGAGAAAAAAATTATTTTTGCATGCCCCTTGTGCACACTGATTTAAGGAAAATGAGCTGGAGCTGTCCACATGATCTGCTTATATTACCTGCGAGTATGGTCAGCAAAAATGGGTCCCAGCTGCGTAGTGGTATTTGAGATTATGACAGTATTGCATGTGTGCCTGTTGTCTAAAATAATTGAATTTCCAAAATGCTCGCAGGGATCTGATGTGCATATCTGCAGTTTATGGATACATGTAAAAGACTCAGCATCAAGTGCAAGTGAACGGTCCCACAGGTTCGGAGTCGATCATGCAAATAGATTCGCTGCACAAATTTGTGACCAGAAAAGATATACCATATGAAATGGCATGCAAGGAAGTGTTGAAAATATTGCACAGTTAATAAAACGCCTACGCTATTAATATGTGGGTTGATGCCCTCGTTATGCAAAACGGAGGTGAGGCATGCAGACAAGAAAATATTATATAGAGTAGAGAGTACTATAGAGTATTTACAAGCACACAACACGAGCGCCGCCCACTTCTCTACTCTTGTGTCCTGTCTGCACGCCTCACCTCTGTATTGCATAGCGAATCCTTACCAACTAGCTCAGCTTTCTGTCGTTCTAAGTCTCGATGCACTTCATTTCTTCCGCATTAGGCACTCACCTCTTGATTACTTCGTGGCACAGAAATACTCGGCATCAGGCTGTTTTTCTGCTGTGGCCTGTGTAGAAGCATGATTGTTCAAAGTGCAACAATTAAACAGATTCTTTGGGTTGCTTGTGGCTTCGCCAGTACAATTCCAGTGCGCTGGTCCGCCTGTCCAGCAATTTCTTACTGAAGGGAAACCTGCAAATAAAAACACCGCTCCGCATGTAGAAAAATGCTCTACTGTGACGCTTCTCAAACGATTGTGATGCACCACAAGAGCTGCCTACTCACGTGATATTCTCAACAAGGAGATACATTCGTTTACTTACATGTGAAGGTATATGCCAGAGCACTTAGGGGCTTCGGTGGCACATAAGGCACGAATGTGCCATAGCGTCCGATGCCGACGCGCGATCGCATGTCAAACCTAAACGGCACGAAACTACTACGCATCCAAAAAACAGATTCGCGAAATTCCGAAATTCGCGAAATTCGCGAAATTCGCAAAACCGAAATTCGCGTCATCCTTTATTGCATGAATGCCTACATCGTGATTTACGTAAGTCACATACTTAGCGATCCTTTCTGTAAACTTAATATTAACGCACCACCTTCATAAAGCCATCAGGTATGCGTTTTAGATGACAAAACATAAGGTGACTTGTACTTGTTTTCAGCCCTTTTAATAGTAATTGCGCTGGCCACATTGACCAGTAGCAACAGGGCGGCGCCCTAGAGGTTCCCACTTTTCCGGCCCAGCTTTTCCTCTAGAGTTGTTCTAGTAACTCTATGAGGATAACCTAGCTTTTTTGAGTTGACCACAGATAGCCTAATGTCGTAGATGACATTAGGATTTACTGCTGTGAGCCGTAGTGAAAGGCAGATGATCTGGTAAAAGTATAGTAAAAGTATTCACGAGTAAGTCCTCCGCCCGATATATGCAATAGGCTGATCGATTCTGTTTCAAGGGAAGGCGAGCATATCTTGTTTTTAATATCGTTGGATGTCTAGCTCAGTAGAAAGCTGAGCAAAGGCGCCGTGCGGGCAGGTTGGCGTTGGTCTCCGTGTTTTGTTGCGCTGCGTTATCTGGGCGGTGCTCTACGGGATGTTGCTGTGGCCAGGCGTGAGAGGAGGAACTAAGGTTCGTGAAATGAACGCGCATGCAACGCTGTACGCATGTACCGCGCCACGGCAATGGCAACGGACGAACCAATATCCGCGGGAAATTTTGCCCTCTTTGGCGGAATCATGCTAACGTGCTAACGAGTGTTTAGTATTGCTACGGAGCGTGCGGGTCCGTGCAGCACGGTTGCGCGCAGCGCGGCGTGGTTTCGCGAGAAATGTAAACAAGAGAGAGGAGAGCTGGCCGGATAGGCGGAGCAACGCCAACATCCGGCTTCACTTTTGCTTCACAAAGAGCGACGTCAGGGCCTCTCCTGAGTTTCCTTCCTCCGTGAGCGGCAATATTGAATTTTGCTCTGAAAAAGCACGACGTACTGGAACTCCAGACCTGCACAGATATCCGGCTTCTATGGGAGCAGCTTGCGCCCACTTTCGTTCAACCGACCGCCGCAGGTGGCGATTTTATAACCTGTTCGTCTGCTACGCGGTGGGCGGCGTTGTAATTAGTACGGCAGCTGTTGTGACGAACTGCTTCTCTAGTTGATGATTTTTGCTAACACAGTGACAGTGATGTCACAAGGCTTTGATCGGTCACTTGGCTCCAAAGGTTGACTGCCCGAACCTAAAAAATGTCGGAGCGTGTAGTCCGCTGCTCTCTAAAATAGCGTTAAATAGCCGCTCCTATTGTCCTTTTCAAGCAGATTATTATAAATCACATTGTGTATAGAGTTCGCAACGTACACAACAGTTTCATTGTACACGTTGTAAAATTGGCGTCTGCGCTCTTTAGAAACTTGAAGCCACTGTAATGTTCGACGAGAGAACGATTACCATTCATTTTAACTCTTAAACGTTGTCCGTGAATGCGTCGCGAGTTCAAAAAGTGAATTAAGCACACAGCTTCACTGCGTACGTATCTTGTGGAGTTCTCTCACCCGTGCTCTTTGGACATAGGAACGACAACACAGTAGTGCTAACAATCACAAGGGCATTTATTGCACCTTTCATAGATCAATGCCTGCTAGCCGAGTTGCTATCCACAAAACATGCTGATGGGCGCGCGACAAATCTAGGAAGTCCGACTCACCGCGACCGGATAACGAGCGAATGTGTTCGCCCCATGCTGGATCCCAACGCCTGGTCATTCGCGCGTACGGTCACGCGAACGGTGGCGCGCTCGAAGGCGGCCATACGAGACGGTCTCGCAGAAGCGTGGATCGGCGCACGCGCGGCACGGCACGTCCGTACTGCTTGCTGTCCCGAACCACAAGTAGAGAGTACTAGAATGGGGGAGTAGGTCCAGCGGAGGCCCCGACAAGCGGCGAGAGTGAAGCAAAAAACATTGAAATTTGCGGCGGCGCTGCAGTCGCCTTCTTCTGAGGTTCCGGCCAATCCGGTGCCTCGACGGCCCGGCGGAACCACGCCTACCGATGGTGGTTACGGCGGCGCCCAGCTGTCGTCTGCTCGACGCGCCGCCGTCTCCTGAACACGCCGTCGTGCTTGTGTTTATTTCGTCATTTTCTCTCTAATTGATTTTTGTCGCAGGTATGTAAAAAAACAATACAATATTATTACTGCTTTGCCATGAATTGAGCTAGGTTCCTCGCTTCCGTCAAACGATGCCGTCTGCACGATATCTACGCGCGCAGACGGCCCTCGCATATGTGTTATGGTTTGTCTCGTAACTCGACGACTTGGCACAGTGTTCGAAGAATGAGAGGATGAGCACACTTCGGCGAAAGAACTAC
Source organism: Dermacentor variabilis (assembly GCF_050947875.1). NCBI lineage: Eukaryota > Metazoa > Arthropoda > Arachnida > Ixodida > Ixodidae > Dermacentor > Dermacentor variabilis. Next base: position 235,661,270 of record NC_134571.1, read on the forward strand.
TGTTGTGTAGTGGGTTGCATAACCGTATACAGTAGATTGAAAGGTCAGGCCAAGCTCTCGCTCTTCGGAGTCCCTAAATATGAAGAACGGCGACGCGTGCAGGAGCTCCTTCTTCACCGCACCGACTCCATTCGTGAGCTGCACTTTGATGCAAAGTACATACTGAGGCATTATGTGCATATCATTGAAGGCCAGGAGGTTTCTACACAGCGTGGAAAGCCTGCGATTCGGTCTGTTGCGGTACTCACAATCCTTTGCCGTATATTCAGGATTATCTCTACGAGCAGCCTACACCCGGGCAGCCCACGCGAAAGAGAACGACCCCATATGCAACAGATGAAGGCCGGTCAACAAAGAGAACACTCCCGCTCTCAGTTGAACGGTCATTCAGATCGGAGGCATGTGTCAATGGAAACCTGCGCGAGCTCGAAGACATAGACAACCGATAACATCCTTCCTATATAAACAATGTGTTTTGCTTTTTCACCCAGGGGGTCTGGAAAATCAACTACATCTCAGGCGTATATGAGGCACAAAAATAGGGAAGAAAGAGATTATTCCGTAAATATTTTCAAAACCCACAATTAACCTACAAAAAAAAAGAATGTGCTGCACGTAAAGAATAATGTGACCCACATAGGCTCCCTAATTCTCAAATCGCTGCCGTTATTAGGACATCGGGGAAATTTTGTTAGCATTCAATATATCGTCTTGAGAAAGGAAGAAAACAAAGGTTTACCAATTTTTTTTTAACACCTAATTATGCCATACAGTTCATTAATTCCTGTAACTCATCCCATTACGGCACATGGTCCCCATTTCTTCGGATTATCAGCTACGAATTTCGTTTTCTCATGACACAGTGAAACACGCACATAAGGTAAGGAAAGCAAACTGCAAACGCGATCCACCTGACTGCGTGACTCCAGCTAATCCAGGCACGGTCATCCTCGAACGCAACGACAACGCTGCGCTCGACCGCGGCCGTGCTTTTTTTTTTCTGGGGGGGGGGGGGGAGGGGCACGCTCTCCGACCGGCGCCGCCGCGGCCTCCGCCGCACGCGGGGGCGTGGCCTCCAGAAGAAGGCGATGGGGGCGCCCTCCGGATTTTCAATAAAAAATGCCTCAGCGCGGAGCCCTCGTTGGAGCCACACTGCGAATCTAGTACACTCTAACACAAGAGAGCAAGCGCCTTGTCTTTCGGCGCCCAAGGAACCCCGCGTGTCGGCGGCGTTAACAGCGCAACACTCGCGCCATTTGTCGTACTGCGCCTCAACCACTCCGACCGCCGCGGGCGCCAGGCCACGCGGCGAAGCCGGATTACAAGAGACGCGCTATGCGAGAAAAAACATATCAGAGTTCGCGCGAGAGTCATCATCCCCACAATCTTTAGCACCACCGTTATGCTGCCGCCGTACCACGCAGAAAAGCTAGCTTTACAGTTTGAAAATAGTTCCGTGACACGACTTTTAAGGCCTGCAGTGCAGCACGTTTTAAAGCACTGGGATCGCTGAATTTTTTTGCAAGCTTTCTACTGAGCTAGACATCCAACGATATTAAAAACAAGATATGCTCACCTTCCCTTGAAACAGAATCGATCAGCCTATTGCACATATCGGGTGGAGGACTTACTCGTGAATACTTTTACTATACTTTTACTAGATCATCTTCCTTTCACTACGGCACACAGCAGTAAATCCTAATGTCATCCACGACATTAGGCTGTCTGTAATCAACTAAAAAAAGCTAGATTATCCTATGAATCTTTTTAAACAATTTTTCCAGTCTCTTAAGGAGGCTAGGAAAGGGAAACTTATGCTGCCTGAACTAGTGCAGAAAGTGCAGCCAAATCGAGGAGACCTGGGAGGTTTGCACACGCTTTACCGGGTGTTCTGTGGCTTTACTGGGTTTCTGGCTGCTGCGCCTCGATCGTGCTCCCGCTAGCTCCCGCCAGTTTAGTTGCTGTGTAGCAAACGTAGCGCCTACATATTTATGAAGGCGCTACGTTTGCCACACAGCAACCAAACTGGCGGGAGCACGATCGAGGCGCAGCAGAATACATGTAGCGCTGAGTAATATCGAGTTAAGGCACACTCTGAACTGACTTTTAAGGGCATCCCGAGTAGTGCCGCCGCGCTCCAGCTGTTGCATTTCGTGTAGGGCTACTGACAGAATGCGGTTTCCAGATGGCACGATGGCCTCGACTGGAATAAACGCACACGACACCAAAGATTGAGTAAGCCTGAAAATATTTTATTTGCATTTTACAAGTACAACAAAAAGCACACGTCTACGCATCCACACAAACGCGGTTACATAGTCAAGAACATAGTCAAGAGATGGCTCATTAATAAGGGTAGCACAAACGCACAAGAAAGAAGACCTAAACTACAAAACGTACGGTCGGCTGCTAAGTATAATAATTTCCCTGTCACCGCGTGTCACTTTTATACAGCATCTTTACAGCACTACCACGCCGGGTAGTTTGGCGGAAAGAAGGCAACAGCTTATACGGCCGTCAGCTGCCTCTTCCTTACGGGTGTCATAATTATCCTAACCTCCGCATCAACGTCGTGCAAGTTCGCATACAGGTATCTGTATCTGAACCATATGTGCCAGCTTAATACACGTGTAGTGAAATTATGGTAACCACTGCGTCTTATCAAACGTATTGGTTTTGCAAATGCGCATTACAGCTGACGGAACGACATACTGTAAGTGAAGCACAAGAGAACAAGGACAAAAGGAGGATACAACACTTGAAGAAATGAAGAACTAGTAGGCATACAGCAAACAAGCGATGACGGAGAACACACAATGATGCATCGGGTGTTCTGCGACATCGGTTTGCGTACTTACGGTGTTATGGAGATCAACGGCATAAAAACGTACCTTCAAGCGTACTCCCTCAACCTCCGCCGCATTTATTATGATAATCAACGCCTAAACAAAATGAGGCACTATTCTTTGCCAAGAGTAGACCTTCTTACAGCAAGTCTATGTAATGACTCGCAGACGAAACCAGCATGCTTTGGAAAATGTTTTACCGCCGTAGTATTCGAACGCCAACGGCCAGGAAACACATCGATACCAATAGGCTGTCGGCTGTCGGTGGTTAATCGAGCACAAAAACCTTGACGCTATGACTAAAAAGCAGCTTCAACAATCAAATTAAAAAAAAATCAACTGCCTATTTGCCTGAGGTAAAAAAGCATCCTTAGACACCTCGATTGTTCATGTCAATGGTTTGCGTAAATTAAAAAATTCAGCATGTTCAGCGCCCCTAGCAGAGAAAGCACAAATTAAAGTATTCGACCAAATTACAGTAGCTCCACTTGCGCGCTTACGCTGAAACGCGCCTCGATTGATTTTTCGCCCTCTGTGGCCATTTGTTGAACTTGAGAGTGTGCGGGGCCTGACCTAACTGGCGGGAGCACGATCGATGCGCAGCAGCCAGAAACCAGTAGGTAAAGCGACCATACTATAGAGGCTAGAAGGTTATCCTAGTGTCGTGAAGGCGCGTGCCGACGTGAAATACTTTGCTATGCTCCGGCAGATGGCGCCAGCGCTCGCTGGCGGGTTGCTCTTGCGGGCTCCGGCGCGCTTTGCAGCGGGCGCTCGCAAGTGACCGGCGCTTTCCGCCGATTTGCAAGTTCAGAAAACAGGCACGCAATAATCTATGAGGGCTATTCAACCTTACAATATTGGCCAGTACGCTTATCGTGACGAGCGGTGAAATAAAACTTCGTTTTGGGCTAGTTCGCCCATAGCTGGTTATGATGGCAGCGTAAGAGATGAAGACACACAGAAACTAGACGGTGCACTTGTCATGTGTTTCTATGTGCCTTGCCTTCGTCCCTGTTGTGCTGCCATTTTAACCAGAGTGACGGAAGCTACGCAAGCGGCCGTAATAAAATGGGGTTGGTATATTTTTTTTTTTCTACGGGATAAGCGACACTAATCAGCCCACAAGCGTGGAGAGAAAATGGAATGCATTCCGTTTTTCTTGTGCATATAGTTTATTGCAGCTTTACAAAATTGCACACTATGGTCCGCAAAAACGCTGTATGGGGAGCGCTTTCAAAACCTGTTACAAGTTTTTTTTTTTTTTATTGCACAACGAAGGTAGGTATGTACAAAAGCAGGGAGCATTCTCGCGACTGTCATTCTACTGGCATCGCCTCATTTTCAGGAGCTTCTGTTTTTCTCTTTGAGTGCTCCGTTCCATGTTCTTTGCTTTTGCAAAGAAGTGCAGCCTCGTCAGTGCATAGAACTTTATTATGTTTGTTGTCAAACACCGCCCATGCTCACTGCAACCCACTTCTTTAAGCTTCGCTCCCTGAAGGAAATGCAAAAAGCAGACCATGCTTTCAGCATGAAGCTGATTCCTGCTGAAATACAGAGTAAATGTGTCCTCAACTTTACAAACAAGCTCCTCAACAGCTTTGGAAGGGTAGATCAAGCCCCCATGATCAAACTGCCTGGTTAGTATAGAATTTACATCAGAATCTGCTTGTAGGGGCAAAATACAAAGGCAAGAGGCACACTCAGGGCATGGAAATTTTTTTAAAGACTTTCTGACAACATAGCCGGCTATATAATATACTAATCTACTGTCACTGTGCTTTTCGACACAGTTGTCATGATCAAACTGCTTGCCTTGTGTTTTCAACACAGATTCTGCGCACTCCAAATTGCCATCATCCAATAGCTCATCAATAATTTCTGTTAGGTGGTCAGCCTTTCCTTTTCCAACGCCTCTCTTGATGTTCCTTGCCCAGGCCTTCAAGCGAACAGGGTCGGATGGAGCGCGGAACAACGACACCTTTTCTATAGACTACTTGTAACCGCCCTTACAAAGGGGAACAAAACATGTCCTCTCTTTCTTTTTTTTTGAAGGCATTATCACAGAAGTTCAATGTCGCATCGCACCAAGCCGTGGCGCTACGGTCTCAACGAAAATAAAGGCTGCAACAAAGTGAACTACGTCGTTACACGTGCTACCAAAAACTGACGACGACTTGTGTCTGCATTCCTTCGGCTGGCGTCGGTAACCTGCCACAGGTGCGCAGCGCCCTCTTCGAACTACCCCGCCAAGCATCCAAACTTGTTTCTCCGGCGCTTCGGAAAAGGGCGCCCGCTCCCGACACTAGGATAACCTTCTAGCCTCTATAACCATACTGTGCGAAACCCCGTTTCCAAATGGATGGATGTTATGAGCGTCCCCTTTGGAACGGGGCGGTGGCTTGCGCCACCAAGCTCTTGCTACTATGCTGCCTAATATCCTACCTAAGTTAACCAATGAGAAACAAAAAAAAGACACTATGAACTACCACGTCCAAATTTTCTGATACCCTATTGCGAACTGTGCTTTTGTACGTCTCCGTCTTTTGTCGTTTCCCTAGTTTTCTTCCACCAATCCTCCAATCGCCTCTTACTGATGTCTATTGCGGACCTGTTTGCTTTACCATTGCTCCCGCTGAACCCAAGGGCTTCAAGGAGGCCAGTGGTGCCTAAATCGACCGCTGGATAGATGTCTTTACATTCTAATAAAATATGCTCCGTCGTTTCCCTAGCTTTACCGCAGCAAGCACATGCTTCTTCTTCCTTCTTATATCTCGCTTTATAGGTGCGTGTTCTAAGGCATCCCGATCTCGCTTCGAAAAGTAATGAGCTTCCCTTTGAGTTATCATAAATGGTTTCTTTCCTAATTTCGTTTTTCCCCCTTAAGTAGTTACTCATGGCAGGTTTCTTTTCCATTGCCGCCACCCATGAGATTAATTCAGCCTCTCTGACTTTCCGCTTGACCTTCTTTGTTGCTGTGTTGCCCACCCCACAGGCCGCATACTTGCTGGTAAGCTTCCTAGTTCTTTTCCTCCACTGTGAATCAATGTTTTGCCTGTACAGATACCTGAACACTCTCCCAGCCCATTTACTTTCCTCCATATTCCTCAGCCGTTCTTCATACTCAATTTTACTGCGAGCTTCCCTCATTTCAAAACTAGTCCAGCCCATATCCCCTTGCACAGCTTCATTTGTAGTCTTCCCGTGAGCGCCCAATGCGAGGCGACCCACTGACCTTTGGTTCCCGTCGAGTCCTGATTGTACCCCTGATTTAAAGCAAACAACCGCATTTCCAAAAGTAAGTCCTGGAACCATTACCCCTTTCCACATACCTCGGAGGACCTCGTACCTATTGTATCCCCATAGCGCTCTGTGCTTCATTATGGCTGCATTTCTCTTCCCCTTGACTGTTATGGTTTTTTCCTGTGTTTCCATATATCCGTTGCCTTCGTTTATCCATATACCAAGGTATTTATATTCTGTTACCCGAGGTATTTCTTGGCCCTGTATCTCCACTGTCTGTTCACTGTTTTCATTGAATACAATAACACCTGATTTTCTAACACTAAATTTCAAACCTAAATTGTTGGCTTCCTGTCCACAGATATTAGCCAGACGTTGCAAATCACTTTGCTTGTTTGCGAGCAACACAATGTCGTCCGCATAAAATAAACCTGGGAGTTGCTGCTCTATTACTGTACCTGCCTGTTTGTATGATAGATTAAACCCGATATTACTTCCTTCTAGCGCCCTCTCCATCCTCACCATGTACATCATAAACAGCAGCGGGGATAAAGGGCACCCCTGCCTCAGTCCTTTGTTGATATGAACTTTCTCCGCGCTCCTCATCCCTTCCCATTCAACGCAAACAGTATTTTCTAGGTAAATCTCTCTCAAAAGCTGTATACAATCGTTACCTAAACCTTCCCCTTCTAGAATATCCCACAAAATGCTGCGGTCTACGTTGTCGTATGCTCCTGTAATGTCCAAAAAGGCCACATACAACGGTCTGCTTTCTGCTTTTGATATTTCAATACACTGAGTAAGAACAAACAAGTTATCATCCAAACGCCTACCTATTCTAAAGCCATTCTGAAGCTCTCCCAAAATGCCATTATTTTCTGTCCATGCTTGAAGCTTTAATTTGATTGCCTGCATTGCTAGCCTGTATATCACCGATGTAATGGTCAACGGTCTATACGAGTGAATTCTGTCTTTCTCCCCCTTACCTTTATAAATTAAATTCATTCTACTTTGTCGCCAACTGTCTGGTATTCGTCTATCTTTCAAAGTTTTTTCAACTGCTTTCGCGAGAGCTTCCTTACTTTTTGGTCCCAGTTCATTTATCAGCCTAACGGGAACCTCGTCTAGCCCTGTGGCTGTGCGCTTAGGAATTTTCTCTTCCGCTTTCTTCCAGTTTCAATTTGTAAGCACTATATAGCTCCTTTCCCCCTTGGGTCTCTTTCATGCTCTTTTTTTCTTCAAATACAACCTCGTCCTTGCCTTTGAAAGATTCGGCTGTTACTTTTTGGATGTAATTTATTGCTGCTTCTCCTGCCAGTCTGTTTTCATCTTCGTCTAGGATATGTTGTTGTATTGTTGTTGACTTCCTGCCTAATAATTTTATGTGATTCCAAAATATTCTAGGTGCGGCCTTCTTTTTCTCACGTATTTCTGACAACCAACTTTCACTTTCACCTTTTAATTTTGCTTGCACCAGTATTTGAACCATAGACTTTTTCTCCCGGTATATTTCCCATTTACTGGTTACTTCATCCTGTGGCAACTGCGCCTTCTTTGCCTGCCTGTGCTCTCGAGATGCCTTCTGTCGTTCGGCGATCGCTTCTCGTATCTCCTTGTTCCACCAGCTTTTCGGTTTCTTTTTTCCTTTCCAATGAACATGTTGTTTCTCTTTCCGTATTTCTGTCGTTACTACACTTAGAAGCTCACCATATTCCCACCCCTTACTTGGCAACTTGCCAATTTCTTCCTCCACTCTAATGACTATATTTGCTATTTGTTCAGCGTTCAAATTTGGACTGGCCATTTTGCTTTCGTTGCTCTCTTTCCCAACTACATATCCCATTTTCAAAATGATGCGTTTATGGTCACTCCCTATGCTGCTAAACCCTTCCTCATCGATGACCATTTCTCTCAACTTATCATGAATTCCTTCTGTCATCAGACAGTAATCAATGGTCGATTGCCGGTTTCCCACTTCCCACGTGATCTGTCCTTCACACTTAGGCCCTGTATTCACGATCACGAGGTTATGTTGCTCGCAAAGGTCTAGCATTGACTTCCCGTTATTGTCGGTATAGCCATCTAAATCCTGTATGTGGGCATTCATGTCACCTATTAGGACTATCTCAGCACCATTCCCGAAACCCCTAATATCAGCGCTTATGCATTCCACTAACTGTTTATTCTTCTCTGTGCAATTTATTCCGGTCCACAAATACGTAACTCCAAGCTAAGTTTCTTTCCCACTCATTGTACCTGATAACCAAAGATGCTCTTGACATTGTGAATTTACTCTTTTCCATTTGGCTCCCTGATGGATGAGCATTCCGACTCCCCCTCCCTTTCTTTCCGACTTAGTTCTGTTGCACCCTTCCCATACATAATTCTCAATAACTGGCGGCTCTTCTGAGTCTCTAAGGTGCGTTTCTGTAACCGCATACACCCCTATTTGTTCTCTATGTAACTGCTCCTCAATCTCTGCCCACTTTTCCTTTCTTCTACCGCCCTGCATATTTATGTAGCCTATTGCCTGGCGAGCTCTTGTTCTTGCTTTCCTCCTTTTTCTGTTATCGACGGCGATGCTCTTCTGATGTTCCCCTAGGGGACCTTCTTTATTACTACCTACTCTGACCTCCTGAGCGCCCGCGGGCCCCCTAAAAAAGCAACAGCGCGACCCCCAAGTCGCCAGCCCACTTCTCGTGCTAGCCTGTAATTGAAGTGGATCCCATCTCGTTTAAAACCACCACAACTTCTCACTTCCCTGTTTACTTCGACAACCTCGAAGCCTTTCTCTCGGCTCATTTTCCATATTGTCTCATTGGCAGCCATTACGGCTCTTTGTACGTGACTGTCACGCACAGGCACCTCCGGCACCGTGCACACCACGATCTGCACCTGAGGGGATAGCTCGCGCAAGTCGTCCACCCCCTTCGCCAAGCGCTGGGCTAGTCCTGGCCCTTTCCTGTTCAGGACGTCATTTAGCCCACCTGCTACTACGACAAGGTTGCGCACGTGGGCATTTTCCGTGAGCTTTTCTTTTGCTCGCTCCATGACAGAACCCAGTGTCTGTCCTGGAAATGTCCCTACCGCCACTCTTTTGTCGCCTTTCACCCTCTCCACAATTGCTTTTGAGCACCCAGCCATGTTTGAGTCGCCAGCGATAATCACCCTTTCACTCTCTCCTACCTCTCCCTGCTTCCCGGCTTCCTGTGGCTGCAGCGTCGCCTCACTCGGGGCGTGTTGCGCTGCTTCGCTATAGCTACGCCGATTCACCGGCAGCGAGCTGGCGACCGCTTGCTTTGGCTCCCTGCCTCCCACTTCGCCCTCGCTTTACCCGACATTATCCGCTGCCCGAGTCTCAAGAGCGTCGAGCCGCCTTTGCAGTTCGGCGCTCCTTTCTTTCGCCTCCCCAAGCTCGGCCACAGTCCTCACCAACTGCGCGGCCTGGGCCGCCTCCACCTTGACGAAATTTTCAACCTTCGCCTGCAGTGCTACCCGCTTCTCCTGCTCCTCCCTCAGGTTTGCCTTAAGCTCTTCAAACTTAGCCGCCCAATTCTCTTCCAGTTTTTGGACGGCTTCCCTGACGCCCTCGCACGACCTGCACGTGAAGCTAGACCCCACCGCGTCTGCTAAATTCTGAAATTTAGTCTCGTCGAGGAAGCACCAGCGCAGGCACTCGTCGCACTGCACTTGCTCCCCGTCCCCCGCGGCCTTCACGTTTTTCGATTTCATCGCTAGGCCTACGATGGATGGATGGATGGATGATTGTGGCTCAACCCTTTGAATCGGGCGGCGGCGGCGCGCGCCACCTAGCCTTTAATGGTTCTATATGCATGCATACCTATGTATTTACTCCTTTACTTTTGCGTTGATATTGTCCACCAATCAGATAGCCTCCGTTTAGTTATTTCTACCTGTTCAAAGTCTATTCTACTTTCACTGTCTTTAAAACCCAAGGCTTTGAATAGCTCCCCGTTAGATTCAACTGCAGGGTGAAGTTGTTTACAAGCAAGTATCAGGTGTTCCGCCGTTTCCTCCTCCTCTCTACACGCCTCGCACACCAAATCTATCTCCTGGTATCTGGCTCGGTACGTTTTAGTCCTCAGTACACCCGTCCTGGCTTCGAACAACAATGAGCTTCCCTTAGAGTTATCGTAAATATTTTCTTTGGCTATTTCTTGCTTCAACGTCCTGTATGTCTCCAATGCCGATTTGGTTTGCATCTCTGTACTCCACATACCCCTCTCTGCCTCCTTAACCTTTTTCTTGACAGATGATTCCTTACTTGTTCCCCCGCTACTTCCCAAGTATTTGTCAATTTTCTAGTTCGCTTCCTCCACCTCGTGTCAACATTCCTCGTGTATAAGTAACTGAAAACCTTCCTAGCCCACCGAATTTCCCCCATTTTTCTCAATCGCTCCTCAAATGCTATCTTGCTACTAGCCTCTCTGCCCTCGAAAGAAGACCATCCCAGATCCCCCTGCACTCCAAGATTTGGTGTCTTGCCATGTGCTCCCAGAGCGAGCCTACCCACACCACGTTCCCTAATTTCCAACTGTTGCCGGGTCTCTGTTCTAATACATAGAACTGCATTGGCAAAAGTCAGGCCTGGTACCATTACCCCCTTCCATATCCCTCGTACTACCTCGTACCTATTGTAGTTCCACAGTGCCCTACTCTTCATAATCGCTGCACTTCTGTTACCTTTAGTCGTTAGATATTTTTCGTACTCTGTCAGATACTCAATGCCATTATTTATCCACACCCCAAGGTACTTGTATTTATCGACTATCTCCAGCGTGGCCTCCTGTATCTTATGCTCGCCGCAACTGTTATCATTAAAAATCATGACTGCTGATTTTTCTTTGCTAAACTTCAAGCCTAACCTGTCTCCTTCTGTACCACATATGTCCATTAATTCCTGCAGATCTTCTGCATTGTCAGCCATTAATACAATATCATCCGCGTACATCAGTCCTGGTAATGACTGTTCAATCAATTTTCCTTGCTTGAGAAATGATAGGTTGAAGCCGAGTCCGCTTTGCTGTATTTTGGCCTCTAGACCTTGTAGGTACAGCATAAACATCAGAGGTGACAATGGGCACCCCTGCCTAAGCCCCCGCCGAATCATCACAGGCTCCGAAACCTGCTTTTCCCATTGTATAATCACCCGGTTACGTTCATAGATATCTTTTAAGAAATTGGTTACTCCATCTCGCACTCCTAAAGTTTCCAGAATGCCCCACAAGCCCTCTTGAAGTACACTGTCATAGGCTCCCTTGATGTCCAAAAAAGCCAGCCATAGGGGTCTGTGTTCCTTTTCAGCTATTTCAATGCACTGTGTTAGCGAGAACAGATTGTCTTCTAGCCTCCTATGCTTCCGGAACCCATTTTGTAGCTCTCCAAGTACCCCCTCGTTCTCTACCCATGCCTGCAGTCTGTCCTTTATAATCTGCATAACCACCCTGTAAACCACTGACGTCACTGTTATAGGCCGGTAGTTATTTATGTCAGCTTTGTCCCCCTTTCCCTTATATATCATTCTCATCCTACTTAGCCTCCATTCGTCAGGTACTTTACCATCCACTAGCATTTTGCTCACCACCTCCCTCAATGCTTTCTTAGATTTCGGGCCCAATTTCTTTATTAACATAATTGGAATACCATCGGGGCCTGCCGATGTGCTACTTGGTACCCTCTTCTCCGCCCTTTCCCACTCTTTTTGTCCAAGCGAAAGCAGTGGGTTGACCGGGCTATCCCTTTCCGACGTACTGCATGTACCATTTGTCTGTTTTGTAAATTTTTCCCTCATCATGGTTCCTATATGCTCCATTGCCGCCTCTCCTTCTAACCGAGTACCTTGAGCTGTTACTATATACCTCTGCTCTAGGTTTGTCCTATTACCCAAGGAGTTCAGATGTTGCCAGAATTTTCTAGCTGCCTGTTTATCTTTTTTATTGCTTATTTTTGACAGCCATTGGGACCCTTTTGTCTTGATTTTCTCGTTGACCAAATAAGATGCTTCCCTTTTGCATTTTATGTAGTTTACCCATTTCCTCTCTACTTCTGCTTCAGGTTCTCCCTTACTTTTGGAATACCTGTGTTCCCTGGAGGCTTCCTGACGTTTCTTTATGGCCTTCTTAACCTCTTCATCCCACCAGCTCTTGAGTTTTCGTATCCCTTGCCTTGTTTTCCTGACTCGCGCCTTACCTAGCTCACGCTCAAATAGTCTCATTAACTTTGGGTAAGTCCAATCAGTTTCAGTACTCTCTGATATTTCCTCTTCAATTTGTTTGGCCGCTATTTCCACTTCGTCTTCTGAGTAAAAAATCACATCTGGCGTTTCCTCGCGCGTCGTTCGTGCTTTAGTTTCCCTCTTAAAACTCAACTTGATACGTTTGTGGTCGCTACCTATACTTCTGGAGCCCTGTTCATCTATAATCATGGCTCCTAATCTATCGTACATCCTATGTGACATCAACGCATAATCTATTGTCGAGTGTCGACCCCCTACCTCCCATGTTATGATCCCGTCACACTTTTCAGTAGAGTTACAGACAACTAAGTTAAGCCTCTCACACATATCCAGCAGCATGTTACCTGTGGAGTCTGTGTACCCATCCATCTTCAACATGCGCATTCATGTCTCCTAATACAATTACTTCACATCCTTTTCCTAGCTCATTGATGTCCGCTGCTATACAGTCCAACATTTTTTTGTTTTCCTCTTCAGCATTTGATCCTGTCCAAAGGTATACAAAGCCCAGAAGTGTTTTCGCCCCTGCTACTTTTCCTTCTAGCCATAAATGCTCCTTGCATTCCTGTTTGACCCTTTGCCAATTTGTATTTTTATGAATGAATGCTCCAATTCCCCCACCTTTCTGCTACCCTGCACTCTGTTGCAGTATTCCCATGCATAATCAGGGTTACAGGGCGGTTGTTCCATGTCCCTAAGATGTGTCTCTATAAACCCATAAACCATTAAGTTCTCCTGCCTTAGTTGTTCTTCGATTTCCTCCCATTTTAGCCTATTTCTGCCACCTTGCATGTTAATGAACCCTATGTCTGACTTAATTTGGCTCTTGCGCTTATTCCTGTCACCTCTCCAACAGTACCGATGTTCGCGTGTTTGTGGCTCCTGCCTCGAATCGTCCATGCCTACACTGCTTCTTTCAGGGCTCTGGGTCCCCCTAAAAAAGCTGTTGCCTGGCGACCCATCCTGCCCCCTATCCTTTTGCCAGTGGCACCACTGTAGTGAATACCATCCTGCACAAAAGGTCGGAAGCCGGTTCCGTACACGTCCCTGTTGACCTCCATCACGCTGTACCCGAGTCGTCCGCTCAGACTCCTAATGACCCGATTGGCCTCAACCACCCTCCTTTCTACCTGGTAAGCCTGGCCCTGGACCTCTGGGATAGTGCATATGGTCACATGCACCCTCCCGGAGGCCTCTCTAAGCTTACTCAGCCCAGTCTCAATGTGCCTCTCAAGGTCCTGGCTTCTCCCCTTAAGCACGTCATTGAGCCCAGAATGCATAATGACCAAGCTGTCGCTCTCCGTGCTGACCCCAATTACTTCCCGCGCCTTGGTCATTGCTTCCGCCATACCCTTGCCCGCTTGCACCTCCACCTGTACTCGCCCGTCCGCCTTCACTCTCGCCATCACGCCCTGTTCGGCCCTCCCCACATTGGAGTCCCCTATCACCAGGACCCTTCTACGTGCAAACCGTTCGACTGCAGCCTGTGCCTGCTGCCCCTCCCTTTGCGCCCGCTGGCGCCCCTGTGGCTGCAGCGTCGCCTCACTCGGGGCGCGTTGTGCAGCTTCACTATAACTACGCCGTGTCACCGGCGGCGAGCTGACGACGGCTTGCTTTGGCTCCCTGCCTCCCGCTTCGCCTGTAGGGTCTACCCTACTTTCCGAGTTTTTGCCAACACTTTGTTGTCATGACCCGACCTTCTCCGCTGCCCGCGTCTCCAGCGCGTCGAGCCGCCTTTCCAGTTCGGCGCTCCTTTCTTTTTCTGCCTCAAGCTCGGCCACGGTCCTTACTAACTGCGCGGCCTGGGCCGCCTCCACCTTGACAAAATTGTCAACTTTCGCCTGCAGTGCTACCCGCTTCTCCTGTTCCCCCCTCAGTTCTGCCTTAAGCTCGTCGAACTTAGCCGCCCAATTCCCTTCCAGTTTTTGGACGGCTTCCCTGACGCCCTCGCACGACCTGCACGTGAAGCTAGACCCCTCCGCGTCTGCTAAATTCTGGAACTTAGTTTCGTCGAGGAAGCACCATCGCAGGCACTCGTCGCACTGCACTTGCTCCCCGTCCCCCGCGGCCTTCGCGTTCTTCGATTTCATCGCTAGGCCTACGTCCCGAGGCCCAACGAGGAACTTCGCCAAATCACTCAAACAAAGCCGACCTCGACCGCTATCCCAAACTAAAATAAAGAATTGTCACTCCCTACCCCATGCAAGAATCTGAGGAGCTAGCTGAAATAATTAACGAAGCCTATCAATAGGTCCCTCCTACCAACTAGGCCTAACGGGGGAGCCGCCAGACCTAGACAAAGCCGGTGCGTTTGCTACTCTTACCAAGAATTCAAAATTTGCGCCCTACTCCATGCAACAGAAAATACTTCAAAACACTAGCTAATAAAGATAAAAAGGTACTTAGCTACGAACGAAGTCGCTGAAGCCTCGACCACAGGAGCGTCCGTACCGCCGTCCGCACCTAAAGCCCCTAGGTACTAGGTACCATAGAGTTTCTCACTATAATACCTAGAGGGAAATCTGGCGCCACCGTCTATGGGAGTTTCTTAAGGGGGCACCGTGCCGTCATGGGAATGACGGTATATGTGTCTGCGAGGCTCGTGTTGGCTGGTGTTGTAAGAGGCTTCGTCTAAAACGTGGATATGGCTACATAAATAACGCGCTCTCAAAGTAAAATCCTAATGAAATGTTTCCATTCACGCATATTACATCTTTACTCACCCACAATGCATGATCAAGCGAAGAAAAGCAAGAACAGACGACCAACTATTTCAGAGCGAGCGCGAACCTTGTCGTCTGTCCTCCAACTTTAGCGGCCCGCTGATATTTTTTACTTAACATATAGTCGTACACGCAATAGCAAGTTTTCATAGTTAAACAAAACATGTTTTCGCGTAATAATAAAGCTAAAACAGCTTTTTACGCGCTGTTTTAGCAGAAAATGAATCATTGTGACAGACTGAACGGTACTTGCCAGGCGCGTCTTCAAGGTGTCCTGTCTCTCAGAGAACGATGTCAATCCGAAGTCACAATATACCGGCATTCCCATGCATACCACAGCGCAGCAGCGCCAGATTTCCCTCTAGGTAATAGTGAGAAACTCTATGCTAGGTACTACGTTTCCTGTTGTACAGCGCCACCTGTGGTCACATACTTTAGTTCACGACGCCACCGCTACGCTTATTTCCGTAGCACTGTGGAAGGTACGGTTTCCCTTCTCTAAATTTGTATAGGTGTTCTGTGCCCGAGTGCTCCGTGATCGCTGCGCATGCGTGAGCTGAGAGAAAGTGAGAAAGGAGAACAACTCATTTTCGCAGGATGTGACGTCACATTGTTGCTTGTTTTTACTTTTTTGAAAGAGCTACTCTCGAACGTAGATTAGCCATTGCCGTCGTGTCGGCTGCAAGATGTTTTGCGCGCGCTTGGCGTGCTTTTGTGCGTGTCGAAAGCGCATAACGTGCGCGATATTCGTGCAAGCGCAGTTTGACTTGAGCAATCGTGGGCTTGGACTCCGTGACATTTGCTTTCGTCATATGCGAGTTAGGTGCTTGCCGACAGGTAAACCGCCGCTGTACTTAGGTGAATACCTTGTTTTTCGTGGTCCTGAAATAAATAGCGCGTCAATGCGATGGTGACTTCAATCGAGTGCGGTAATTGCTGCGCATTACGGGCGATTTAATTGCCCAATACGTGCTGCATTATCGGTGTAGATAGAGAAACCTTATCCCATGAGCCTTACTTCTGTCAGTCAGTCGGTTACATGTTTCGCTCTTATCCAGTGCACATTGCTTGATATCCACTAACGATCTGCTTCAAATATCGACGAAGTGTCTATTCATCGTGCAGATGTTCTTATTTTTTATTCACACAACTAGCGATGGGCAGCAGCGTTACGGCCGTGAGTTTTCCTTTCGAGCAAACCTTTTCAAATTGAAGTTTTCGCTCATGTTCGCGAGATAGCAAATTTAAGTGTTACACCCGCTGCTGTATTTTTCGATTCCATGTGACCTAGATTTAAGCTGCCTCAGGTTGTATTAACGCGCGCAGAGGCTTTTCGAAAAATAGTTGTCACCTGAGAAATCAATGCAGTGTGCCAGTTCTTTTGGAATGGTGCTATTTGTGAAATTGATCATATTTCCCCTAGTCATGCTCAACTACTTACTGGTCAGATGCTTGAACTTCCGAAGAAGTATTTGTAAAGTTTCCCTTCCAACTCAGCATTGTAACCGACGCTTCTCGGAAGTATGAGTGGTATTTGCCCCTGCAACACTGCCATGAGTTCAAGTTCAAATTCTGCCCACCGACTGTCTATCTATGTGCCACTAGAAAGCAAAGAACTCATTTCTCAATTGTCGCAACATTTCTTTGTCATTCCATGTTCACGAAATTTGTTTACTTCTTTTCCTGCAGTCATTGTGGACTTGCACACATTGAAGTTTTGGATAGTTTGGCAAAAGCATTGCATAGTGGGCCTGTAGGGTTTTTTTTTTTGTATTTAGCGCATTGCCCTTCTGACTGGACAAATTAAGTAATTGAACGAAAAAACCAGTCAAAAACACAAAGGACAAGCGGAGAGGTTCACACCACAACGACTGGACTATCAACTGAGGTTTATTAGAATCGGTGTAGTCCCAGCAAGGCCAGCAGAGCATGTGCAACTGCATCATCGCTAATCACATAGTGTGAAAAGACAAGAAACGCTTCTATCGAGACCGACTTAGAAATTCAAATTCTTTTTCAAGTAAGCGCACCGAGGTTGTACTAATGCAGTCATCACCTAATAAACTGATGTAGTACGCTTCCAAGATTTCCCTCTCTTCTTTGCCCTTGCCCCTACCAAGAATCGTCACATTGCTAAACAAAGGATAACAACCACACTCATTGCAATGGCGAGGCAAGTTTGCACTGTTATCTGACCCCAGGGAGGAGTGGTGCTCACGCAGGCGGTCATTAATACATCGACCGGTTTGGCCTATGTAAAATCTTTCGCACGTGAGAGGGAACTTATAGACAACCCCTGCAGCACATGCCGTAAAACGGTTTTCATGCTGCATTGTGCAAACGTGGTTCCTTGCCCTGCCTCGAGAAATGCGCGAGCACAGACCCGAAAGCTTACAAGCGGCAGAAAACACAACACTTGCTCCCTCCTTGGCGGCAACCTTCTTGATATTGTGGCTCACTTTATGCACATACGGCATAACTTTCCTACGTTCAGTTGCCCCACCATCTGCCAGCTTCGTACATTCCTTCTTTATCTTCTGAAGCAGCGATTCAGCCACCGCTTTCAAAAGAGGCGGAGGGAACCCTGCGGACTCTAAAAGTTGGGATTGTGCGTCAAAGCTACTTTTAATGGCGTGGTCACAGCTTCTTTCAAGTGCATTGCGGAAACAATTGATTGCAATCCCTCTTTTTACAATCTTTGTATGTGCAGATCCAAATGGTAAAAGAGCTTTCTTGCCCCTAGGTGAAAACATCCAGCACAAATGCCCGTCATCAAAGAATGTTAGTTGCAATTCTAGGAACCTGATGGAATGATTGCTAGGAAGTTCATGAGTGAAATTAAGAGTGCGTGAAGAAGCTTTAAAAGCAGTCAATACATCGTCTACTGCTGCGGGCAGAGTGTCATTTGGTAAAAGCTCTAAAAGTACTAAAAAATCGTTCACATACCTAAAAACTTTGCATACACGCTTGTTTAAAAGGAAGCCTTGAAGTTTCCTGTCAAATTTTGCTCAAAATATCTGGGAAAGCACTGGGGCAACACTAGAGCCAATACATATTCCTTTTTTCTGAAGGAACAAGGAACCTTTGAATTCAACAACAGTGGATGACAGATAAAAGGACAGGAGCTCTAGAAAGGCATCCACCGACATACCACATGCATTCTGGAAGTTTACATCACTGCAGTGATCAATAAGTTCACGCACAGCTACAAAGAGTTCATCATGGGGAATGCTGTAGAAGAGGTCTTCAATGTCGACTGAAAAGGCCATGTTGGCCTTTTCAGATAATCCCAACTTTAGAGTCCGCAGGGTTCCCTCCGCCTCTTTTGAAAGCGGTGGCTGAATCGCTGCTTCACAGGCTAAAGAAGCAATGTACGAAGCTGGCAGATGGTGGGGCAACTGAACGTAGGAAACTTGAAGTTATGCCATATGTGCATAAAGTGAGCCACAATATCAAGAAGGTTGCCGCCAAGCAGGGAGTAAGTGTTGTGTTTTCTGCCCCTTGTAAGCTTTCGGGTCTGTGCTCGCGCATTTCTCGAGGCAGGGCAAGGAACCACGTTTGCACAACGCAGCATGAAAACCGTTTTACGGCATGTGCTGCAGGGGTTATCTATAAGTTCCCTCTCACGTGCGAAAGATTTTACACAGGCCAAACCGGTCGATGTATTAATGACCGCCTGCGTGAGCACCACTCCTCCCTGGGGTCAGATAACAGTGCAAACTTGCCTCACCATTGCAATGAGTGTGGTTGTTATCTTTTGTTTAGCAATGTGACGATTCTTGGTAGGGGAAAGGGCAAAGAAGAGCGGGAAATCTTGGAAGCGTACTACATCAGTTTATTAGATGATGACTGCGTTAGTACAACCTCGGTGCGCTTACTTGAAAAAGAATTTGAATTTCTAAGTTGGTCACGATAGAAGCGTTTCTTGTCTTTTCACACTATGTGATTAGCGATGATGCAGTTGCGCATGCTCTGCTGGCCTTGCTGGGACTACACCGATTCTAATAAACCTCAGTTGATAGTCCAGTCGTTGTGGTGTGAACCTCTCCTCTTGTCCTTTGTGTTTTTGACAGTTTTTTTCGTTCAAGTATGTACCAACTGGCCCAGATTTCAACCCTTCTGCAAATTAAGTAACTGCATTACAAATATTTCACTTCCTTGGAATGTCTGTTCCATGTGCCTCATAACAGTACACGGTTGAATTTGGCACATGCACCTTCATATGATCAAGTGTAGGTTTGTATTGGAATGGAAATAAGAACATGAGTGCTTCAATTGTCTTCATCACATTGCTGATGCCTTCAATGTGTGAAAATGGCTTGTAACAATATTGCTGTGTTTCATGTGAGGATATGGAATAGAATAACTTTCTTCTTTTATGCTGAAGGTATTCACCCCTTTTGCCTGTTGGGCTTCAAATTTTGTAGAATATGGTGTGAGCAGCCTGGGGTGTGCCTGAAGAGCAATGCTAGTTTGTGCATGATCATATTGTTGCTACTGGGAAGATGACATCTTAGGCACATTTTTTTCATACAGTTAACATATATGTTTCCATCTTTCCCCTTGTGGCTCCATCGTAGTAGACCTGTTCGTTTTTCAGTTACTTTGTTGTTTATTTTTGTTACATATCAGTATTATGTACTATCAACTTAGTGGGAATATAAAGCTATTTGATGTTGTATTCATGGGGAATCCTAGCCGATCCCTCGTCATGGGTATGTGCCATATATCACAGGCAACAGTCATTCTAGTCTCTCTTCTTGTGGTAAAAGTATCCCAAAGCCTATTTTGTATGCTTGCAGATGAGTTGAGATTTACACATCAATGCCAGCTCACAAAGCATCTTATACAGCAGTCAGCCAGCCACTTCCGCAGATGGAGAATTCTGCACTTTCCGAACATACTGTTTCTGTTGTCCTTGGCAGAGATGTTGATTGTACACAGAGGGAATATATTGTTGGACAATAAAAATAACTTGTCATGACAAGGGCAATATATGGTAGAAATTATAGTAGACTATGACCAGCATTAGCACAAGCCCTGCGGTATCTAAAAAATTAGTAAAGTGCTGGTTTTCATATGCTATGGCTGCTGTGTGCATTAAGCTCACAACTCCCTTCTTGGCAACATCACCCAGGAATGCCCACTCCAAACACTCTATCACATGCACTTTGACAGCATCTGCTTTGATCTACCTAATTGCATGTCAGTAAAGATGGGTCTAGTTCACTAAAGACTGACAATGCTGCATTTGAATGGAACCAAACTGTTCTCGAAAAGTTCTTGAAACCAGTCAAGCAGGTTTTTGAGAACTTTTGATCTGGCAAAATGACAGAATGAAAGTTATTTGAAATAAGTGATGCAATGCTAATGAGGTTTGGGCATGCATTTCAAGGTGCTTGGCCTTCGTTATCTCTAATCATAGTGAACCTGCCAAATTGGCAAGGATCTTGAATGAATTCTTCACTAGGCCCAACTATTTTGTTGCTGCCCTATATTGTCTCTATAGGAAGAGTGCACAACAAAAATCTTGTGGCTTCCTGTTATCATAGCACCCTATAACTTCCTTAGATGTAGGGCCATTTGATATTCACCAATAAATACTTCCACAGGATTTAGATGATGCCTTTAAAGATGTGTCCCTCATGCTTACATGTAAAGGTGCACTGACATTAAACTCTTGGACTGAATTTTTTTATATTAATCTGGTTCCAAATGGCAGCTTTTATGACCACACCATGCCACTGAAAGCTGCGTGTGCTTTGAGCGATTCTTAATGTGTGCTAAGACTTGCTTCACTAAATAAATTTTCTTATGACTCTTCTCAAACATCTAAATTAAAATTAATTTAATTCTAGTGTTCTATAAGTCACAACCACAATACGATTACGAGGCATGCCATAGTTGCAGACTCCGGCTCAACTTTAATCGCCTGAGGTTTTTAACATGCACCCACTCCACAGTGTGCACCAAGACAGAAAGACCAATGTTGTGCTGCATAGTGGTCCTAACATGCTCAGTTTTCAATGACCTAATAATGGCATGGCTTACTCATGAACAACTGCAGCATGCATCATTTGTTTGTGACCTACCATGCAATGTTGTCACCAGATTATGGGGCCACACTGCCTTTGGCACATGTTTAAATGTTGGCGTTAAGGATAAATTTGTTGCGCATAGAAGGAATTTGAAGTTTTGTAGTGTAGTTAACTGAATGACAGCTACACACGCATAAGAAAAAAATTGTGCCAGGACTACTTAAACTCTGCAGTGTTTGAGTTTGACCAATTCTTCTGATTTTGCACATTTCGGATGACTTCAGGTCATTCATTACAGCTATACCAGCTTTTGTACTTTTAGACATGCTGTTTGCTCCGGTTTTATACAGTGATCATAGATAGCCACACCACACCATGTTGGTAGAAGAATTCAGAATTTTAGTAAGATGGGGTTGCTCCATGTTGAGGTGCACCAGCATGTCATAGTAAATAGAAGCCAGAAGCAGCAGCATTTTAAGGTATTGTGCCACACCATGTAAAGTCCAATTATTGTGCCCCCTTCCACTCTCGCTGGCAAAACCTGCTGGTGAAGCATTGTGAGCAAGCTTTCGAGGTACGCTGCGCTCTTTCCAAAACAGCGTCCGAGGCGGCCATCTATTTTGCCTACAGGACGAAAAGTCCTTGGCCAGGAGTGCATTGAACATACGGAAATAGCTGTCAATTGTGGTGCTGAACTTCTAGAGATTTATAGTTTTGACCTCAGGTTGCAGAACACAGCAATGCTATAGCAGGCAGTGTGGTGAAAGCTGTTTCAGGGCTCTACCACGGCATAGCCAGCACTGCATGCATATACTATACACAAGCACGAGGTTTTAGCAGCAATACTTAACAGTAAATTGTATTTGTACAACTTCACTCTGTCTTTAACACTGCCAGGCTTTAAAATACATGAAAAGAGGTCACTGTCTTTCATTTGATGTGTTTATACAGAAAAAGTGTGGGCATGGAAGGGGTTAAGGCTCCTTTGTCAAGCCAAAATGCTTCCTGGCATGATAAAGTGAAGCCTTGTGCATTTCAGTCTGCATTGGTTCACTGCACTTTCAAAAGCACAGAGAGCACAGGAAAACACACAAGCAATGGTTCAGCAATTTATTTGAAACAAATGCAACTTTGTTTTACAGAAAGACCACATTCCAAAAAAGCAACCACATGCTATGCAGACAATACAGCCAACTTATGTTAATTGTACAGATGTTAACATGCCCTGCCTTTATATGTGTCAAAGTGTGTCAAAGTCTCAAAGTGTGCCCCTACTTTGTAGCTTGTCCTTGGAACAATGGATGATTCAAACAAATGCTAAATTTAGCACCATTGCCACACTGATAGAAGAAAACTACATATTAAAATGGCAACTTCTTGGAGAACAGAAAAGGGTGTATAGTAAACTTCCAATAATCTGACTCCGGTTAATTAAATTTTTTTAGTTAATTCGAACCTGGCCGACGCCCATGCATTTCTATGGGATTAAACATTCATCATTTCGATCCTAAAACTGGCATTCGCCGGATAATGCGAACTTGACCAGACCCCAATAACGACCCCTTTTAGTGGCAGCGTATGTCTCAGTAGAGCTTAGGGGACAGTGAATGCGTTAAACAAATGCCATCTCCTCTCTGAAATGCCTATTTTTGACCCACCCAAGAAAGATTTTCAAGCAGTAACAGTAGCTGACAATGTCCGATTGTGGTACTTATCTGATTCTAACGAACACGTTTTGTTTTCGATGGACATTGAGACGAAAATTGCCTAGCTGTGCAATCGATTGCGAAACTAAAACCGTGGTTGTAGCATTCATATGCTTTACCACATATCATGGCTGTAATACGGCAAAGCTGGCTTTAGAAAATCAGCTGCCATTCTAAAAAATCAGGTACGCATAGGTATCTACTTTGGTTCGGAGTTAAGTCATTTCTACTTTAGTTTTATACTATGGACAAATAGAAATTTCATGCATGTTTATTTCAGAGGCGTGTTACTCAAGCACATGTTGCCAAATGAATCAACGGTGCTTCAGCAGGTTTTTGCATCTTAATTCGACCCGTCAGTCTCGTGAGGGTAGAATTAATGGAAGTTGATTGTATAAATTGCGTGATGAAGCACCAAGAAAGTTACCTTGCTCAGGTAGTCAAAAAGCATGGAAAAAGTGCGTCACACAACATCCACCGATGTTCTGTTGCAGATGCAAAAGCTGCCTCCCTTGTCTGGAACAGAATAAATTCCTTTCGAAGGCAAAATAAAAAACAGAAAGAGAAGTCATCAAGGCATTCCACATCCATCTTATGCAGTCTTTACAGTGTTGCTACATCACCATTTGCTTAGCCTCCTATGCCAAAAAAAATTGTCGAAAATAAAATGACCTGATTCCCATGTTTTTCAACATCCAAGCAGTGTTTACTGTCAATTATTACTGCTTTCTGTAACCTCACTTGTAAATACTGTATGTTAACCTGTATGTTAACACTGAGCTATACGATAAGCTTAGTGAAAGTTAAAAAAGAATACTGGATGTTCATTTCTGTTTTTTTTTTAGACATAAGAAAGGGTGCTTAAAAGCGAGCCACATTTACAAAATGCTTGAATAAACAGCAACTACCCCGGTCATGCACTAATTGTGGCCATGCTGTCCCTGCAAACTTCTTAATCTCATCCGCCCACCTAACTTTCTGCCGCCCCCTGCTACGCTTCCCCTCTCTTGGAATCCAGTCCATAACCCTTAATGACCATCGGTTATCTTCCCTCCTCATTACATGCCCTGCCCATGCCCATTTTTCTTGATTTCAAGTAAGATATCATTAACTCGCGTTTGTTCCCTCACCTAATCTGCTCTCATCTTATCCCCTTAACGTTACACCCATCATTCTTCTTTCCATAGCTTGATGTGTCGTCCTCAGTTTAAGTAGAACGCTTTTTGTAAGCCTCCAGGTTTCTGCCGCGTAGGTGAGTACTGGTAAGACACACAAGTTATACACTTTTCTCTTCAGGGATAATGGCAACCTGCTGTTCATGATCTGAGAATGCCTGCCAAACGCACCCCCAGCCTATTCTTATCCTTCTGATTATTTCGGTTTTATGATCCGGACTCGCGGTCACTGCCTGCCCTAAGTAGATGCATTCCCTTACCACTTCCAGTGCCTCGCTACCTATCGTAAACTGCTGTTCGCTTCCGAGACCGTTAAAAATTACTTTAGTTTTCTGCAGATTAATTTTCAGACCTACCATTCTGCTTTGCCTCTCTGGGTAAGTGAGCATGCATTGCAATTGGTCCCCTGAGTTACTAAGCAAGGCAATATCATCAGCGAATCGCAAGTTACTGAGGTATTCTCCATTAACTCTTATCCCCAATTCTTCCCAATCCAGGTCTCTGAATGCCTCCTATAAAAATGCTGTGAATAGCATCGGAGAGATCATATCTCCCTGCCTGACACCTTTCTTTATTGGGATTTTGTTGCTTTCTTTATGAACGACTATGGTGGTTGTGGAGCCGCTGTAGATATCTTTCAGTATTTTTACATATGGCTCGTCTACACCCCAATTCAATAATGCCTGCATGACTGCTGAGGTTTTGACTGAATCAAACACTTTCTCGTAATCAATGAAAGCTATGCATAAGGGGTGGTATTAAAATTAGATCTTTCGTCTCCTGCGATAGCTTACTGGTATCCTGTCTAATGAAGTTGCAACCGACTTCTATTGCACTCCTTAATGATGCCCATAAGATTTTCGTTCATTGCTTCAACACTAAGGTTCTCTTCCCGAGTTAAAGCCCTATACCTCCTCTGTAGCTTGATCCGAAATTCCTCTATTTTCCCTCTTACCGCTAACTCATTGATCGGCTTTTTATGTACCAGTTTTTCCCTTTCCCTCCTCAAGTCTAGGCTAATTCGAGATCTTACCATCCTATGGTCACTGCAGCGCACCTTGCCGAGCACGTACACATCTTGTATAATGCCAGAGTCAGCACAAAGTATAACGTCTATTTCATTTTTAGTCTCGCTATTTGGGCTCCTCCACGTCCACTTTCGGTTATCCCGCTTGCTGAAGAAGGTATTCATTGTCTGCAAATTATTCCGTTCTGCAAACTCTACTAACAACTCTCCCCTGTTATTCCTAGTGCCTATGCCATATTCCCCCACTGCCTTGTCTCCAGCCTGCTTCTTCCCTACCTTGGCATTGAAGTCGCCCATCAGTATAGTGTACTTTGTTTTGACTTTACCGATTGCCGATTCCACGTCTTGATAGAAGCTTTCGACTTCCTGGTCATCATGACTGGATGTAGGGGCGTAGACCTGTATAACCTTCATTTTGTACCTCTTATTAAGTTTCACAGCAAGACCTGCCACCCTCTCGTCAATGCTACACAATTCCTGTATGTTACCAGCTATATCCTTATTAAACAGGAATCCGACTCCTAGTTCTCGTCTCTCCGCTAAGCCCTGGTGGCACAGCATGTGCCCGCTTTTTAGCACTGTATATGCTTCATTTGTCCTCCCAACCTCACTGAGCTCTATTATATCCCATTTAATGCCCACTAATTCCTCCAATAGCACTGTTAGACTCTCCTCACTAGAAAACGTTCTAGCGTTAAACATTGCCAGGTTCAGATTCCAATGGCGGCCTGTCCAGATTCAGAGATTCTTAGCACGCTCTGCTGCATCACAGGTCTGACTGCCCCAATGGTCAGTTGCTTTGTAGCTGCTGGGGACTGAGGGCCGGGGTTTGATTGTTCTATTCATATAGAAGGTTGTGGCCAAGTACTGCACCAAGGTGGCCAATCCTGCTCTGGTGAAGGAGTGCATTACCGGTTCTGGTCACCGGGGTCAGGCCACCAGGCCTGTTTATACAGCTGTATCAACATGTGGATTTTTTTATCCAGTGGAAAATTGCGTGGCACCGGGATTTGAACCACAGTCCTTTTGCACATGAGGCAGATGCTCTACCTCTACGCTATCGCATCGGGGCACAAGTAGTAAGTAATTATACAGAAAGCATTTTATTTACTGTAATTGGAGGATTGGAGTAGATTAGTTCGACCACTCAAGGAGTGGGAATGGTTCAACTGTCAGAACTCCGACAAAAGGACTGGAATCACATAAACCACAACTCTGAAGGAATAAAGTGGGAATAGAATGGAGCGCCCCCACTCTGCAATTCTGCACCATGCCGATACATCCTGTTCTTGGGCAATGCCAGCGCAGCTCTAGAACCACAAGGACGACTGCACTACCAGGGCGAAACACATCGAAGGCCCATCAGCTGCTGCATGAGCACGTGCTGCCAACGAGCAATCCTGCACAACATATTATATATATATATATATATATATATATATATATGTACACACACGCAGTGCACAGACTGGTACCCAAGGTAGGGGCTAGGACTCGCACAAACTATAGTGTTCTCCACAAATGTGACGAGTACCAGGCCACCGAACTCCTTGCCCTGTGCATGTTGCTGTCTATTTTCATGAGCCTAGATCCTGATGCAACCACTGGTGCCACGCTGCTATTTTTAAAGGCCACCACTCGGTGAAGCGCCAGGGACCGCCCAGGCCAGGGGACATCGGCTTGGTCCGATACACAAACGACAGTAAACTTCGAATTGACAGGACTACGAATTGTATTAGTAAATTCTTAACTGACCGGTACCAATTTGTAACTACTAATTAACTTTCTTCTCCGCGTTCGCTAGTAAGATCTGGTGTGCCACAAAGCTCTGTATTGGGACCAATTTTATTCCACCACAAACATGGCTCCACACAATACTGTAGTTTTGTTTGAAAACATATGTGAGTGCATATGCTTGTATTGGACAGCGAGAATAATTAAGAGTCAGTAAGCAATGTCAAATTGTACATGCAATCTAGCGTACAAAACAAAAGGAACCGGTCACTATTTAGTAATAGTTGTCCTTTGTGTGGAACAACTTCACCCTTGAAAAGTTCCTCATTCTACAAAGGTTTATATAGTGAAATATAGAAATATTTGGATGTATTTGAGTTATCACCTGGCCCAAGGAACTTCTAGTGGCAGCCTCTCTCAATCTCGCAATTCCTGGCACTGCCCAATATACAGCATGCCTGACTGCTGCAGTGGTCAAGTGCTCTGCAGCTGTAGGAAACCGAGGGATAAGGGTTGATTGCACAATTTATGGCATTTACAAATTTTTAACTTAGTACCATCTCTATACTATGTCGACACTATATGCCACTAGACCATTGCTGTGCTCCAGTCATCATAATATTGATTCGTAAACACAAGCTACACAACTGTTTAGGCAAAATTTTAAATTGCGCGAGGAAGACAGGACATGAACTGAAACATAGACGCACACAAAGCACAGGCTTCCAACTGGTTTTATTTTGTGAAAGCAAAGAATATATAAGGTACTTCAATATAGCAAAACAAGGAGCAATTGCAAATAATTTGTGCACGAGGTATTGATGAAAAATATCAAGGCCATGTATACCTTAAGAGTGCAGGAGAGTCTTAATGTGCCCATCTAAGACTAATTCTTTCCTCGAGAATCTCCTCTTGCAGTGCAGGAGCTGCGACAGCAAAAGCTGCCTGCCTTATGAGGAACAGAATAAATCCCTTTCGAAGGCAAACTCAAGAACAGAAAGAGAAGTCATCAAGGCATTCCACATTGCTAAAAGGTGTGACAACTAAGTTAGCTCACCTTCTTGATCCCTATCAAGGAAAGAAATAGAATTCTTAGATGGGCACATTGGGACTCTACTGCGCTCTTAATGCACAGGTGGCCTTGCTATTTTTCGTCGCTGCGTCGTGCACAATTTCTTTGCGAATGTTCTTTGTTTTGCCATTTTGAAGAACCTTATAAACTCTTTGTCTTCACCAAACAAAGCCAGTCGGAAGTCTACACTTTGTGCATGCATCTATGTTTTTGTTCATGTCCTGTCTTCCTCGCAGAGTTTAAAATTTTGCTGAAGCTACGAGCTGACTAGCCCGAAACATGCCTTACTTCAGTGTACAGCTGGGCTTGTTGGTAAAGCTACACAATGCAGCTCAAGTGTGTGTCTGCTCTTCTGTGTTCTCATGATGTGGCTCAGCCTTGAGTGCATGTGTAGTTTCAATACTGGCTACTATATTTTAACGACTAATATAATTTGTATCTTCAACTTCCAGTCAGACAGAGTACCTCATACTACATTCTGAACATTGCTGCAGTGTAGCAGGATTTCTGTCTAATGCATTGGCCTTTACCACCAAATGCCTGAGAAATTAAAAAAGTTATCTAGATTACAAGGACAGTGGGGATTCATGTTACAGGAGGCATACTGCAGGTAAATGGCTACATATTGTTGGTTTGGGTTCTTCCAGACATTGCAGTGTTGACCAATGTGTTTGTGTATGGTGAGTGATTGCATATATGACACAAGCTTTGTGAGGAGAGTACGAATGCAAAGGCATGGTTTCTTTGCCTCTTTCGAAACACTTTGTTGCGGCTGCTGTTTTGACGAGTGGAAAACTTGGCTTATGCAGTATGCGCAAATGGGTTTGAGACTTTTAAGACCAATTTCCTTGAGGCAAAGTTTAGCATGGAGCCAATTTTGTCACAAGGAAGTTATTCCTACTCACACATGCCTGTTTTGTTCTTTGTTCTTTTTCCCTTTAGTTTCAGGTCCACCTAAATTATTGCCGTCATGACAGCCGTCACATATAATATGGTAGCATCAATCTTTGTATTAATCATTCGAGTATTGAAATCTAAAAGTTTGCAGCAGTGCAAAAGGACAGGAGGACAAGAGGAGAGAGGAGAAGAGAGGTTGAGTGTAACAGAAATAGGCAAGCACTAATTGAGCGACAAGACCACTGAACACAGGAAAAGCAGATTTAGCTGAAACACAGCAGCCTGTAAGGAAGACACGGAACATAATTCTTTGTGAAGCTTAGTCTGCATCACAGTTTTATATACCATCGGAGATCATGAACATGCCAGAGGCAAAGCATACTGTTACGGGGATGTTGGGAGTATAGAAAGACTGTATTTACAATATATATTGTCACGTGGTAGTGACGGTTGAGAAGGCAGCAAAACTATGATTAACGAAACAAGCGTTTTATTGGGCGAACTTGTGCCCTCAAAAGAGGCTACACTCAAAGAAGGATGGTAGCGGCGAACACGATCGGCGGTCGTCGAGAATCTGATGAGCGGGTCAAGCGCGTCGGCTTTTATACATCTGTCGTCGAATGTTCCGGAGCAGTCACTGGGACCTGCGTGCCTTCCACAATGTTCCACATTATTCGCGTCGCGCACACATGCAATCAGATAACACAAGTTGCGGTGAAAGACAGTGGACGGGACCATCGATAACATTCCAGAAACTTCTTTTACATGCAGGCGCGTCCTGTGCTGTGCGATAACATTTGTTAGGCGGCGAGAAGTGGTCGCCCAATAAAGATAAAGAAGTACACGTGTCAATATACAAGATGAGGCAGAGTAGTTAAGCTGGCTGACCACCAACAGCACGCAGCAGCCAGCGTGCTGCGGTCTTCTTCCTCTCTTTTTTCATCCTTCCGTAACAGGACCCCCGGGTGGTGAAGCGCCGTCTCGGCTCATGGTAGGCAAAGAATCGCGAGCGAAGTATGGCTTCAGCTGCGAAACATGCAAGACGTCAACAGGCGTCAGACTTGAGGATGCATCAAACTGAAGTGGCGAAATCTCGTAATTTACATCGTTAACTTGACTCAGGATTTCATAAGGCCCTGTGTAGTGAGAGAGAAGCTTCTGGCAGAGGCCAACCTAACGACATGTTAACCAAAGGAGCATCCAAGCACCTGGTGCGAACTTAACATCGCGATGGCATCAGTCATAACTCTTTTGGTATATGCTGCGGGGCTAATAAACGAGATCGGGCGACTTGACATGCCCTGTGAGCGCGATCAATGACTTCATGAGCATGGTCAGTTGCAACACGTGGCACAGAAGGGATTATGATGTCAAAGGGCAAAGTGGGGTTGCAACCATACAAAAGATAAAAGGGTGAATATC
The DNA here is from genome assembly GCF_050947875.1 of Dermacentor variabilis. NCBI lineage: Eukaryota > Metazoa > Arthropoda > Arachnida > Ixodida > Ixodidae > Dermacentor > Dermacentor variabilis. Next base: position 235,691,406 of record NC_134571.1, read on the forward strand.
CTGCAGTGTCACGTCGGGACAAGTATACACAAACGGCACGTAGGCCAGCGTGGTGTCCCAGTCGCGGTGATCGTTGGAGACCTACATCGACAGCATCTCTGTGATTGTTCGTTTAAGATATTCCATAAGACCGTTTGTTTGTGGGTGGTAGGCGGTGGACAGCTTGTGCTCAGTGGCACAAGAGCGGACGAGGTCGTCGACAACTAAAGACCAGAATGAGCAGCTGAGGTCTGTAATAACTGTCGAGGTGCACCATGGTGGAGAATGACGTCGTGGAGGAGAATATTGACGACGTCTGTTGCACAACTAGTCGGCAACGCCTTTGTTATCGCATAGCGTGTCATGCAATCAGTAGCGATGGCAATCGACTTGTTAGCTCTAGTCGTCGTCGGAAAAGTGCCAGGTAAGTCAAGGCCTAAGCGAGAGAACGGTTCACAGGGAACTTCAACTGGATGGAGTCATCCGACAGGTGGTAGGGGAGGTTTCTTCCGGCACTGACACAATTCGCAAGTTGCGACATAACAGTGCACAAAGCAGTAGAGAGCTGGCCAGAAGAACTGGCGTTTGCATACATACATGATTGTATGTATGCAAAACTTCAAGGTGTCCCACCGTCGGTGCATCGTGAAGTTGTTCAAGAGCAACAGATTGCAGATGATGAGGACGGCCAAGGAGCAACTCAGGGCCATCAGCGTTCATATTGCGGTGGTAGAGGATGCCGTTGAGCGGCAAGAACATGCGGAATGTGCCGTCAGTGCTGTCGGAGTGATAGCACTCCGGCAATGATGGACTGTAAGGACTCGTCGCATTGTTGTTCGGTGCGCATGTCAGTCATGTCAGTGAAAGCCCTCACGCAGGTCACCGGATCATGCACAGAAGGATCAAGTGGATCCACGGGGTGACGAGAGGCAGTTAGTGTCCTTGTGGAGGCATCCAGTCTTGTAATTGACAATAAATGAAGATTCCTGCAGCCACAAAGCCCAGCCACCAAGCCGTCCTGTCGGGTCCCGGAGGGAAGACAGCCGGCAGAGTGCATGGTGGTCTGTAACGACCGAAAATGTACGGCCGTACAAATATGGCCGGGACTTGACGACAGCCCAAGCGAAGCACTCCCACTCGGTGATGGGGTAATTTCTCTCGGCAGGTGACAGCAGGCGGCTGGCGTAAGCTATCATGCACTCCGTACCATTCTGTTGTTGATCGAGGACAGCGCCGATGCCATGGCCGCTTGCGCCAGTGTGGACTTCGGTCGGTGCAGATGGATCAAAGTGGGCAAGTATGGGAAGGGTGGTCAGAAACCTGATGAGAGCGGCAAACGCATGAGCCTGCTCCAGGCCCCATGAGCATGGCGTGTTCTTCTTTTTGATCTGTCAAAGGCCGATCAATGTTGGCAATGAATGGATAGAATTTATTGATAGGAAAGACAGAGAGGTCGACCTGAGCCAGTGCGCTCTAGTCTGCTACTCTGCACTGGGGAAGAGGGAAGGGGAGTGAAAGTATTGGGATGGATGATGATGATAAGAGAAGTGGTGAGTACTTATGTACATGAGACAGCTGCCTCGCTAGAGCCGCTCATCTAGCTTGGTGTCCTGCAGGAACTTCAACAATACTTTTGTTGCACGCATTGAAATTGCAGTGTCAGGCCATGGGCCGAGGATAGCTTCCTCTGACAGTAGTTGTCTGCCAACGCTGGCTAGGAAACTGTCTAACGTCCTTCGCTCCAGTATATATGCTGGGCAGTCGCACAGTACGTGTTGCAGTGTTTCGGGCACCTGGCAGTGTACACAATCAGGGCTGTTCGATTGGCCGATGAGGTGTGCGTAGCGACGGGTGAAAGCAGCGCCGAGCCGCAATGTTGGCAAAGTTTTTGATGAAACGATGAAAGTAAGAACACAGGCCGAAGAAGCAGCGCACATCAGAAGCAGAATGTGGCACAGGGAAACTGCGTATGGCACGAACTTTTTCCGAATCTGGTTGGACACCGGATGCGTCAATGAGGTGCCCCAACACGGTAATCTGACGGCGCCCAAATTGACACTTCGGGGAGTTGGAGGCCAGCTTTTCAGAAGACCGCAATAATGGCAGTTAGTCGGGTAAGGCGGCTGTCCAACATGGTAGAAAAAACAGCTTCGTCAAGGTAACAAAGACAGGTGGTCCATTTGTAGCATCGTAGAAGAGAGTCCATCACAAGTTCTAATGTCGCAGGAGCATTGCATAGGCAAAAGGGCATGACTTTGAATTGATATAAGCCATCCAGTGTGATGAAGGCTGTCTTCTCCAACCATTTCATCAACCGAAATCTGCCAGTAGCTGGATCGAAGATCGATGGACGATAAGTATTTAGCTCTGTGCAAGCGGTCCAAGGCGTCATCGATGCATGGTAGTGGGTAGACGTCTTTTCGCGTGATCTCATTTAAGTGGCAATAATCGACGAAAATATGCCAGGCACCATCTTTATTTTTTCACACGGACGACAGGCGTAGGGCTGGCTGATGGCTCGATGACCCTTTTGCGGAGCGTTTTGCCCACCTCTGATTGGATGACTCGACGTTTAGCATGTGATGCACGATAGGGACGCTGACAAGTAGGATTTGTGTCTCCAGTATTTATATGGTAGTGAACAACAGATGTTCAGCCTAAAGGCCTGTTGCCCAAATCAAAGATTCCACTGTACGATTCAAGCAGGAGACGTATGTCCCCTGCCTGTGCAGAGGTGAGGTTAAGTGCAGTCATTTTCGTAAAGTCGTACATTAAGGAACCAGAGCTGGCCGCTGCGATTGGCACTAATAAACCACTCTCAGAATTCAGACTCTCAATATCAAATTCAGAACCACTAGAAACGCTGTCCAAGAACATGCTGGCCGGAATCACTTGAGGGCACAAGCTGAAATTCAGAAGAGGTAAAACAATGTCATTATTAGTAACCGTGACCGGTTCAGAGCACATCGATGATGGGGCGAAGCACATATTCACCATCAGGAACCTGTGGCTGGGCGGTCAAAGTGACGTAAGTAACTGCTTCGGGTGACAGACGCACATCACAAAGCGAGCACAAGTGTGGTGGGGCGGTGCTCGGAGCATCGGCGAGTTGAGGCAGTTCTAACTGAAGAACGCCGGCCGTGCAGTCGAGGAGAGCAGAATGAGTGGATAAAAAGTCAAATCCTAGGATAACGTTGTGAGGGAAGATGTTGCTCACAGTAAAGAGAACAGAAGTAGGGCGGCCAGCTATACTTGCAGTACACATTCTAAGAACCAGCATTCCACCGTCAGCCATAGGAAGCACTCGGGCAGCTGCTGGGGTGAGGACCTTCTTTAAACGACTAAGCAGGCTAGCACTTATCACAGGTATGCGGGCTCCACTGTCGATGAGTGCTTGGACAGCTATGCTGTCTATTTGAACGCCAATTACACTTCTCCTTGTGTGCATAGACAGAGGATTTGCTGCAGCATTAGGCAATGCACCTCCTCCGAGGGCTGCATTTCTTAGTTTTACGAACGGGTGCGGCCAAACACCACAGGGCACGAAAGGCGACGTGGCTGTAGCGAACGCGAAGATGGGCAACGTTTTTGCGGTGAACGAGACTGGTGTCCGTGCGGCGATGGTGAGCGACTGTACCACATGTTCCTAGCAGAGTTGGCTCTGTTAGATTCGGCGGTGGGCGAAACATTGCGGGCATTTTCATCAAAACGGCTCAGGTTGGTTGGCATGAGAAGTGTTAAGGGCCATGAGTTGTGACAGTATCAGGCGACATGACCAATGCGACAGCAGGTGAAACATATCGGCTGGTCGTCCGCAGTTCTATACTCAGTCGGGTTGCGATAACGCGGAGAGAAGCATCGGGGTGGAGCGAAAATAGCAGAAGGGCGTTTGTTAGCTCTGGGATTAGCAACAGCACAGACAGAACGTAAGCCAATGTTTTCAAGTTCCTGGTGAATGATGGCTTGTAAGAAGGGGACTGAAAATGTTGTAGCATCAGGGATAGGCGAACAGAAATGCAGGCGCCATCGCATCCAATTCACGTCAACGATTCGCACCACATCTTCCGATGGCGACACGTGCTGCTGTGTGGGTTGATCTTCACATGTTGGCATTGCAGCAGTAGTGGGAAGTGTGGCGAATGGTTGCAAGACGCATCGGCTTTTGGCGTGCTGGAATTGTTGGCACTCTTTAAAGATAACACTAAATGTAGAGTAGCTTTTGCTCATGAGCAGATTAAAGGCGTCGTCAGCAACCCTTAAGCACATGCCTGACCTTCTCAGCTTCTGTCATGTCGTGATCGGGTTTGCTTTACGACAAAGTGCCAGCATGTCCTGGATGTACAAGAGATAGGACTCCGTGGGGGATTGGGCACAGGAGGCCTGTTCCTGTTTTGCGTCAATTTTACGGCCGGCTGGTTTGCCAAACAACTCTGTCAACTTCTCTTTGCATTGGTCCCAGCTGGTTAGCTCCTCTTCGTGGTTTTCATACCACACCTTTGCCGTGCCTCTTAGGTAGAACAACAGGTTAACTAGCACACGCGTGGGGTCCCATCTGTTGATTCCACTCACACGTTCGTACATAGCCACCCACTTTTCAACATCGGTGCCACTGGTCCCACAGAAAGTTCCAGGATCCTTGGGTTGCACAACCACAACCTTGGCTATGCCCGATTACAAGGTACAGCAAAATGCTACTTTACCCCCAGATGTCACCTCTTATGACATTTCAAGGCAGCGAGACTGAGACTGCACTGTATTCAGCGGCACTGACAACCATGATGTAGAGGATTGACTTTCCCCCTATGTACAACACATCAGCAGAATAAGAACAAGGAAACGCCCCACACAGGTGCATGGCACTAAACTGGACGCACTACCTGCTGTATGCAAGAGAGAATGAGGAAGAATGAGCTTCCCGTTACTCCTGAGCACCTACCTACAACTGCTTTTATGGGCACAGCATTGAAGCTGCAATTGAGGTAATGCCTAACACCACATGAAATACAAAGCGCAATACGTCAACACAGGCAAACCAAAACAACTGCACACACTTCTCACCGAAATAGACACAACACCTGCTTTGTTGCATCTGAGCTGAAACGGGTGAATCCCAAACTCTGTGTCAGATAACATCTGAAAAAATTAGCTGCTACGAGAGAACCAATGAGATTAATCTGGCACGCTATGCATGCATCTTTAGCCTAATGGGTAAAGAATTGGGCTGCTGCACTAAGGACCCTGATTAACGACCCACCATCAGGCACATTACTAACTATTATTGAGCCTATCTGACTGGATGTACGAAGAAGCCAGGAGACAGCTCATGATAATGCTTTGCATAAGAGACAACGAAGCTGAACCCACGTTTTCTGCCTTGTGCTTGCAATGCTCTACCAAGTGAGCTTCAACGGCAGTTGTCCCAATGTCAATTTTCTTGGATAGCTGCGCATATGTACTGAGCATAGCCGTGGGAGTGCTAGGCAGCAGCACTCACAGTTATGATGGCAGACGTGTGGCATCCTTTAAAACACCCACATTACAAAGCACATGATCTTAGAAGCTGACAACTGGCTAATAAAAACTCGTTTTCTACCATGAGGCCCCAAGGCAGCCGAAATCAAAACATTTGTATCTTATGAGCGAGAAAAATCAGGGGAATCATGCAGCTCAATTTTTTGTTTATAACAAGCATGAGATGGCAACAGACAATGAAGCAACAGTGACTATATAGAAAAATGGGTTAGACCTGACGACAATCATTGGCAGCTCACACTATAATGCTTTCTCTACAATTTATTGTCTCAAGACATCTGGCAGCAAATCCTCTGGATTCTTCTTCTACTATGTCTTTTGCAACTGAAATTTTAAATGTGCGTAATACTTCATGGCAACTTAGAACACTTACATGGTTAAGCATCTCCATACTTTAAATTTGTGGACCACCTTTGTCACCTTTCTAGAACAATAACTCTCTGGTGTCATACATCACTCAAACCAACTAATTCTCGCTCAAACCACTACTTATTAAATCTACCTTTAGATGCAGCAGTACCTGCATTAGACGCAGCTGCATACCCTTTTGGCAAATGAATATACATACCACGCTCAGACTGAGCAAATCAAACAAACCAACAGCAACCAGTACTTGTGTCCATTTGTCCTCAACGAGGCAGAGACAGGCCAGGTCTCGATAAACACAACAAATATAAGGTGCAGGCAGAGTAAATAAGCAGAAGCTGTAAAGACAGCAGCAAAGTGAAACAAATTAGACAAGTTTGCACACAGTCAGCGATCTGGGCCGAAGACAATTTACAACGTTACTGCCACAATTAGAAGCAAATGTTCCTCATGCAACAAGAAAAAACACGTTTTAGCTGTAAACAGCACGACTGCGCGGAGTTGGTTGATATTCTAAAAACAGCACAGGCAACAATTAAAGCAGACACATTACTTGTGTCATCTGTCTTCTTGCTGTTCTTACAATATCGGTCACGGTTGCAAAGCTACGCACATGATCTATGAACGAAAGCAACGGACGTGCATATAAAGCTTGGTGAGCCGATTCATATTAATATATATATGTTTAATTTTGAAAGTTCCCGTAAAAGTGATAGTAGCAGCAGCAGTGAAGTGGTTTCGTTTACCAGCTGGCTCACAACGTACGCATTGTATGATTTAACTCCACGGCTCGCAAAGGAGCTACTAAGAAGCCTTAAGTAAAGGAAATACGCTTTCGTTATCTCACTGCAACGAATGAAAGCCTCTGACGCCCATACCGCGGTCAGCAGTGAGAAAGGTAATTAAATGCAGCAATGCGCTGCATGGGTAAATAAGAAGGGCATAGCGTAGTCATCCTATAGAGATGGAGAAAAACAGACTTAAGAACGCGATAAACATTATAGGACGACATCCACGCTAGTTGAGTGCATGCATTTCTGGCGCGTGGAAGATGTCACTGTTTTTTTGTTCATTTTTTTACATCAGTGCAACGCGTAGGAACTGCAGTGTTGAAGGCACGAACGAATAAATTATACTGCGATCACTGCGGGACCTGCGACAACCGTTTCGTGTTCCTTCGAATTTCGAGATCACATCGACCACAGCTCGAATGCGCAACCGGTTTTTTTACGTGTCAGCAAGAGAACGGGTAATCGCACAACACTTACCGTTGCTCCAAGTACGTCGCGGTAGCACCAGCAGCTGGGCAACAAATGTCATCAAGCCCTGGCCCACCGCAGCGTCCGCAACTTGAAGCTTCTAAGCATTCGCCAAAAACTAAAAGCGGACCACATCCATACGTACGCGCGCGAACGAGACGCGAGCCATGCCGTCTGAGTTCGAGAGTAGTTATTTCATAAAAGCAAAAACAAACAACAATATTACGTCACATCCGGTAAAGCCAACTTGTCCTCCTTTCTCACCTTCTCTCAGCTAACGCATGCGCAGCGACCACAGAGCCCTCGGGGGCGATGTTCAGGTCTGCTACGTTTGCTGCAACGTTCGTGCTAGTTGGGTCGGTGCATTGGTCAGTGGCCCTTAACATAGCTTACTTTATTTATATATACGCTTTCGGTTACATTGTTGTAGTTCAAGGACAGATATCGAAGTGCGCAGTTAAGGATGACTCGGCACGCCCGCAACTGCACTGCAGGAGCGGTGTACACATATCACGAAAAACAGAAGGACACACAGACTTGCGGCTATGGGACACAGCGAATGCGTCTCGGCAAGGATGCCGTCAAAGACTTCGACTGTTGCTGCCTGTCGTTGCAGCCGTGCCGAAATCCTGTTATCACGTAAGCAGGCCCTTGTCTTTTTTTTTATTTTCGGGTGCATTGTTTCCGTGTTTCGTGCTGATGCAAAGCACAGGTGGAAGTTTCGGGGAGCGAAGTGGTGGTGCCGTTCGTGGCGTCAAAGATAGCGCGAAAGGGGTTCCAGTCGATAGAATAAAAGCTTTAGCGCACAATTATGGTACTCAAACTTTGAATCGGTGCTGGAAGGATGATAGCCCCTGAGGATGGAAGTTGTCACTTCTGGGGAAGTTGTATACATGGATATTATGAGCATCTCGCTTGAAACGTGGTGGTGATCAGACATGCAGCATAGAAATGTCGTATCTATTAATTGTTATATTTACACCCTTCATGTGCTTTTATGTTTTCTAAAAAGGTTTTGTGCTCACCACTGCACTGTTCTCGCTCAAATTCTGCAGAAAGATCGCATTTCGGACTCTGCGTCGTTTACTATAATACTTGGCACAGTTAATTGCCTGGTTTCTTTTTTTCAAGAAAAAAGTGCGAATTTGATGCGAGCTGCTGCTGCGACGGTGCCAGCATAAAGTTGTGTCGCCGCCTGTAGAAAGGGTTTTAGTGGTCGTACAAAAATTATGAGGAGGTGCGCCCGGGACAGCCCCGAATGGGCCGCCCCTTCCAAGCACTAGGTGGAGTCCCTAGTACGGAACTCCAGGGGCGGTAGCCGCTGCGCGAGCGTGCCCAACTAGGGCCTTTAGAGCCCGAAAGTCCGAGCAGCCAAGCAGGGCAGCCTCCCAGGCCTCGCAGACAGGGTTGGGTAAGGGGGGGAAAGCAGGGTTGGATGGGCACGCCCACACCGTGTGGTAGAGGTCCGAGGACTTCTCCACACAGTGTGGGCAAGCTCCGGTAAAGGCCGGATCGAAATGTTTGAGAGCTGCCGGGCATAGCATAGTGTTGGTAAACAGGCGGAGCAGGAGGCGATCCTCCTCCTTTTTGAGGCCTCTACACGGGCAGGGGTAGAGTTCGTGGCCGGATTGATAATAGGCTGTAATTTCTGTAAACGAGTAGATTGGGTTGGGGGTCAAGCTGATCGGCGGGGTCAGAGAAGAAAGGAGCACGGTGAGAAAGCGTGTGGGCGGCAGTGTCTGCTGCCTCATTTCCCTCTAATCCCATGTGAGCAGGAGCCCAAACGACATATCTGGAATGGGAGTCCCCGGGTCGGCAGCTAGATTGAAGGATACGATAGGCCAAGAAAGGAATCTGACCCTGGTTGTAGTTCCGACAGGCCCCTCGCAAGTTGGTAATGATAGTGTGAGAGTGAGAATCCGATGCAGCCAACGTGGTGGTGACTTCCTCCGTATATGTTATGTCCCTAGCAGAAAAGCTAAGGCTGTTAACTCTTTTGCCTTCATGGACCACTGCGGCTGTGAATCATCCCCCATGGTGTGGTCCGGAGGCGTCCATGTAGAAAACGCTGGGTTTGGAGTCATAATGGCGTGCCAGGGCCTCTGCTCGAGCCAAGCGTCTGCCATCATGGTATATGCATGTCATGTTCTGGGGAAGAGGGTGCACGTGCAGGGCATAGCGCCATTCTTGTGGCATACGTACATGCTCTTCCATCTGCCTGGAAAGTTGGAGGCGTAGTTGGGCAAGGAGGCGGCGACCCGACAGTGTCTGACAAAGACTTGTGTGATTGGTAAGATGAGCTTCCTTGAGATCCCGATACGTATTCACCATGCCCAGAAGGCACTGGTTAGAGGTGCTGACTGGGAGATCAAGGGCCCGCTTAACTATCTTTCGGAGGATGACCTCAAGGGCGTCCTCCTGATGCTTGCGGAGATGGAGGTATGGAGTCGAATGCAATATTCGGCTAGTCACAAATGCGTTGGCCAGTTGCAAGGGATCTTTGCATCTGAGACCCCGCGCTTGTTGGAAAGTCGGCGGACCATGCGGCCCACCTGTCGCCCCACCTTTCGCATCTTACCTAGTGTTGTGTCGGACCGGTGGTGTTGGTTGATGAAAAGTCCGAGGATTCTAATTTCAGGTTGTTCAGATATTGGACCATACTCTAGAGAGAGAGCAATTTTGGGCGTGCATTTGGGTGAGGGGCAGAGATGCACGAATTTAGACTTTTGGGGGGAGCATTGGAGGCTGCAAGCGTGAGCATGTTGGTCCACTATGGTTGCCGCTTGCTGCAAGTTGGCCCACATGTCTCGCAAAGATGGTTGCCCAGATGGTGGTGATGTCCGCATAAAGTGCACGTTGCACCCCGGGGACAGCCTCCAGCTGAGCAGGAAAGTTCTTCATGGCCAGATTGAACAATAAGAGGGAGAGGACAGCGCCCTGTGGTGTACCTCTGGAACCTAGAGTGTATGGGCTGTGTTCGGTGTCCTGTATGCGCAAGTATGCATGTCTCTGTGTTAGAAATTGTAAGACGTAGTGAAAAGCATTACGCCCGCTGTTGGTTTGAGAGAGATGGAGTGAAGATCATTTCATGAGTGATGAATGCTCCCTTAAGGTCCAAGGCCAGGACCACCTTGCCGTTGTGGGGGCGTTCAATTGGGTCTAGGACTTGCCGATTAAGTTGGAGGAGGATCCTGTGCGGATTTGTGTGGGCAAAACCCGAACGTGGTTTCCGCAAATGTGTTGTGGTCTTCCATGAAAGTAGACAACCAGTCCTGCACCATCGTCTTCATTAACTTGCCCACACAAGAGGGGAGAGAGATGGGGTGGAGGTTGTCCGTATCCATAGCTTTGCCAGGTTTAAGAATAAAGATGGCAAGTGCTGTCTTCCAATCGATAGGGAGGGACTCTTCTCCCAGCCAGATACAATTGAAACATGCCAATAGTGAATTGTAAGTCAAGTCCGGCAGGTTTGCCAGGAGCTTGACTAATTTTGTCCTGTCCAGGTGCAGCGCCACGTTTCATTTTGGCTGGGGCTGCCTTCAGGTCATGGAGCTGGAAAGGTGCTTGGCATTCTCAGAGCCTGCATATGAGTATGCTGGCCCTCGGGCATCTTGGGTAGTACTCAGGTATTGGTACCTTAGCTTGTGCGCTAGCCAAGTCATGTTACCAGCAAAGCCGTGGATGGTTCGCTGCAAGTGTTTCTTTGTTTCAGTGCGGGTTTGTGTGGGGTCAACGAGGGTGCGAAAGAGACGCCTTGTGTTTCAGCTGGACATTTGTCGTGCGGCTAACCCAGTTAGAGTTGGCAAGCTGGGCCGCGTACTCTGCTGCTGCCTTCTGGGTAAGCTCTGCTATGGTAAATTTTAGCTTCCTATTGTGCTTCTGATGGTGCCAGCGGCGAACGAGGCTGTGTCGGGCTTCCCAAAGGTGGAGGAGGTGGTTATCCACATCTGAGACCGCCTCTGAGAGCTCGATCTGTGTTTTTGTAGAATGCAAGCTAGCAAGCGATTGCTGGGGCCAGGCCTAGTAGCTTTGCATGTGTATGGGAACAGTGTCCTACCAATTTTGCCTGAATTTCGTCTAATATGGGATGCGAGCTTTTTTGATGGGTCATGCCATGGGGCTTGTGTGAATAGTTGTGTTGATGAGGCAGTGGTTGCTACGAAGGGTTTCCTCAGTATTCACTCAGTCAGCGAACTGGATGTTGTGTGCAAAGGTCAAATTTGGGCAGGTGTTCCTGGTCACGGGGACACCTGTCGTGCTTCACTAAGTTATGGCTTCAGTATTTAAGCCTTAGTGACCCTTTTCATGGCGATCCCATGGGCGCTGCCATGTTTGATGACGTGTTGATGTGTCCATTGCTTGCCTCAATTGCCTGCATTGCCTCCGTGTTTACAATGTGTGTGTGTGACAGCGGTGTGGTTTAATAAACCTATGTTTTGGCAGATATCATTGACAGTGATTCGGTGGACGACACGAAGCTTTGGCCACAACTTCAGAGAACATGCAAAAGCATTTTGGAAGCTGATTAAGTTATGTCCAAACTGTGCGAGCAGCGTATATTTATTTATACATACTGCTCGCCTCACATATGAGGCTGTTGCAGGAAAGGGGTAGGATACATCTTCAAGAGAACACAGTTCAAGTAGGCGTGCACATAGATAAGTTTGGGTGAACAAGGCAGTACATATGTACTCTATAATCATTACACAATTTCTATAACAGGAGCGGAGAAAAATGGTAGTAAATGCCATGTTGGAAGGTTTAGCACACAGAAGAACAAGGAAAGAAAATGTAAATTTTTTGGATGTGCAATGCGCAAGAGACAAGATTCAGCAGGTGTTTATGTAACGGCAGAATACAAGACACTGCTAAGTGAATTAGAATGCCATTGTACGACGCAGCTTACCTATGTGCAGATCGTAGCTACAGAGCATAGTTTGATAACTTGGCAATAAAATTTTTGAGTGATGTACAGGTGACAACGTCATCAGGCAACATGTTCCATTCACGGATTGCATGTGGGAAAAAAGGAGTACCTGAATATGTCATTGTGAAATCTGTATCCTGTTAAGTGCTTGGTGTGTTTTGTTCGAGAACTACGTGTATCTGTCTGTAGCAAGTAGTCACTCGCATTGATTTTCGTACTGCCATTAAGGAGAAGGAAAAGAAACTTAAGACGAAGTAGTCGAGCTCGATTTTGTATAGTGGGAAGTTCAGCTCGCCTTAATAGTTCTGTGGGGGAGTCAAGACGGCGATACTTATTAAAAATAAATCTAATCGCTTTCCTTTGTACGCTCTCCAATTTTGCTATGTACTGCTTACGGAAGGGAAACCAACATACTATTCCATATTCCAGTATAGAGCGAACTAGTGACAACTATGCTAAGCGTTTAGTATCTATTGATGCGGATCTAAGCGAGCATTTTAACGAGTATAGAACTGCCAGTGATTTATTAACAATATATGTTACCTGCTTGTCCCATTTAAGATCTGATGCAATTATGACGCCTAAATATTTATACTCTTCTACTTTCTTTAACACCTGTCCTTGTAAATAATACGGGTAGCTCATGGGCGCTCTTTTATTCGTTACAGTCATACAAACTGTTTACTCTGTGTTAATCACCATCTTCCTTGTTTGGCACTATTGTGTTATATTTTCAAGTGCACTGTTTAAGGTTATCTGATCATCACGACAGGTTATTTCCTTGTATATAACACAGTCATCTGCAAACATTCTTACTGTGGCGTTAGTATTAATGTGTAAATCATTGATAGAAAGAAGAAAGAGGATAGGAGCTAAAACGGCTCCTTGTGGGTGCTTGTTTTAAAAGCAAGGCTAAATATGTATTCCAAGCTATCCAAACTTTTTGCTCATGAATTGAATCAGGATTAGTGTATTTTCCTCTTCATTGTTTATTTGGCAGATATATTGAGTTGGAGTAGATGCATGTAGGTGCTGTGCATAAAACGTACTATGATAGGAAGCAGTGCTTCTCCCTTTGACATTGCTTAACGAGTGCTACTCACTCTTGGTGCCCCGGCCCTCAGTCCCCAGCAGCTGCAAAGCAACTGACCATGGTGGTGGTCAGACCTGCGACGCAGCAGAGGGTGCCAAGAATCTCTGAATCTGGACAGGCCGCCATTGGAATCTGAACCTGGCAATGTTTAACGCTAGAACGTTTTCTAGTGAGGAGAGTCTAACAGTGCTATTGGAGGAATTAGTGGGCATTAAATGGGATATAATAGAGCTCAGTGAGGTTGGGAGGACAAATGAAGCATATACAGTGCTAAAAAGCGGGCACATGCTGTGCCACCAGGGCTTAGCGGAGAGACGAGAACTAGGAGTCGGATTCCTGTTTAATAAGGATATAGCTGGTAACGTACAGGAATTCTATAGCATTAACGAGAGGGTGGCAGGTCTTGTTGTGAAACTTAATAACAGGTACAAATTGAAGGTCATACAGGTCTACGCCCCTACATCCAGTCATGATGACCAGGAAGTCGAAAGCTTCTATGAAGACGTGGAATCGGCGATGGGTAAAGTCAAAGCAAAATACACTATACTGATGGGCGACTTCAATGCCAGGGTAGGCAAGAAGCAGGCTGGAGACAAGTCAGTGGAGGAATATGGCATAGGCTCTGGGAATAGCAGGGGAGAGAAGTAGAGTTTGCAGAACAGAATAATATGCAGACAATGAATACCTTCTTCCGCAAGTGGGATAGCCGAAAGTGGACGTGGAGGAGCCCAAATAGCGAGACTAAAAATGAAATAGACGTTATACTTTGTGCTGACTCTGGCATTATACAAGATGTGGACGTGCTCGGCAAGGTGCACTGCAGTGACCATAATATGGTAAGAACTCGAATTAGCCTAGACTTGAGGAGGGAACGGAAGAAACAGCTTGAATGAGCGAGATGGTCATGTTGTCATGCGTATGTGGGCAGTGAGAACTTGGAGCCATATCCTCAAGTTTGCGACGGATGACCTGTGTCAAGCTTGGAGTTGTAGGCGGATGTGATGCCGGAGGCTCTTTATGTGACGCCGGAAAGTCGTTGCAGGAGGAAGTGGCAGCCGTTTTCGGAAGACGGTCGAAGCGTTGTACGATGCGTTGCTCTTCGCTTTCTTAATGGTGGACTCAACCGTTGAGCAGTTCCTGCAAACCAGGAAGTTGAATGCATCATCCATGATGCCCTTCGAGATGTGTCCAACTTTATCAGCCTCCAGCATGTTTGCGTCCGCTTTACGGCAGAGAGCCAGAATGTCATGAATATATGCGACGTATGATTCGGTCGATGTGTAGGCACGAGACACTAGCTCTTGCTTGGCTTCCATTTCCCACAGGTCTTCCGAAAAGATCGCTTAGCTTTTCCTTGCAGGAGTCCCAGCTTCTAATGTCGACTTCATGCGCCTCGAACCATATCTTCGCGGTTCCTCCCAAGTAAAAGATCATGTCGGCGAGCAAAATTGTGGCATCCCACTTGTGCTTACCGACGTATTCATACGGCGTCAGCCAGTCTTTGACGTCGATCTTGCCAGTGCTGATGAAGATTCCCGGGTGACGTAGCTGGGTTAGCACTACTTCCACTGGTGTCTCGGCGGCAGAGGCAGCGTCAGTAGCCATAAGAGCAGAACCGATGTGACGCCCGCTGTGAAGATCCAGGGCCAGCTTGTGGTGGGAGTACTCCGCACGTGCACCAAAATGTTACGCGGAGAAAACGTGTATTTACAATATATACAGTTACAAGGTCGTAGCTCAGTAGCCAGGGTAACACCATCTACCGATCGTCCAGACACTTCAACCTCCTCTTCACCTCCCAACGTCCATTTGTCCACAGCGGCACAAACTTGTACGTGACAATATATTGGCAACAATATAATTTATAAAAATCAAGAAAAGTAACGGTCCCAGGATGGTACAGTGAGGAACACCGGACTCTTCAGGGGCAGAGTCCCAACTGATTCCATCAATATATACGGTTTGATGCCTGAATGATAAGTATTCCGCTAACCATGCGAGCAGTGTATTATTTTTCAGAATAGGTTTAAGTTTCAAAAGTGTTTTTGGTGGCACACTCTATCAAAAGCTTTCTCGAAATCCAGAAATATGTCTATTTGATTACCTCTATCTAATGCTGCTGCGAGGTCATGGACAATTTCTAATTGTTGCGTTACCATAGAATGTTTGCAATGGAAACCATGCTGTCGGCTATCGATAATGCAGTTTTCCTATGCAAAAGTGGAAATATATGCGAATATAATGTGCTCGAGTATCTTCGCACATGTACATAATAAGGAAATAGGCCTGTAGGAAGAGGCTAGAGACTGATCATTGGTTTTCGGTATCCGTGTGATTTTGGCTTGTTTCCAATCATTCAGAAGTTCAGCACGCGACAATGATTTATCAAATATCAAGCATAAGTACTTTGCACACCATTCAGTGTAACGGAAGAGAAAGGAAGAAAGAATGCCGTCAATTCCTGGCAACTTTCTGATATCTACATTGAGCAGAAGTGTCAGTACACCCTCTTCACTAATAGATTATTTATTGCAGGAATTTCATCAAAAGCATTGAATTGTGGAGGTACATCACCATCCCTGGTGAACACGGAACAGAAGTAAAGGTTTAAAGCATCCGCTATGTCCTTTTGATCCGTTTAAGCAGTGCCATTTATCAGAAGGTCCGAAACTGATTGCTTCTTTGGCGACAAGTGACGCCAAAATTTTGCCAGCGATGCAACAGGAAACTCTTTTAAATATATACTTTAATATAGTCTTAACATTTTTTGATACCATTCTTGAGAAGCAGTCGCAGTTCAGATAACTAGTGTGCGCCCGCAGGGGAAGGGCGTTGTAGATACTGTTTCCTTGCTTTTTTTACTTTACGGCCTGCACTGGCTATTTCTTTAGTCATCCAAGGCTTGCAAGTACATTTTACGGCCTTTTTGTGTGGAATGAAGCATTTGGGCAGTGCATGATTAAATCTTTGAAGAGCAGCCATAACGTATCAACGCATATGCTATTGCATTCGTATTGGGAAACAAACGAAGAGAGTGAATTGTCCAATGCATCAAGTACATCCACATCACTGGCGCGAGAAAAATCGAGTACAAAGGTCTCCGTTTGTTTCAGTTTTGAAACTTCCGTCAATTCCATGACAAACGGCGCTATTTTGTTATCAGAAATCTCTTGAAAAATGTGCACGCTCGAATTCATAGTAATGACCTTGTCATTGACGAGGAATAAATCCAAAGTTGAAACACTTCCACTGTGAACACGAGTAGGCAGTTTCACTAATTGCGTTAAATTGTGTAGCAGAACTATGTCAACAAAGGGCTCTCCAGTAGGAGAGCGCGCGTTTGTGAGCTCATTAGCCCAATCGACATCTGGAACGTTAAAATCACCTGCCAACAAAACGCTACACGATTGGTTCCTGTATTCGCATAGAAATTCATTCAGGCTTTAAAAAAATGCAGGGCTGCAGTTTGAAAGGCGATAAAATCCCGTAACTAGAAGATTAAAATCTTCAAGAACACCCTTTACAACGCTTTCCATTCCAACATGGTCAGGTAGTCTGGACACATTCAAGCATTCCTTAAAAAGTACGACTACCCCACCACCTTGGGAACCTGTCGTTACAATAAATTCCATAACCTGCTGGAGTGATTTCGACATCGTCGATATCTCGATGTAACCAAGTTTCAATAATTCAACCAAGTGTGGGCTATGGACCATAGCAATACTTTCCAGATCTGCTGTCTTGTTAACTATACTACTTGCGTTCACGTTGAGACAACAAAATGTACTTTTAACAGGAGGGTCGGGTCATATCTTCTCAGATGCAAGTGAACAAACAACGATAGGCACTATATTCATTTGGGTACTGTCCCACTGAAACATTTCTTTGTCAATTCGAATTTTGTCGTATATCAACTTGACCTTTCCTCCCTGCCTTCTAATGTCAGCTGTATTGTCCCACAAGTATTTTCTTACTTGCCTCGTGGCTACCGAGAAGTCTTCACCAGCAGATATGTTCTTGTCTTTTTTTTTATCTTGAAACAGTTTTGAAGAACGTTCACTTTTTCACGGGGATCAATAAGTTTAAGAATTATTGGTCTCAGTTTATCTAGTTTCTTCCTGCCAATTCTGTGTATCCTTTCTATGGAAGATGCCTGTATGCCGAGTGTAGTTTGAAAAAAGTCATCAACCACATCTTCCATAAGTGACGCAGACGTTTCATTGGGACGCTCAGGAATTTATTTATTATATTTATTTATCAATACTGCAATCCCCACTGGGGATTGCAGTATTGCAATCAGTGGGGGAATATGGCATAGGCTCTAGGAATAGCAAAGGAGAGTTATTAGTAGAGTTGGCAGAACAGAATAATATGTGGATAATGAATACCTTCTTCTGCAAGTGGGATAGGCGAAAGTGGACGTGGAGTAGCCCAAATGGCAAGACTAGAAATGAAATAGACCATATACTCTGCGCTAACCCTGGCATCATACAAGATGTAGACGTGCTCGGCAAAGTGTGCTGCAGTGACCATAGGATGGTAAGAACTCGAATTAGCCTAGACTTGAGGGAACGGAAGAAACTGGTACATACAAAGCCAATCAATGAGTTAGCGGTAAGAGGGAAATAGAGGAATTCTGGATCAAGCTACAGAACAGGTATTCGGCTTTAACTCAAGAAGAGGACCTTAGTGTTGAAGCAATGAACGACAATCCCATGGGCATCATTAAGGAGTGTGCGATAGAAGTCGGTGGTAGCTCCGTTAGACAGGATGCCAGTAAACTATCACAGGAGACAGAAAGATTTGATCAAAAAACCCCAATGTATGAAAGCCTCTAACCCTACAGCTAGAATAGAACTGCCAGAACTTTCCAAGTTAATCAACAAGCGTAAGACAGCTGACATAAGGATGGATGGAATTGAGCATGCTCTCGGGAATAGGGGAAGCCTAAAAGCAGTGAAGAAACTAGGAATAGGCAAGAATAAGATGTATGCATTAAGAGACAAAACCAGCAATATCATTACTAATATGGAAAAGATCGTTCTAGTGGCTGAGGAGTTCTATAGAGATTTATACAGTACCAGTGGCACCCACGTCGATAATGGAAGACAGAATAGTATAGAGGAAATTGAAATCCCACAAGTAATGCCGGAAGAAGTAAAGAAAGCCTTGGGAGCAATGCAAAGGGGGAAGGCAGCTGGGGAGGATCAGGTAACAGCAGATTTGTTGAAGGATGGTGAGCAGATTGTTCTAGAAAAACTGGCCACCCTGTATACGCAATGCCTCATGACTTCGAGCGTACCGTGATCGTGGAAGAACGCTAACATAATCCTAATCCATAAGAAAGGGATGCCAAAGACTTGAAAAATTATAGACTGTTCAGCTTACTGTCCGTTGCCTACAAAGTATTTGCTAAGGTAATCGCAAATGGAATCAGGAACACCTTAGACTTCTGTCAACCAAAGGACCAGGCAGGATTCCGTAAAGGTTACTCAACAATAAACCATATTCACACTATCAATCAGGTGATAGAGAAATGTGCGGAATATAGCGAACCCTTATATATAGCTTTCATTGATTACGAGAAAGCATTTGATTCAGTCGAAACGTCAGCAGTCATGGAGGCATTACGGAATCAGGGTGTAGACGAGCCGTATGTAAAAATACTGAAAGATATCTATAGTGGCTCCATAGCCACTGTAGTCCTCCATAAAGAAAGCAACAAAATCCCAATAAAGAAAGGTGTCAGGCAGGGAGATATGATCTCTCCGATGCTATTCACAGCATTTTTATAGGAGGCATTCAGAGACCTGGATTGGGAAGAATTTGGGATAAGAGTTAATGGAGAATACCTCAGTAACTTGCGATTCGCTGATGATGTTGCCCTGCTTAGTAACTCAGGGGACCAATTGCAATGCATGCTCACTGACCTGTAGAGGAAAAGCAGAAGGGTGGGTCTAAAAATTAATCTTCACAAAATTAAAGTAATGTTTAACAGTCTCGGAAGCGAACAGCAGTTTACGATAGGTAGCGAGGTACTGGAAGTGGTAAGGGAATACATCTACTTAGGACAGGTAGTGACCGCGGATCCGGAACATGAGACTGAAATAATCAGAAGAATAAGAATGGCATGGGGTGCATTTGGCAGGCATTCTTAGATCAGAAACAGCAGGTTGCCATTTTCCCTCAAGAGAAAAGTGTATAAGAGCTGTGTCTTACCAGTACTCACGTACGGGGCAGAAACCTGGAGGCTTATGAAAAGGGTTCTATTTAAATTGAGGATGACGCAACCAGCTATGGAAAAAAGAATGATGGGTGTAACGTTAAGGAATAAGAAAAGAGCAGATTGGGTGGGGGAACAAAAGCGACTTAATGACATCTTAGTTGAAATCAAGAACAAGAAATGGGGTGGGGGGAGGGGCATGGGCAGGACATGTAATGAGGAGGGAAGATAACCGATGGTAATTAAGGGTTATGGACTGAATTCCAAGGGAAGGGAAGCTTAGCAGGGTGCAGCAGAAAGTTAGGTGGGCAGATGAGATTAAGAAGTTTGCACGGACAACAGGGTCACAATTAGCACATGGCCGGGGTAGTTGGAGAAGTATGGGAGAGGCCTTTGCCCTGCAGTGGGCATAGCCAGGCTGATGATGGTGATGATATATATATCTATATAATATATATATATATTATATAGATATATATATTATATATTATTATTATATTATATCTCTTATATTCTTTTCTGTTTGGGTGGTTGTGTGCCTGTTAATAGGTAAATGGGTGTTGCGTATGTGTGTTGTTTCTGTTTATCTTGTGGCTTTTTGCTGGAAGAAGTTGCCTAGTTGGGGTTTTATTACGTGTACTTACACATTTAAAGGGGTTGAGACAGCAAATTTTGAGGCTATAAAAAGCCTCTTGTAGGCTGCTTCTGTATGCGAGGACACCCACAACGAGGTATCAGACGCTGAAAACATTTCAAAATAATTTTAATTCAGCTCCAAAAAGTTGCTAAAAGCTCCCTCTCGTGGTTGAGACCTATTGCTAGCGCGGCTGTTATGACGTCACAGTGGAGGAACGAAAATATTGACGTCATAGCACACTAGCACAAGAACGTGACGTATGATCAGTATTGATGAAATGCCGATTACGGAGCCTGCTGAACTGAGCAACCGAGCATAGATAGCCGCCACTATGACCGTGCCACAGGCATATAGAAATCATTTCTTAATTCAAAGAAAGTGTAAGGCGTGCAGACACAGGGACTAGGATATGCGGCATTCGTGTCCACTTTTCTCCTCTTGTGTCCGTGTTTGAACGCCTTATCCCTTCTTTGCATTATGAATCCTTACCAACTAGATCAGCTTTCTGTCTTTCTAAAAACCCTTTCTCTATGCTACAGGCTTCTAGAACACTGTAACCGATCTTACTCTGGCCCCTGGCTAACCGAGACATGCACAGCGCTGTAGCGGAGAACAGTCGACGTAGAATCTGTGAGTCGCATAGTTCGGCAGCTCGGAGCGGTCTCTCGTTCGCTTGGCGTTTCTCAACGTATAAAGGCCCGTTCACTTTACCGGCATGGCAACTCGCCGCACGCTGTTTGCCGTTCGCAGGCGGCCGTGCGACGGCGGTTTTGCTCGCAAATGGCGAAATTTTCTTGCCGTAGAGAGGATGGGCCCGAGAACCATTTGTGCAGCAGCCATACGGCGAAGTGGCCAATTATAGCGACCGAGGAGAGGTCACTCTGGCACCGACGGCAGCCTCACCACCGCTGATTGTTCTGTGGTGCTGATATCGTCGCCAGGCCTTCTCCGGTTCACTTCAAAGCTAAAGGTGACGGCACTTTGCAATGAATTACTGACTCTCACAAGCCGCAATATTTTCTTACCATTGTTGTCGCTCTTCACAACAAATATAAGAATCGCGACATGCACTTCGTGTCTCCAGTTATTTACCACTGCTGGCAGAGCATGCGTATGCATAAGCAGACGACACAGCATAGTTTTACGTCACTACTTTTTGTGATCCATATGACCAAGCCGTGTTGCGTTTCCTCTCCTACGATGTCATAGCATCACCTGGAGCCCAGAAACCGAAATCGCTCGATATAATAATGCTATTATTACATTATTTATTGGGTATATAGGAATATCGCCATGTGTATCGTGCTTCCTGAAGCATTATGCAACGCTTGAATCGAAGAACGCATGAACAAAAATTTTCATGTCTCCACCCCTTTAAGAGATACCGTTATAGACTTAATGAGCAGCTGCGGCTTGCTAAGATTCGCTATAATAACAAATATTTCGAGTCCTGTTCGAGCAATAGTAGGAAAGTATGGTAGAAGGTCAATTCGCTACTCGGTCGTTCACCTGATGCCCTGCTCCCTGTTATTTATTATTAAGAAAGATGGGAGGAGGGGGTTGATATAGCGCTGATGTTACCTGATGTTTTAAATGATTGTTTCACCAACATTATTACGTTGGCCACAAATATCAGTATCTGCCGTTATATTAAACTCGCGCCTCATGACACCGTTTTTCTCCGGCCGACTGATGAAGGTGAACTTATCAGTATTTTTTCAAATTTAAAAGACAGTATCACATGCGATATAGGTAACTTGCAGATGAAACCTGTCAAATATTTTTTCAATGTAATTGCCCCAGTGTTAACACATATTTATAACCTATCACTCGCTAGTGGCGTCTTCCCACGTAAAATGCAAGCTGCAAAAGTGTTAGTTTTATTCAAGAAAGGTGATAAAACAGCTATGTCGAGGTACAGGTTAATATCTATACTCCCGATCTTTTTGAAAGCTTTAGAAAAAATAATTTTTATCTGTACATCTTTCTTGAAACTAAAAACCTGCTCACTGACTTGCAATATGCCTTTTGCAAACACAGATTGACTCAGCTTGCACTTCTTCAGCAGAAAGAATACATTTTACAGAATTTTGAGGACCGCCAGCTTACTTTAGGGGTATTTATTGACTTTAGTGAGGCATTTGACTCCATCAGTGATGAACTATTATTAAATAAACTTACCTACTATGGTATCCACGGTGTTGCCTTAAAATTATTTCGGTCATACTTGCAGCACAGATGCCAATATGTGTCCATTAACAACAAATGGTCCAACATTTCTTGCGTCACGGCAGGTGTTCCCCAGGGCAGTATCCTTGGGCCTCTTCTGTTTAATCTTTACGTCAATGATCTCGTTAATAGTGATCCCGATGCCAAATTCATAATCTATGCTGATGACACTACTGTTCTGTTTTCGTCCAATAATGCTCCGGAGCTAGTGTCAGTGGCTAACTCTTGTTTGGAAAAAATATATTTATGGTCTCTAGAAAATGTTCTCAAGATTATGGCAGAAAAAAAAAAAGGCAGTTTTATTTCAACCGAAGAATAAGAATACCTGTCTTTGTAGGGACGTGGTCTTAGGGTCTTCTAAAATTGAACTCGTCCTTTCTGTGAAAACACTTGGGGGTCTTTTTTGATGAAAATATAAATATGAGCTGGAGCGATCATATTGATTTTCTTGCAGGCAAACTCTCCCAAATTACTGGATGCATTTTCTCTATTCGCTACATGCCTCGGAAGATTAAAATGTTAATTTATAATGCTTTGTTTGCGAGCCACCTTCATTATTGCTGCCTTATTTGGGGCACCACTACTGTTACAAATATTAAACGTTTGCTTGTAATACAAAAGAAAATTGTTTGCGTAATTGTTTGCCTTTGACTCCCCATCTGAGCCTCTATTTAAGAACTTCGGGTAATTAAAGTCAGTGATATGTTTAACTACCGCCTTGCTCTTGGATACCTAAAAGAAACCAAACAGAACTTAAGCCTTGTTTCATCTCTGGCTAGATTAAAACACAACATCCCATGTTATAACACCAGGTCCCCGGAATACTGGCATGTGCGTTCAACCTATGGTAACCAAATGACTTGTCACACTCTCCCCACTCTGCTGAATAATCTCAGATTTGCATCCATCAATGTACCTAATTCTTCTGGCAGAGAACTGTATAATTTCTATTGCCCCGAGAATTGAGTTTAACTAACCATGTACCTAATCTTTCTTTATTTTAACCGTTTTGTGTATCTATATATCCATATTGTTTGTTTTTCCCAAGCTGTTTCATGTGCGAAGCAAATTGTTTAAGTGAGATCTGTGTACTACATGCCATTACTCTCTTTCCAGGGTTCGTGCAGGTCCTTGAAACCCTTGAAAACCCTTGAATTTGAAAAGCTCGTTTTGAAGGCCTTGAAAGTCCTGGAATTTACGGAGATCCTTGAAAATCCTTGAATTTCCGAAATTTTTATTTTAATAAACTTCCAGGGATTGTATTCAAGAAAATTTCAACCCTCCTGAATTCCCGCTGCGATTTCGTTTAAAAAAAGAAACGGGAATTCTCAGGCATGTTTAATTGTGTAAGGGAAAACTCAGGGAATTTGTGCTTCAATCAGGGAAAATTGGCTGTCATATTATTGAAAGGGCACGAAAGTCGCCCCACTGCTGCCTCGAGTAAAAGAGAGGACTCATAACGAATTGTCTTTGACGCCTTGTCGTTGGTTGGAGGGGCTGCCTGTGTGCAGTCAACAACCGATTTTCCGGACACCCTATTTTTGTGAAATGCCCGATAGCGCGGACGGCTTTAAGGCTCCACCACGCGCCCCATAGAGTCAATGTATAAGAACGTCTGTGATTTCGGACGCAAGAACCCTTCGCTGTCCGATTTTCCGGATCCATCGTTTATCAAATCCATCACCGCCGTTTTGATTGTCTCGCCGCCTCGAATCAGCGCTCTTGCATGCCGATCCGATGGCAGTCGTAGCTACCACCGCGGCAACACTAGGCTTCGCTGCTTCGACGTCCGCTATTAGGGTTCTTGCCGTTCGGTGCCGTGTTTTTCATTGAAATAATTCACCGCTGTCAGTAATCGCATCAACTCCGCCTCTGTAATCCTCGCGTATGGCCTCGAAGCTTAGAAAGCATGGCGCGTTGCATATGATGCTGGTTCCCGAAAGGCAGCTGGGCTTCAGCACGGAGATGTTACGTGGTGAAGCGTACGTGAAGTATTGCGGTGAAGCTCAAGAAGCATTGGAAGGGGCAATTGTCATGGGACCACAGTACGTATTCAATAATTAAACATACATGTATGTAATTATAGCCCTGTGTGTGTTCCTTGAAGATCCACACGCAGGACCTTGAAAGTCCTTGAAAACCCTTGAATTTTTGTCATATACACCAGCATGAACCCCGTCTTTCCTTTCTCCCTTTTCGTTGTTCCTCTTTCCTTTCTTTTTCTTCTTCTTTTTTCTTTTCTCTCACTCCTTGCTGTCTGCTGCCTTTTGGACCCTCTGGTTATTAGGACCAGTCAAGTTGCTTTTGTAGCAACGTTTTTCCTAAAGCCTTGGTACTTTGTACCACTTGTTTTTATGAATAAAGGTATTATTATTAATATTATTATTATTAATTTGCTTCCAGTTTCTTTATCCTAAGGATGCTGCCAGTGCTGGCATAGGCGGTTTCGGACGGAAGGTTTAATATCTTGACTAGAGACCTTAGTAACTTCAATGTCATCACGTAGACCAGCTTTTCTTGTATTTTGATCTGCCACCTCGTTTCCTGTATATCGCAATTTCCCGGTACCCAGCTTACCACGAGGTATGCCGGGTACCGGTTCTTAATTGTAAGCATCATAAATGGATTTCAGCAACTGAATTAAAACAGGGTTATCTCTCAGCTTTCCCCCGGCTAATGCAGTTACGACACTTGGAGCATCTGTGTAGATAATAGCTTTTTGTATGCTATGTTGTCATATATGATACACAGCCAGTCGTATACCATATGCTTCGGCAGTGAATATGCTGGAGTTTCTATTGAGGGTTTTTTCTAATATTATAGCAGTGACAATGTGCAGCACATGAGACTGCCTTAGCCGTCTTTGAGGCGTCCGTAAAAAAGGACATTGCATTGTACTTGTCTTCCAGTGATAAGAAGTGTTGCATAATAGACTCGCGTGGCACGTTTTTCTTGTCAAGCGCTTTAAAAGACATGTCGCACAGAACTGGGTGGAGGCACCAAGGAGCAATGAGATCACTGGGTCCAGTTTTGTAGAGATCTGAAAAACTAAGCCCCAATTTTTCGGCAACAGTTGTGACAGCCAGAGGAAGCGGCTGAGCTAGTGATGGCCTATTCGTGTACAGCTGTTCCATGTTCGATCATCCATTAGTGTTCTGCATGGTTCTTCCCTCTGAGCCATTATGTTGAGGGCACACGAGGTCTGTTAGAAAAGTATCTGACCTTTGGCCGAAGAAAAAAAAGCTGGCATAACTGGAGCATTGGAAACCAAATCACCCTCAATGTAGTCTCCTTGGGACTCCACACACTTCTCCCAGCAGTGCTGCCATTGTTGGAAGCATTCCGAGAAGGCCTCTTTCGGAATGGAGTTTAGCTCAGCTATCGTTGCAGCCATAATGTCCTCTCTTGTCTGAAATCGTGCTCCTTTCAATGGCCTCTTCGTAACTTGCAATTCGCTGATGATATTGCGTTGCTTATTAACTTAGGGCACCAATTGCAATGCATGCTTACTGACCTGTACAGGCAAAGTAGAAGGGTGGGTCTAAAAATTAATCTGCAGAAAACTAATGTAATATTTGTTTATTTATTTTATTTATTTATTAGGGAACCCACAGTGGGGGCCAAGGCGTTACAGTGGGGGGGAGGGAGGTACAAGATGAAGTACACACGACACCTCTTCTCCTGAACAGTGTTAAAAGCGATAACAAAAGAGGAAAAACGAGAAAACACACAGTGTCGGAAGAGAACTCAGAAAAAACAGTCTCGGAAAAGAACAGCAGTTTCCAATAGGTAGTGAGGCACTGGAAGTGGTAAGGGGATACATCTACTTAGACTTAGGGCAGGTAGTGACCGCGGATCCATATCGTGAGACTGAAATAATTAGAAGAATAAAAATGGGCTCGGGTGCGCTTGGCAGGCATTCTCAGATCATGAACGGCGGGTTGCCATTATCCCTCAAGAGAAAAGTATATAATAGCTGTGTCTTACCAGTACTCACCTACAGGGCAGAAAGCTGGTGTCTTACGAAAAAGGTTCTACTTAAATTGAGGACGACACAACGAGCTATGAAAAGAGGAATGATGGGTGTAACGTTAAGGGGGATAGGAAGAGAGCAGATTGGGTGAGGGAACAAACGTCTTAGTTGAAATCAAGAAAAGAAATGGGCATGGGCAGGGCATGTAATTCGGAGGGAAGATAACCGATGGTCATTAAGGGTTACGGACTGGATTCCAAGGGAACGGAAGTGTAGCAGGGGGTGGCAGAAAGTTAAGTGGACAGATGAGATTAAGAAGTTTGCAGGGACAACATGGCCACAATTAGTACATGACCGGGGTAGTTGGAGAAGTATGGGAGAGGCCTTTGCCCTGCAGTGGGCGTAACCAAGCTGATGATGATGATGGTGATGATGATGATATATAATGAATGCCAAACACAATTAGGTTATTTCTCCTACTTCTGTCTTCAATGTCAACTTTCTTTCGAGCGTTTTAATTCTTCTTTCCATATCTGATCCTCATGCCTACCTCTACTATTGCTGCTGATTTCTCCACCTGCTTAAGCTTTGCCTCGATTGCATCCAGTCTTTCCTGCATACTCTTCTGACCACCCAGAAGTTGCAATAGCAGCAGTGTTCAGTTCAATAGTAACAGTGTTCGGTCCGGGATTAGCCTCGACATCACCACAGAGTGTCAGCAATGAAACCAAAATATCCTGTATGTACAGGTACACCACTCAGGCACTTTTGGGGCACGCCAGCAGGGCCAGGCAACGGTTGCTAGTTTTTACTGTGGAAGAATTATTACTGACCTGCGCAAAAAGCAGGAACGGGTTTTTCATGATGTTGACCGGTGGCCCGCTGACATGCCCACTGAACATGCCCACCGAGCCTGTTGCACACATCTTAAGAGCCGTCCCTTCTTTATCTATGAGCACAGCGACTTTACATGATGACTGGCGTGTGGCTCGTGTCATCGCAGTCCACAAGAAGGGTGATCGCCTAAGCATTGAAAACTATCGTCCCATTTCGTTGACATCCACGAGCTGTAAGACACTAGAACACATCATCATTCATTATACGGCTAATTTTCTTAAAAGTAACAACTTGCTCTGTCCGTTTCAGCATGACTTTCGAAAGAAACTTTCGACATCTACGCAACTTTTAACAACTTTTCACGAAAGCGCTGTAACGCTTGATTCTTCCAGACAAGTTGATCTTCCTTGATTTCAGTAAAGCGTTTGATCGCGTTCCTCGTGGTAAACTTCTTGGAAAACTTACTAAGCTCGGCCTGCCTATGTTTATCATAAATTGGATGAGAGCCTACCTTTCAAACCGTAGTCAGTTTGTAGACGATAACGACCATGCTTCTACTGCATTACCAGTTCCGTCCGGAGTACCTCAAGGAAGCATACTGGCCTGATCCTTTTCTTAATCTATGTTAATGATATAACTAGCACAATTCATCCACACGTTAAAATCAGGTTGTTTGCAGATGATTGTCTTGTCTTTAAAGAGATTACTTGCCGTGATCATCAAGTTCAGTTAAGCACTACCTTAGCCAGACTTAATGAATGGTGCACCACCTGGTCTAAGACCCTAAATGCTGACAAAACTGTCTTACTTCGTGTCACGAACAAAAAGCAACCTATGGCATTTCCATATTGCATCAATAGTACACAAATAAAGGAAGTCTCGGAATATATATATCTAGGCACAACGATTACCAACACTCTATCGTGGTCGAAACACATTGCGAACGTTTGTGCATCCGCCTCTCGAAAGCTTGGCTTTCTGCGTCATAAACTGAGAACAGCACCTGCAAATTTAAAACTTCTAGCATACAGAACTTATATATTGCCAAAACTAGAATAAACCCAATAGTATTGGACCCTTATTACATAAAGTATAAGCATAAGCTTGAAATGGTTCAGAGGCGAGCAGTACGGTTCAATTTCAACAAGTTAGGTCCACTGATTCGCCGTCACAACTAATGACCGAAAATTATATCCCTACCTGAGAAGCACGAAGAACTGTGGCACGACTAAAATTTCTTTTCACGATGTACGACAAGTCGCTTGAATTTAATGGACGAATATACATTCAACCTTACCTGTCACGCGCGTTTTGACACCGTCACGCTCACAACTTGCTCCCTTTCCATGCACGCACTAACCTGTTTAAAAATTCATTCTTTCCTCGTACTTTTTTGCTCTCTTCCTTTTTCTGTTCCATATGTCTAGCACAAGAGCATATATTATTCTTGTCCTACATGAGTGTTTGCAGAAATAAGCCCACCTGCTTGGTCTGTATAGACTGCAGTATGCACAAATAACTACCCTCAGAAATTTTCTCTGCTGATAATTTTGAGCAGGCACTACTCATGTATTTTGCACAATGATAGGGAATGTTATTTTTCCCTCTTTTATTCATGTTATTTTTACTATCGCCTATGCAAGTGCATATTATTCTGATGAGAACTTGTTATTTTGGTGTGATATTGACTATCCCAGTGCACTTTTCTGATGGTGTGAATATCGTTCTTTGCAATACAAAAAGGCAAACTTGTTACTTTTTCGTTTCTTTTTGCTCTCTTCCTTTTTCTGTTCTATATGTCTAGCACAAGAGCATATATTATTCTTGTCCTACATGAGTGTTTGCAGAAATAAGCCCACCTGCTTGGTCTGTATAGACTGCAGTATGTACAAATAAATAAATAAATAAATAAATGAGTGATTAGCGTACGATGAGCTTCTTATATAGATCGTGTCCGTGGAACTTGGGGGAGGTGCCATCCAAGTGTCGACGTAATGCGGCAGTTTTGGCTCGCAGACTCTGTGAAGTCTGGCAGTGGTGACACGTATCGCTCCATTGGGTATGCGTGCCGATCCAGTCAAGCTGAGTAGAATCTACGCAAAAAGCAGGAATGGGTTTGCCATGGTGTTGACCGGTGGCCCTCTGACATGCCCACTCAAAAATATGCATTCAAGTTTTTAAACCTTGGATGTGGCTGCACTATAACGTATGCATATCATGTTGAATTTTGGTGCTTTGTATATTGCTTGCAGTTTTATTGTGATAGCAGTTATATGGACACTCCAGGCGCATTTCTGCCGCCGTGAGGTTCTTCAAGGGCAATAATGCCCCCACGCATGCACTGTGCTGTGTGTGAAAGCGTGTGCAGGCGAAAGCGTGTGAGGGGAGCCGATGATCGCTGCTCAGCCTGCCTGAAAGGGAGGCGCTCCCGGCGCGCGAGGCACCTAGCCTTGCAGGAAGGAGGGGAGGGAGGGGGTGACGTTCTGTTCCGGCTGCAGCTGCGTATGTGGTGGCTGCGCACGGTTGTGCGGTCGTATCTTGAGAGGGATCTGTGTTGAGTGCACAGTCTATAGGTGCGACGGTGGCTCGTAGCTTTGTACGGGCTGTAAGTTCTTGGCTCTCAGTGTGCATGGAAGTGATAGACAACACAAATGTGGCTTTGCTCACTGTCGCTGCCACGTTTCCTCATGGCAGCGTTTTGGCAGCGAGTGTCCACAGTCATTGAGTGTGATGTGTTCATGTTTGCTGTGTGTGCTGTCACCATGCTTATTAATTTAGTTAGGAAGCAAATGTTCACAAGTTCGTATGGCCAGTAAAAGTACCATACCTAGTTCGTATGGCTCTCTGCTAATTTGCCATCGCAATCGATGCTTCGCCTTTTAGGCGAAACTGCGACTTTTTTTAATCCTTAGATTTTCTCGTCTTTTTTTCAATTGTTACTCGTGTTTGTGCTTTTTCCGTGAATTGTATAAAAGCATTTGTTTCCAAAAAGAATAAACGAGTTGAAAGTCAGAGCCATGTTGGTCCCTTCTATTTTCTCATGTCCAAGTTTTATGTTAGTGCTATTAGTCTAAATATGCACTTGGTGTTGTGCTCGTTGAAGGAGAGAAGTGTAATGTAGATGTACAGCACTATATATTGTTTTAACACCTTAACGTACATAGGATACTTGTGTCCCCAGACTTGAAATATGCCTCGATAAATATGTTTCCCTCTAGGAACCTACTGGTGCCAATTTACTCGACTAGTGAGCTTACATTATCAACCCATTTTGTTTCGGTTAGCAGCGCTGTGACCAAACCCTGAAGAAACATTGCTGGGGTTGCGCCATAGAGAGACTCTTCACCGTCGACCAATAAAGTACTTGCTTTGCAGATTTTTTCTAATCAATCACGGAAGGTAATGTGTGAGATATAAAGTGCAGTGATTATGGAATTTTAGCAAACCAAGATTCTTTCATGTAAACAAATGGAAACTACCTTTTTTTATTAAAAAAGATTCATCGGGAAATATATGTCCCAGTGTACCATAATGGAACACCGAATACTACTTCGAGGTGTTCGCTTGAGGGTGATGTTTTTCATGTTATAGTGCCACTTCAAATGAAGAAAGTTGTAAATTTTGTGCTTTTACGTGTGGCCAGTTTCGTTTCAAATGAAAGTTTTATTTTGCAAAGTATGGCTGGAAAACAGCAAAAATTTCTCATATCAAAACAGAGATTCTGTAAGATTTCATGACAGCAATGATTATGATGTTTTAGTGCTTGACAAAGATGTGCAATTCTTAGAAGAAGCACTGACAATGTTGGTTCAGAAATTAACGCAGAACGACCAGGGCAGCTAGACCATTCTAAGCCACCAAAGAAACCAGGAATGTTTGGGAATGTGTGTCAGCCAAAAATGTCGTAATTTTTGTTCCCATAAGCAATGCGTGCAGTTAAAGGGTCATCAGATGAAAGGAGACGTAGAGGACTGAGTGATTCACAGCGGTTTCCGGCGTGCAACACACGGAAATAAAGATCATTCCCCTGTGAAAACAACCGGAAGTTAGGATAACACTAGAAATATTTTCTGTTATGAAGTTCGAGAGCTTCGTAAAAATGTTTCTAAAAGAAAGCACTGGGTATGCCGAGCAAAAAGGGAGCATCTTCATAACGTTGGCAGACGAAATGAAGGTCTTCCAAGGGTGTCAGCCTCGTGATGAGCTATCGCCTCCTGCCAACTAGAAGGTAACAAGGTAAAAAGCTAACTGGGGTGTCAGCCTCATGATGAGCTATCACCTCCTACCAGCTCAAAGAAAGTAACAAGGCAATAAGCTCCTGCTCGAAAGAGGTGCCAACATATTGTACCAACTCAAAGCTTGAAGACAGCAGGTTTACCTGCTGCAACATTTACAATGTTCACTTGTGCTTCTTTGTCACAAAAAATTCTTTCGTGGAGGAAGCAGCTCGGAAGCCCACGTAAATGTTAATTACCCTTACATACCTGCCAACTATCCTGAATTTTTCGTAAAGTGCATGAATTTGAGCTTGTTCTACTATTTTACAAATGTGTTGTCAAATTGTACAAAACATACATGCTGTTCGCGAAGAAGTTTTAAAGATATTGAATGATGGGGGTCGCTCAGATGGCATAATGTTCGTACAAAGAAACAAATTGTGATAATACCTGTGCCGATCTTATGGCCTCCGAGATCGGGCAGCATCTCGAAGGTAATGCTTTGACAAAGTTTATTCAGACACGTTCCTGAAGGTGGTGATGATCACTGATGGGTTTTAATGGTGCAAGGGCATATTTGGCCAAAGAGTGCCATAACTAGGATAAGAAGGGCGTGAAATTCGCAACAGCAAAGTCTGAGAAAATACTTAAATACAATTAATTTCTTTTCAGCCTCTGCTGTTCCTAGCTTTCTGCGAAGTAAAGTTTGTATGTATCCCACAAAAGGTGCATGCTCAGAGCAAATTTCTAGAAAATGCTTGCTGGTCATTACAAATATTAATGTTCACAGGTTGGCAGGTATAGGTACATAGGGACATATATGTCCATGAGTGTAACATATAAGCTATAAGAAATATATTTATAAGATGTGTTCCATTATTTTTTGGATGGCCCAAATAAAGTAAAAAAATACAGTACATTGATAATTTCTTGGCTCATTAGCCTGAGGAGCAAATAAGGGAACAAAAATAGGAGCAGATATGGCAAAACTGATTCAATGATATTGTGCTTTGCCTAAATTGAGGCATTTATATTGTCACACATACATTGTTTCACTTTGTGCTGGTGGCTATTTATCACCCGATAGTCACAGTTATCGCTTGGCGCAAAACACGCCTGTTGTGTCCAAGAGTTGTTAAATGTGGTCGTTGACTGTGTAACGAAGAGTCTGGTCTAATCAGGGCATGATGTGAATAGCATTGTACATTCTTGAATGTACGTAGGGATCACTCTGGAATGTATAGAGGGCCCCTAAGTTAGAGGCTAACACCTCCAAGTTAGAGGCTGATTTTATAACTTTTTCCAAATATTTATGTCACAATTATGTCTGGAGCATGCTGT
Source organism: Dermacentor variabilis (assembly GCF_050947875.1). Lineage (NCBI taxonomy): Eukaryota > Metazoa > Arthropoda > Arachnida > Ixodida > Ixodidae > Dermacentor > Dermacentor variabilis. Next base: position 235,724,019 of record NC_134571.1, read on the forward strand.
ATGGTGTTATCACTACCTGCTGAAACTGTGGCCTACTTTGTGCAAATAAAACTAGACAAGTTATGCCATGTTAATGGCACAGTATGGCATAGGAGAAAGGAGAGGCAGACGCTTTGTAATCTCAAGGTGTTATTGCACAAACATTTAAATCCATTTGTACTCACCTTTATGAGGAAAGCATAAGAATTTTACTTGTCCTTACTTACAGTTAAATAAAGGTAATAATTGTAACTAAAGGAAAAACTGAAAAGGTAAATTGTTGGTTACTTCTAGGCATGGCTTTGTGTGAATACTCTCCTAGCGTGTGTTGACCAGTTCAATATTATTATTCGTCGCATCTAAAGAGTGTGCCTGAATCGAATCCCGGCCACGGCGGCCGCATTTTGATGGGGGCAAAATGCGAAAACACCCGTCTACTTAGATTTAGGTGCACATTAAAGAACCTCAGGTGGTCGAAATTTCCGGAGTCCTCTACTGCGGCGTGCCTCATAATCAGAAAGTGGTTTTGGCACGTAAAACCCCATAATTTAATTTTTAATGTGCCTGAAGACCATGGCAATCCCACTTCATTGTTTACTATTAGAGCAACCAGAACACATGGTGTCACTCCAGGGAAAACTGCACATTGTGTGTTTGGATGTGGGCTGCAGCGCAGGACAAACCAGAACGTGCTGAGTCCCACCAAGTTTTCTATTGTGGTGCAGGCCCGATGGCTACCTCTATGACAAGGAGTGCATCCTGGAGTACATAATCCGGCACAAGGCGGAGAATGCACGCCTCCTCAAGGAGTACGAAGCTCAACAGAAGAGAGACGCCGTGAGTTGAATTATGTGCTCAGCTATTGAGGAGGCCACCAAGCCTTTGCTTATCTCTGATACTTGGGAAGCTTCATTTAACTCATTATCTTGGGCAATCTTTTTGGTAATCTCTAATGGAATAATAGTTGCGTTAAGAGGAAAAGTGGGCTAAGGCTCGGACACATTGTGGCTTAATTATCTCGAGGATTGCCACCGACGATGGCTACTCAGGAGGTCTGCTACCAGCCTGTGCTATTGGCTTCCTTGTAGCTGGTCCTGCCGAAGGTGTCGTGTCATTGTGAGCTGTGCAGTAAAGATGTGAGATGTCTTGAGGCAATTTTCTGGTATTGTAGAAGCAGCCTGAAAAAGACGCAGAGAAAAGACTAACCATCACTTGGTACAAGAACCAACGCAGTAAACAGCAAGAAACCCTGAAAATAAATGAGGTAAAATCACTCCATTTGGCATCATCCAAACTGTACGATAAAAATTCTCACAGAACCCATCTCGTGATGAATGTCAACGCTAATGCAATTGGCATTGAAGCAATGTAGTGACATACCATATTTCAGCCACAGAGATTATTTATGAGACGTATATGCATGCAGGTTCTCGCACTTCCCACTGAACATGCTGCGCCATCTAGCGAGGCCACCACAAAGTGTGTGCAGAGCACCTTGAGATGTCAATGTTTATTCGATTGCAGTACAGTCCACTTATAAGAATACTACATATAACAATATATCAGTTATAACAATGAGTTGACTTAAGATTATCAACTTATGCATTAGGGCTATGAGAAAAAAATCCATATAGAATGCTATGTTATTCACTGCATATCGGTCATAACAATCGAAATTTTGCATTGTGGACAGCATTTTCCACACAGAATAATTGTGACATTTGTGTTGCTAAGTTCCCCTTAAATGAACAATGCCAAGACGGTGCGAAAAGTTGGCCTACATGCGCTTGTATCTCTCGCCATTACTGCATGGCGTGTCACACCCGCAGACCAATTGCGAAAGCTCGGAGAACATCGCAAGTTGGTGCAGCATGTCACAAAATGGTGCCAGCTGCTTTGCGTTCACGTCGCCCACCATCGTGCTCCGCCAACACCCCCTATATAAACTATGGCCTTTCCAGTGGTTCCATGACGTCACTCCGAGGGTCCGTGAAGACACTGTGTTCCGCTATTTCAGAGCATCGTGCTCACTTCTACTGTTGTTCTGCAAGCCTGTAATGGGTGCAAAATGCTGTGCCATGTCTTTGAGAAGCCTTTTTAAGCACAAGTGAAGCATTCTGTAGCTAGTTTAACCCCTTTATTAAGAAACCAAAGGACACAAGCAATTACTCTGTAGTAACATTTTTATTGCGTTAGGACTTTAATTTTTCTTCGGCGGTGCTGCCTTCCGTGCTGTGGCCTTTTGCGTATTGTCCTGGGTGCCATCATTTCTTAGTCCGAAGAAGTTGGTCAAGACAACATTGGTTGCCATGTGAATTACCCAGTGCAAGAGACTATGTGGAAGGGCAATTTTTGTAAGTCTCGATGTTGGTCTGTTCTTCCAGCAAAGAAAATGCCTGCAAAGTAACAATGTCACGTTGGTTACTGCAGGAGAGAACGTCTTGAATCTAATCTGCTGAAGCAAGCAGAACATGAAACCTTCTTCAAAGCAGTGTGAGCAACATGCCCCGCAATGTTAACAATGGCATCCATGTCAGACTGGAAGCGTGCAATGTCGTTGTCGCTGACTGTCACAGAAAAATTAGATACCGCAGGATCCTCACTGATGTCTTCACGCTTTGTTTTCTCATGTGGAAATGTCAAACATCTTTGAAAATGAAGCTTCTTTTCACATTCATAGAGCTTACACACGGAAATCTGGTACTGTGCTCCTGCTGATTGCCGATACTGGCCTAGCCAATTTCCAGTGCGTCCATCTGAAACTGAAGTGAAGTTCCTCCAAGCAGTAGTGTGAGAGTTCCACCAGTGAATAGCACATCCATTGTAAAGCACTGTGTGTCTGTCTGTAGTCAGCGAGCTGCTGCTGATGTTAATTCCTCCCCAAGCGTTGAGCCAGTCTACAGTGACACCAAGGAAAGCTAACTGCATGTTGTCGAAAGATTTACGGGATCTTGCATGCTGTCCCTTTGTCTCTGGCTTTTACAAATGATTCCCAGTTGTTCCAACAGACCTTCATAGGGCCGAGCAGCAGAGAAGTCTACCGGCGGAAAGAGCAGCAAAGCCTATCCCTCCAATCAATCAATGAAGTTGCTCAACTAGTGCATCCAATGGTCCGATTCGCGTTGGATAGCTCAACTTCTTGATGCATTGTCTGGCAGCGGGGGTGCTGTTGTGCCACACTGCGTGCCTATAATCGAGGCAATGGGCGCCCTCCCCCCCTTCCCACTTCCCTCATTCTCCTGAAGTGGTTGCCCTTGTGACTGATAACCTGTAAAGTTCCATGAAACTGTGGATCTGTTCCTGTGGGTCAAATTGAGAAATCCGGTGGCGCACTGCACCAAGACTGCTGCCGCGACAAAAGGGGAATGCGACATGGGTGACGTGAGCACCCTCCAATCCTCGTTCCTGCCAACGATGGATCGCCAAAGGGATTTAAGGTGCAACCGGCCCATTCTTAGAAGAGACAGTCACCACCAGCCGACCAGTCAGTCTGGTGAGCTCTTCTGGTGTGTAGGCTATTACCTGCTATATATGTACAGCCTCGTCCACTCTTAGGGTGAACACGGCTCACCGTGGCCACGCTCTGCGGGGCGCCAGTGCGTCCGGTAGGGCGGCGCAGGCGCACACGGACCCAGGGGAGGTGCTTCGTGTTGTCTGCTACAGCGCTGGAGTGCGCCACCTCTTGCTTTGCTGTAAAGTACACTTCGCTAGACCCAGGTGACTGATTGCCCGAGGTTGCATTGCGGGAAGCCGCACTTCACTAACTGGAGCATTTTTCAGCTGGTTCCGTCTACAGTTTGTGAACAGCCTGCTTAATGAGTATACATAAACAGAAACAAGCTTCTCACCACATAAATCACTTAGCATGTTTTTTATAAGTGATGAGGGTAAAAATGCAGTCATTTTTTCGCGCTCTTTATTAGGCTGGAGCGTAGAGGAGACGCTTGATAGTCATGTCAGGGACGTAACCCAGCCTGAGGCTGTTCTTAATTTCTCGAACGGTGGAGGTCGGCTTTGCAGCAGCCGCCGCAACAATGGTCACTCTTTGCCGGGCTTTAGGGGGAGCATGCGCAATTCTCCCATCCTTCTTATAAGCCTGGACGATTCTATTTACAGTTTTCAGTGGCCTTTTTGTCATCTCTGATATAATGCGTTGAGAATAGTTTTGTAGGCATAGATCTACGATGCGTCGTCTTTCTTTTTCCAGTACCCGTGACATGGCTAGTTTCCAAAGTGCACTGCTGAAATGGAATTATCCTGCACTGTGACAGCATTTTTATCGCCGAAGTGCCATGGCAACCAGCAACCGAACAACATGAAATTCATCATGCAAGTCGACGGAAAGGCGTTTAATGGAAACACCTCTGGTGTCTTTCGATTTTGCGAGTCATCCCAGAATCTTTAACTCCTGAGCGGCCAATCACTCAGTTGAGTAGTCGTTGGCTGCACCGCATAATCATATTAAGCTAAGATGGGGTAGCATGACCTAAGCAAAAAAAAAAGGGGGTGGGGGGCTCGGCAGTTGATCGGGCTGACGCCCATGGTCAGTTAATAAGCAGACTGGCCCGACCACAGCAGTCTGGCTTGGGCTGGGCTTAGCTTTTACAAATGGCGAGCCCATTTGCCGACCACCGGCATGCTGTGGGCAGACGACACCGGGCCGGCCTCATGACCGCCGGTATGAATATCGCGGCCGCGTTTGTCCAACGCACGGACTGGTCACTTCCCCACGACGGGAACAGCATCGCTTGTCCGTGGCAAGGGTTGCTGTGCCGTATTCATATTTGGGTTTTACCCACTCAGCCCAGCCCATCCCCGTCCACCCCCTAAAAATAAAGAAAAAAGAAATCAATTCCTCCTAATCTCCAAATTTATCTGATGCCCACCTCTATGGCATAACTCAGAGGTCATGCATCGCTTCGGGACGTGTACCGCACAATTAACAAATTATTATATGCTAGTGGGAATATGCATATGGCCCATTCCGAGGAAGTACTGAAATGAAATAGAAGCGAATAATGACTTAATTACCTGGCAAGACGTAATTTAAGCTAGAAAACAGGCATGTAGAATATAGATTTTCCACTCCAATTACCTATTCGAAACGGGCGGAAACAGCATTCGCATGCGGCGTGCATTGACTCCAAGGAGAAAAAAAACAAACAACCAAAAAAACGTCGGCACCACATGTTTTACTTCACCTAATCAACGCAATCAAATAATTGACTGACAATTCCTCTAAATGAGAATGTGACTTCTTGAGTCAGGTAGCCAGCCGTCAGAGGACCGGCACCGCTTCGGTGATTTTACCCAAACTGTGACAACAAAAATGACTTTAGTTCTTTTATAGGATGTAGAAAGATGAAAAGGGGGTAAAATTGCCGCCAAATCAGTTGCTATGCCGGGCAGAGCACTTTCCTACATCGCATAAAGCGCTCCATGCTCTCCTACCAGCGACATTAACGCGTCAATAAGAGAGTGCAAATCAGTGGATATCACTTCATAGTTGCTGTCGAAGTAATAGTATTGCCCTCCTTAATGGTAAAATCTATGGCAAACGTGATGATGTGTGATTGAACAATTGCTCTCTAACTTTCTGCGAAATTTATGGCGGGTTTCGGTTGTTTTCTTAAGTCAATTAAGCACATTTGTTCTAGCATCAAGACATGCGCGAAACGGCGCGCTCGGCTCATCACATGATGACTCCAACCAAGAGCACGCCTAATAGGTTTCTTGGTATGCACTACACCTACTGCTGTAAGAATGAAATAAAATGGCCCCAGCCTAATAAAGAGCGCAAAAAAAATGACTATTTTTACCCTCATCACTTATAAAAAACATGCTAAGTGATTTATGTGGCGGGAAGCTTGTTTCTGTTTATGTATAATGATTAAGCAGGCTGTTCACAAACTGTAGATGGAAACAGCTGGAAAATGCTCCATTTAGTGAAGTGCGGCTTCCCACAATGCCGCCTCGGGCACTCAGTCACCTGGGTCTAGCGAAGTGTACTTTACAGCAAAGCAAGAGGCGGCGCGCTCCAGTGCTGTAGCAGACAACGCGAAGCGCCTCCCCTGGGTCCATGTGCGCCTGCGCCGCTTCGCTTCGATGCGCCGCCGCGCTGGACGCACTGGCGCTCTGCGGAGCGCGGCCACGGTGAACCGTGTTCACCCTAAGAGTGGACGAGGCTGTACATATTGTATAAAGCTTCTGGTCTCCTCTTCATCTGTTCCAAGAGCTTGTCTCTCGTCCTCAACCCTGAGATTCAAAACCGTACACTGGCATCACGAACTGAGGCTTCTAACTTGAAAGGGGCTGCGCTGCCAAACAGAGAAGTGTCTTGCGACAGCTGCATGCAGTCGGCCGCAACGAACCACCAGCACGTATGGCAGCACACAACGAACAAGCTTTATTGAATACACCAACGTTGTCCACTTAAGCAGCACCTAGGTGGCGCTAGTAACTGCTTGCAATAACATACAGATAATGAATGAGACCATAACTTGATTTCAGAAGGCGCAATTGAAGTGGGAGGTAAGGCACCGAAATAATCTCTCCCAAGTAACAAAGTAGCTAATAAAGAAATGACAAAGCATGAAAATTTCTAACTTGCAGAATTTTACATAAAATTAGCTGGACTGTTAAAGCTGATAAGAAGAAAAGTGAGATTCGAAATTATGTCGGAAATATTGAGGAAACAGTAAAAAATGGCTGCAGCATAAAACCATTGAGAAGGAAACTTGGCAAAAAAAGAGAGGATGTATGCAGTAAAAGACAAGCAAGGTAATGTCACCAGCAATTTTTATTTATTTATTTTTATTTATTTGTTTCACATGCCCTCATGTGCCAAGGCATTACAGAGTGGAGTGGGGTACATGCACAAAACAATAACAACAATTACAACAAATTTCTATAATGCAAGCGACATGTGCAGTGGACGTAATCATTAAAAAATGAAATAACAAGAATACAATGAAATTCAAATTATATTAACCTAGCAACATCTGAACTGGACAAAAGAAAAATACGAAAATATGACGCTACAGTGTATGGGCAAATACAGCGCATGTGGTCACGTTGTTAAGTTGAAAAAAAGCAAACCAGGTTTGGCGAAAAAGTAAGGTGTCTTCGATTCACGCGATGTCATCAGGAATGTGGTTCCAGTCGTTTGTTATATGTGGAATAAATGAATATAAAAACCTGTTTGTGTGACAAAAAGTGCTGCTTACTTGACATGATGGATAAGTAGGTGCTAGAATGAACTCACTTAGCTGCTTAGGATGTGATTATGAAATTATTTGTGAAAATGGCATACGTGAAACGCCTTTCTGCATAGTGATAAGGGTGGTAGACACAAGTTGCTTTTCATAAAAGATATGCTAGAAGTGTGATTGAAGTTTGAGTGAATAAAATGGGGGGAATTATTCTGAACCATTTCAATGTAATTAACCAGAGTAGCATTGTAAGGGTCCAAAATAGCAGCAACGTATTAGCAACTTAGATTGAACTAGTGTTTTATACAATAGAAGTTTCAGCAGTGAAAGGGATTTGCTTACGTTTCTCCGCAAGTAACCTTACATACAATTTGCATTGTTGATTATGGAGGCCATGTGACATTTCCAGGATAATGAGCAAAATGAGAACAAGGTAAAAACAGGAGCCAACTTTTCGACAAATGGACTTGTCTTTTTTAAGGCAACATATGCTTTCCTTGGCGCAGTATATATAGGCATGGTTCTTCTAAAGGGGAGAGGGCATAAGGCGGGTGGGTGCAGAAATGACCGAAGGTGTGTTAGCTGCGAGGGTGTACAATTGAAAATAAAGGGGTGCTGTGCACATGGCTGGTGACACGGCCGTGTGCACAGCACCCCTCTACTATCTGCTTCGCTGGAGGTTATGGGTGATCGTCTCTCTGAAAGAGAGAGGTCATCAGAAAGAAAATGAGTGACACAGAGAAAGTTAATTGGATGCAATGAATATGCAAAAAAGACCATGGTGATTTAAAGAACAGCAAGAAAGAAATTAGAAGGGAAAATCTGTACGATAACAAGAAGAGCAGTGCCTCGTTATTTGAGGTCTGAGCTGGATGCCCAAGGACAAAAGCATACCGAAGCAAATATTCCCAACATTATAAGGCCTGTGTTTGCTACAACACTAATTCGGAGACAACTCGGCACATCCTAATGCAATTTGAAGATATTCACTCAGTGAGACCTATTAGAAACATCTACCTTCCACAAGCGCTGGGATTTAAAGTGGATGGAAGCATTAACCAATCAGTAGTCCAGATAAGTCTATTAGAGTATGGTGGAAAAGGCAGGGAAGACATTGATAGGATGGGATCTGTTACCAGGCACAGATCTGTTACCAGGCACAACGTAGATATAGAGGTTTTAAGGAACGGAGAAAAGATTAAGGAGAGGTAGAAAACATGCTAGACTGATAAATATGTAGATTACCTGATTAGCTCAAGCAAGCTATTTAACAGCTATTTGTCCTGAAGGGGATGCTAATAAATGAATATTATAAGTTTCAGTAAAGATACCGGTTGCGCTTGTGTCAAGCTTGCCTTTCCTTTCATTGTGCAACCAGTAATATCAATTGATACGGTAGTTCTCACCGACGCTGCAAATGCGGGGGTCACCGCTCTCAGCCGGTGCCTTGGTGCTGGCTGTGAAGGAAGAAAAAGTTGGGCAGTGCAAGCACAGTAGGAGCTGGTCCGTTCTCTTTCAGAGCCTACTGTGCTAGTCCTCTGGTTCTGGCTCTCCACTACAACCCCTTGGTTCATGTCAGTACCAACTTGCCAAACTATTAGCTCTTCTGTTACAAATTGTTCTCTTGAGAAAGTTGTCTCCAAAATCAATTATGAGTAGATTTGATACACTTCGAGGTTCTTACTAATAATTTATTGATTGAACATGATGTACTATAGTTTGATAGACAAGATGAAGGTAACAAAAACTGTACAACTTACAACTGGGGTGTATAAAGACATTATTGGGAGAATTTTTGGTGCTTCTGCTAGCTTTGCTTGGGGCAATAGCCAAACATGCTGCATAATTCGTTGCAACTTTTGTATTTTGTCCCATAATTTGTGCTTTAGAACCATGATCTCTCAATTGATCAAGTACCTCTTATTCAAGGCTCATTACAGTGAGCGTAACTCATGAGCATTTGTAGTGTGGCTGGGTCAGATGAGTACAGTTGGTTTCACCATTGTGGGGCAAGGCATTGAGGATACTGTCTTGGTTTTTTCAGAAGGAACTGCAGGAGCTGGCCCTTGCAGAAGAGCGTTCCAAAGCCGAGTCCTTTGTTTGCAAGGAGCGTACCATTGTTAGCACAGCATCTACCTCCTTGTCTATGGGTATGTGTGTCCAATGTTAAACCCCTTACTTGCATCATTGCAATCCCTGAATTGTGTTTTATGTTTGGTCGAGTTTTTGCTTTCATAATGACTTATCTTTTGAAGATTTGAAGCATTTGATATTTTCCTAACCACTGGGGTTAGGAAAATATCAAATACCTGTGTACGTGATGTACCACTTGAATACAGTCAGTCAATCAATCCAATCAATCAATCGATCGATCGATCGATCAATCAATCAATCAATCAATCAATCAATCAATCAATCAATCAATCAATCAATCAATCAATCTATCTATCTATCTATCAATCTATCAATCTATCAATGAATCAATCAATCAATCAATTTTCCAAAGTACGATTACGAGAAGGACATGCAGAAGTGGGTCACAAGACTCTACCGGGACCCTCTGTACATGATTACTGGATACAAATTACGAAATTTGCAGAGAAGTATAGAATCAACCAAACCAACAGAAGAAATGGGTACATAAAAACGAAAGTTTATATATACATGAATCTGTTTTGTGGTGACATAACTATTTGATAAAGAAATATAATTTTGCATGAACATTGAATATATGTAAGGAAAGTTAACATGAACAGTAACAGTGCATTGTTACCATGTAAAATAATTACAAAGATAAATTAGAAAGAAAAAAAAGAGAAGTACAGAGTACATGCAGTAAAGAAATCATAACAGAATTATTTATTTAAAAGATGGGCTTTAAGTATTTTTTTAAAAGCAGTAAAAGATGGTGATGTTCTGATGGGGTAGGGAAGAGAATGCCACATTTTAATAGCGCAGAATGGTGCTGTCATTTTACCGTGATTAGTAAGAGCTTTAGGCTGCAAGAAATTTTTATATGCAAAACGAGTAGGGTTAACATTCTTCAAGGAATCTAAGGAAATAAAGTTGTGTGTGAGATCTTTATTAATCAACCTGAAAAGAATAGTAATTATGTTGACTGCGAATAAATCAGTAGTTGTCAATTTATTTTCCACGCATATGATATTATCTCAACTGAAGTTAGAAATAATGTGCAGAGCTTGGTTTTGCATGTGCTGAACAGATGATAAGCGGCACTGGTACATGTTGCCATGAGCAGCAATACCGTAATTAATGTGACTATGAATGAATTCATAATAAAGTTGTGCAGTGACGGTTGTGGCAGTGGGACTTGGTTTCACATGTGTCACCTTGTGCAACCACTGCAGTGTCTAGTGCTTGTCGAATCTGATTACAGAAATACCCGCCGTGGTTGCTCAGTGGCTATGGTGTTGGGCTGCTGAGCACGAGGTTGCGGGATCGAATCCCGGCCACGGCGGCCGCATTTCGATGGGCGCGAAATGCGAAAACACCCGTGTGCTTAGATTTAGGTGCACGTTAAAGAACCCCAGGTGGTCGAAATTTCCAGAGTCCTCCACTACGGCGTGCCTCATAATCAGAAAGTGGTTTTGGCACGTAAAACCCCAAATATTGATTACAGAAATATTTTTGCTACATCCAAGGCTCACTGACAATAAACCATTTTTTGTGTCTGAGGAAACATTCAAGACCATGAGTCAAGCACGTAATAAGTTCTGTGCACAATTCAACTGCAAATGGCTACGTAGGCTGCATGCTTGCCAATGGAAAAGCTATCTTAAAGCTTTTAGGTTTTTAGCACACAAAAAGGGACGAGAGGCAGAGGTACGATGCAGACACAGTGCTGTGTCTGTGTCGTACCTCTGTCTCTCGTCCCTTTTTGTGCGCTAAAAACCTAAAAGTTATGGAATACCAACATGCCCAAACCTACGCTCTAGCTTAAAAATTTGGGCTAGTTGCTAGAATTACTCGGGAGAGAGCTTCAGTGCATAACAAGGATTGTGCGTTTGTCTCATTGTCCAGTTGTTATTTTTCTTCGCTCTGCCACTCTCCTAAAGGAAAGCATAGCCCCGTTTCTTGCCTGCTCACGGCGTGCTGAAACAGCATTCAACAACGTACAATGCCACACAGTTAACACCTGGGAAGCTAATATTTTGGCACAGAATATCAGCACTATTATCAAAAAGAAGAAAGGGGAAAGGGTACTTTTGATGGATTCACAGAAAGTTATCTAGGTAAGAATGATGCAGTGGTGTCAAGTTGTAGGCAAGTTTTCTGCCATTCGTGGTTATGTTCCTACAAATATTCATAGCTATGTTCGTACAGAGGTACCTTGACATTAAATTTGTCAAATCAACACCTCATAAGTTCTGGAGATACGTGAAAGGTAACAGACAGAAACTCACTAACTTAATATCTGGAGAATATTAAAGGACCCCTTACCAGGTTTGGCCGTCAGAAACGCACAATTGTGGCAAGTAGATCATGAGGTTGAAATAGTGCCTACAAAGTATGAAGTGGTAGCATGGCACAAAACTGCTTGAAATTTCAAATGGAAGGCCCTTCCTCTCAATGGTGCTGTGCAGAAAAAAAGAAGAAAAAAAAATAAATTTCAGCATTGCCATTTGTTGGGCTTGTTGGTAAACTGACTTGGAAAGCATATTTAGCACCAACAAACAAGGACAGAAGGGAGAAAAGAGCGCATTGTGGTGTCGTCCCCCTTCTGTCCTTGTTTGCTGGCGTTAAATATGCTTTCCAAGAAAAGAAAGGCAGGAAGGAAAAGTCAGTGTCTGCTTTGGTGGGAACCTTCTCCTGGCAGCATGTCAACATGATGTTTCGATTTCTCTGACCTCTTCAAATAATGAAGCAATGTGAGTTGTGGTATGACCCTGCACAGCCGGTGGTCTACCAAGTCCAGTGTTGTCGGTACACGGGGCCTTGGCACACCGAGCCCTGCAGCTGGCGCATGCCTGCTCTTCAACCGCACTCCAGTACAAGCCTGAGGTCTCAACAGATGACAACCACGTTTATATAGTTGACATCGCTGAGGGTTCCCTCGAAGAGAATAATATGGTAGGTAAAGAAAGGGCTTCCGATTTACCAGCTGGGGATACGGGCGGCCGCGACAACTGCCGCGGCAAAAACGCGGTTGTCTAACCACATGCGGGAAAACGGGAATGGTAGCGGAGACTACTACTACACTCGCCACTTGCTGGCCACCAAAGAAAGTTGGGTGATGCCAGAGAGATCTCATGTGACACATCCAGTGGCGCTGATAGCCCTTGCGATTCCTATGCGCCACTCGTGAAAGGAAGGTTTCCCCTCTCCCCAGCCTGCTTGGTGCGTGTGCACTGGACGCAACGTTTGCCGTGCCTGTGACGAACATGGGACCTGAGCATTCTCACATCCCTCCCTCCTTAAATGTTCCCTTACGGCGGAGAGATCACTGAAAGGACAGCGGTGACGAAGTTTCCGGGGAGATGCAAAGGTAAACTCGGGCAGGAAATGGCAGAATTCATGTCAATAGGCAGCACAAGCCCATGTTGCGGCCATCCAGATACGGCAGCTGTTGCAGGGGTTGACAATGATGGGGGCTGACGGTGGCTTTCCCTCAAAGTTCACGCCACAATGTCCACCCGGCAACAGTGGGTCAGGACTTTGATGAAGCGGCGCGTGCGCTTGCAAGAGCAACCTTGCACCTACACGCCATTGGGGGAGTATGTGATGGTGGCTCTCCCTTATCGGGGGTTGTTATATGCTGCTGCATTGGACCGGGAACTGGGAAGGGCCTCCTCTGTTATTTGAGGCCGTTCTGCAAAGTCGCTGGAATGCGCTCCACAAACATTTTTAGAATTGAGGCAGTAGAGGCTGCCGCAGCATCGGCCGTCGGATGCGATGCTGAACCACACGTCTATTGCATAGCTTTATGCGGCAAAAACAACAATCAAGTTCGTTTGAATGAAGTTATTTGCTTCGACAGAATTTTTCTGGTTATAGTACAGCATGAAAGTGAGTGATGCTCATCTGAACGAAGTGCTCTGTGGTCCCCCGAGCTTTCTGTTATTCCACCTGCAAAATATTGAATCCATCTGAACAAAATAAGCTTTCTATTTTCATTGAGGTTTCTCCGCTTGGGTGAGTATAGCAAAACTAGCTAATCCGTTTGCACCTGCTAAGTGACACAGCATAGCGGTCATCTTTGAACATGCGACCAGCAGCTTCGAAGTGCCTTAGGCCTAATCGTGTCTATGATGGATATCAATGCCAAAAAAGCCTCATAAAGCCGCCGCAAGGAGATACAGGCCTAACTAAGTGGTCCCTGCTCACTTCTCAACACGCAGCTTCCAAGTGGACTCGTGGGACTGCGCCCTGCTGACATTCTAGCCAGCATTTCTGGTGCCCGGCTCCCAGAGCCAAAGATACAGAGAGGAGACTATTTACATATTCCCAGGAAAATCGGCCACCGTGTTGGCTGTTGCACTCACTCGCTTCAGGCCCACTCTTCGTTGCATGCCCTCCACGGCCCTCGCGCTGTCGATTTCTTAGGAGGAAAACTCATTGCAAATCTCAGCTTCCACACAAGTTTGGTGACATTGGTGCAGCGTTAACTTGCATTCAAGAAAGCACATGCCCAACCTAGCTAGCAATCATGCCTTTGGGCAAGGCCTAACGCTGGTCCAAACGAAGCCTTCTTTGCACCAAACCGATTGTCGTCCTGTTATCCAAGAGCTTGCCCCATGTTGGGAACGCCAAATGTCACCCCACACGGGCGTCTGCGTCAGCAAGCGTTTGGTGCGTTGCGACACCACATACCCGAGCACACGAGGGTTGGACCCTCCTGCATGTAGCCGTGTGCGGCTCAGTCGTGTCCGGGGAAAGGGGGATCCTGGGGGTTGAGCCGATGCCGGGTGTTTGGACCTTTAAGGCCCCCCGGCGGAGGCAACACATCCTTTGGCGTCTGCTTCACGTAGACGGCACCCCCGGACTGACCCACTCGGGGGAAATCGGCAGTCGCCTCTTCCTGTCTCTTTCTCCTCGAATCTACGTCTTTCTCTCTCACTTTCTGGCATTTCCTATCTTCTTCTCTCTTCTGGTTGCTCCTTTTCTCCTTGGCGGCAAGGGTTAACCGTGTGTGGCTATCCTACCTTGGGTACACCATATTTGGTTATAGTGATGGCGTACGACTGGCGTCGTGCAGACTTGTACGCAAGCTCTGCCACGTCCCCTTCATTGGGCTCTATGGTGGGCGGTCGGCGCTGTTGCTGAACAAACAAATTTTCCTATGGCAGCGCAAGCCTCTGTAGTCTATGATCGGTGTCTGAAAAGATGCTGCACCGAAGTACCATTCCAATTCTCCTTTCTTAGCAATGCTCCATCTTTCCCCAAATACTATGTAGTCCACAGTGAAAGCAACACGCCAGTTAGAAAGCTCTCTCCATTTCTGCCAGCCAAATGCCTGAAAGATAAAATCGGACAGACATACAAAGCCTCCAAAATGTCTAGCGGGGACCTCCTCCTAGAACTGAATAATAAAGATCAAGCAGATAAGCTGTCTGAACTTACCAGTATTGGCGAGGAGACAGGGACTGTTTCAGCCCACAGAACACTTAATACAAGCAGGGAAGTAATATCTGAAGAAGACTTTATTGGCTTAAGCGACGAGGAACTGCTGGAAGGTTTCCAGGAACAAAATGTTACCAACGTACAAAGAATAGTAATCCGCAGAAACGATCAAGAAATCCCCACCAAACATGTTATACTCACCTTCGGAACAAGCGTAATGCCTACTTCACTCGATGCAGGTTATGTCAAAGTCAATGTGAGACCATATATCCCGAATCCCAGACGATGTTTCAAGTGCCAAAGATTTGGACATGCTTCACATGCGTGCCGAGAACAAACAACTTGTGCTAAATGCAGCTCCAACGATCACCAATCTGAGAATTGCACCGTTTCACCACATTGTGTTAACTGCAAAGAAGATCATCCTGCTTACTAGCGGTCTTGCCCTTGCTGGAAAAAAGAAAAAGAAGCAATTGCACTATCTGTTAAAGAAAAAATCTCGTTCTTCGAAGCCAGAAAGCGACTGTCGTCCCTTTCGCGACGCAGTTATGCCAATGTGACGAAGGAGGGGGAATCGTCACAGAGGCCTGAGGAGTCCTGCGAGCCCACGCACAGTGGTCCCGTAGTGACGCCTCCCGCCCCCGTGGTGGAAACAGCCAGTACTGCTCCATCATCTTCGCAGGCCCTGCAGACACCAGTCCCGCAGGGCCCTAAGATCAAACGAACCCCAAGGCCCGAGACACGTGTCTCAGCGACAAACTCTCGGTCCTCCAGCGCCTCAGAGAGAGCAATGGAGGTCGACACAAAAACCCATTGTCATTGACACCCAAGGACACTCAAAACCACTCAAAATAAGAACCACTAAATAAGGACCACTCAAAATAAGAAAGCGGTAACCTAAAGGTTATCCCTCATTTGTATTAGCCTCTTTAAATCCATGTCACCTATACCTCGCCTCTTAATTTTTCCGTAGTGCCATTTCTTATCTTTCAATTTTAAGATGGCTTTTATTATCCATTGGAATTGTAGAGGGCTTTTACACAACTTAGGTGACATTAAAGACATGTTAATAAACTTCTCTCCTGTGGCCCTGTGCTTACAGGTAACAAACCTAGGTGAAAAACAGAAAAACATTTTTAAAGGTTTCACTGTTGTACGGCGCGACCGTACTCAGGCGAACCGGCTGTCAGGTGGTGTAGCCATTGTCCTGCCAGGTGGTATAGCAGCCAGCGAAGTTCCCATTAACACTCACATAGAAGCCGTTGCTGTCACCGTTTTAGCTCACAAAACCATCACCATTTGTTCAGTATACATTCCGCCGCATTCACATTTTACCGTAAGAGATCTAGAGTTAATTTTAAACCAGCTACCTAAACCATTTTTAATAGGCGGTGATTTTAATTCACATAACACGTTATGGGGTAGTAAAACTACTGACAACAGGGGTCAAATGCTTGAAGATTTTATCCTAACAAATGACATATGCCTTTTAAACACCGGTGCGGCAACTTACTACTTCCCAAGCACAGGAGCTATGAGTTGCTTAGATCTGGAACTGTGCTCTCCATCTCTCTCTGGCGATTTTCAATGGAGTGTTATTGACAACGCCTATGGTAGTGACCATATGCCTGCTATTATTTAAAGAACATCTCCTTTTCCTACCATACCATTAAGACCACCTTGTTGGAAACCCCACCTAGCAGACTGGCCTCTCTTTACTGAAAAGGCCGCTCTGGATAACATATCAGATGAGCTAACAATAGACGAAATGAATGAGAAGATTACCGCCTGCATACTCGTTGCAGCAGAACAGACAATCCCACAATCCTCTGGTTTCTTAAGAAAAAACCTGAAACCCCGGTGGACAAAGGAATCTAGAGAAACAAAAAAGCTACAAAACAAAGCGTGGGGTATCTTTTGGCGATACCCAACACAAGAACATGTACTCTCTTTCAAGAAATCAAAAGCGAAAGACAGGTACACATGCAGACAAGCCAAGAGACAGTCCTGGAAAGATTATGTCTCATCTATAAATAGCTCAATAACATCCAAATGAATGTGGGATCAGATTCATAAGTTTAGAGGCGACTACGCTTCTTACACTATCCCCTTACTATCGCCTCCAGGCACGCAAACAAATATAGAAGAACAAGCAGACATTTTAGGGCAACATCTCCGTGATATATCAAGCTCACAGAACTACTCTGCTCCATTTGTAAAACATAAGCAATTAGCAGAAAAACTAAAGCTTCCGACCACAGGAAGTTCAGAAAGAATGTATAACGCCGCTTTAACGCTTCCAGAAATCAACAGAGCACTTACTACTGGCAAAATAACAGCACCCGGTCCGGACAGGGTACATTACGCAATGCTAGCTCACCTATCCCCTAAAGTAGTTGAGACCTTGCTTCATTTCTTCAACATAATCTGGGAAATGGTAAAAATGCCCAAAGAGTGGAAAAAAGCCATCATAATCCCGTTCTTGAAAGCTGGAAAACCTCCCACAACAGCAACCAGTTATAGACCCATAGCACTCACAAGTTGTCTTGCAAAGTCCTATGAAGCCATCATCAACATAAGACTGACATACATCCTTGAAACAGAGAACATGCTAGATAACCATCAATGTGGATACAAGAAAGGTTGCTTCACAACAGATCACCTAGTCCGGCTAGAAGACGAGATATGTGCGGCCTTTCTACACAAACAATATTGTCTCACTGTTTTCTTTGATTTAGAAAAGGCGTACGACACAGTATGGAGGTTTGGCATCTAAAGGGACTTAGCAGATTTAGGAATCCGAGGTAGAATGCTCAAGTGTCTAGCTCATTTCATGTCTGACCGAACATTCCTGGTGCGTTTAGGAACGGCGCTGTCACGTGTATTCATTCAGGAAAACGGTGTGCCACAAGGATGCGTATTAAGCACAACATTGTTTGTGGTGAAAATGAACTCTGCCACTAAGGTAATTCCATCCTCTGTAATGCATTCATTATATGTGGATGATCTACAAATTGCGTGTCGTGTATCCAACTTGGCATCCTGCGAACGGCAAATTCAAATTACATTAAACAAACTAACACAGTGGGCGTCTGAAAACGGCTTTCGCTTCTCAAGTGAAAAAACTGTTAGTGTTGTCTTTACACAAAAAAGGGGCCTACAACCAGATCCCACAAGAAGCCACACTACCAGTAGAGCAAGAACACACGTTTCTGGGTGTTTTGTTTGATAAAAAGATGAACTTTCTCGCTCACATAAAGAGCCTTAAAATAAAAGCGAATAATGCACTTAACGTCCTCAAAGTTCTGTCCCGGAAGAGCTGGGGCTCTGACTTTGAATGCCTGCTATGCATCTACTGTACTTTGGTGCGCAACGCAGCATATTATATTATGGTAGCATCATATACGGTTCAGCCAGACAGTCTTATGTCCGACGACTTGATCCAGTTCATAACTTTGGACTACGACTGGCAAGTGGTGCTTACAGAACATCGCCTGTCCAGAGTTCGTATGTTGACTGTAATGAACCTCCTTTACAGCAGCGCAGAGTGCTACTAACTTTTTCTTACGTACTGAGAATTCAGTCCTCGCCACAACACATATGCTTCAACATAGTCACACAGTGCAACTCACGCTTACACTATACAAACAAACCAAACATGATTAAGCCGCCAATCCTGCGATATGAGGAATATGTTTGGGATTATGTCATTCCTCGCGAAGTCCTCCAGGTTGCCAGAAAGCCACAGCGTTTGGCCCTGTGGTACGATTTTGAACCGTTATGGGACTGGACATTGACACATTTAAGGGGGGAGGAGGGGATCAGAATTAACTTTTTTGTTTCTTGACAGAAAGGGCTGAAATTTGGCACACACACTGCACATTACAATAAAAAGACAAATCTAAAATTTCATTAGGATATCTTAATCAGTTTTTGTTTTATAAGAATTTATAAGTTCCTTGCTTGTGGAAAGCCTGGCACAGTAACGAAACATGATAGGGAGCAGGGAATACTTTGTATGTTTGCACAGATGTCTAATCTACATCAAGACACTGTTCGATTTTTTTTTTAGAGCGCTAATAATTTTTTTCTTAACATAACATGCACATGACTGTGCTTCACTGCATGGAGCCATGTAGTAATTGTGAAATAATTAAATAATGGAAAGATAAAGAAACATTTCAAGACTGTCTTTAAGTACAGCACAGCTTGTGGATCACAGCAAAACAAACTGGGCCAAAATCTGTCCAGCCATTGTTGTGCTACGCTTTCCACGAGCGAGGTGATTGACAAAAAAAATGCCATTGAGAAAACTGGCTGCAAAGTTTTAACAGCACTGCAAATTTATTCAAAAGCACCAGGGCTGTAATACTTTGAATCATTGCTGTCAGGCATCTTCTTACACCTTTGCTTCATTGTTTGGTGGGCTTTGGATGCCTTCTTCAGGCGTTCTTTATCCTTTTCTTGTGCCGTCTGGAGTAGTGCATGACCACCATTTTCACTGCCAGACCGAGCCTGGTATCGCAGTGTACACCCACAGAACGCTGTTTGGCATCTTGGGCACAGAGTTTT
Organism: Dermacentor variabilis; assembly: GCF_050947875.1. NCBI lineage: Eukaryota > Metazoa > Arthropoda > Arachnida > Ixodida > Ixodidae > Dermacentor > Dermacentor variabilis. The sequence continues at coordinate 235,743,362 of NC_134571.1, forward strand.
AGCGATCAAAGAGTTCATCGCGGAAACAGGCATAATAACGAACTCACAGTCACAAGGGGCCGAAATTTGTTCTTGGCATTGCTGCTTCCGCTCAGTCGCGGACACTGCACGAAGGGAGTCGCGAACGCTGCATGCCTGCGCTTCTGCAGTCACCGCTGGCACAAAACGCGGCTCGAGGCGGGTCTGAATCGTGCGACGATTCGTCTGGTGAGCCTTGAGTCACCATACAGTATGTAGCTCGTCGACGGTTGGGGCTCACTCGCAGGCTGCGTGTCCCTGTGGCACGATGCATCGGAAACGCACACCGTCTCTGTCGGCGATGGAGACCTTCGACCCGCGTCGCCTCGAACAACGCGATCTCGGTTGCTGACTCGCGCGGCCGTACGCACAGGTGCGAGAGTCTCCGTTGGCACGTCTTCCGGTGGCTTGGTTATCAGTGTCGATGACACAGGGCGATTGTCGGCTTCGCTGCTGGAATCGCACGGTGCAAGATAACGTGCCACGTTATCCGAGTGTTCAGTCGGGTTCTGCGCTTCTCCCGCTGGCCGCCGTCTTTTTCTCGCCGTAGGAGGCTTGCGCTTCCATTTTCCGAAGGCATGCTTCATTTAAAAGTTCTTTTCGAACGAGCGACGATCCATCACTGACCTGGGAGCTTTCATAAATCCGAATTCTGCGAGTGTCAAACGAAGAAACACGCCGGCGTGGTTTTCAAAGCAGACAACTGCGGTCCGCTGTGGTTGCCAGCTTGCCCGCTGCTGCAGCAGCAACCAATGGCGGGACGCCTTTCAGTACGGCAACCAATCGGAGGCCCGCTTTCATCGCAGGGCCCGTGTGACCGCCTCTAGCAGACTCGCGCTTCTTTTGTGTTTGTGCAATGCCTCCTTTACTAGATGCCTGCCACGTGAGCCGAGAAGCCCCTTTCCTCTTTACTCTTCCCCACCCGGGTTAACCCGGGTCGGCTGCGAGCGCTAGCTGCGGTGGCTGCTGCAAACCTAAATCACGTAGCCATGCCTCCGAGATTTTAGCGGCGTCTGATGCGATCCCGGAGGCACAGGACCCACAGTCTCTGGTCAAGCCATTGGTCGAGCGCGCGCCAGCCTAGTAATCGTCACTTCCTCCGCAACAGGAAGTGGGTCGGCCGCGAGCGCCGTCTCTCCGCGACTACCCTGAACTACGGGAACCTCCGCTCCAATAGGAAGACTAGCGACGTGGCAGGCATCTAGTAAAGGAGGCATTGGTATAGCATTGGTTTGTGTGTTTGTTACAAGATGGCAAATGGAAAAGAGTAAATTCACAATGTCAAGAGCATCTTTGGTTATCAGGTACAATGAGTGGGAAAGAAACTTGGCTTGGAGTTACGTATTTGTGGACCAGAATAAATTGCACAGAGAAGAATAAAGAGTTAGTGGAATGCATAAGCGCTGATATTAGGGGTTTCGGGAATGGTGCTGAGATAGTCCTATTAGGTGACATGAATGCCCACATACAGGATTTAGATGGCTATACCGACAATAACGGGAAGTCAATGCTAGACCTTTGCGAGCAACATAACCTCGTGATTGTGAATACAGGGCCTAAGTGTGAAGGACAGATCACGTGGGAAGTGGGAAACCGGCAATCGACCATTGATTACTGTCTGATGACAGAAGGAATTCATGATAAGTTGAGAGAAATGGTCATCGATGAGGAAGGGTTTAGCAGCATAGGGAGTGACCATAAACGCATCATTTTGAAAATGGGATATGTAGTTAGGAAAGAGAGCAACGAAAGCAAAATGGCCAGTCCAAATTTGAACGCTGAACAAATAGCAAATATAGTCAATAGAGTCGAGGAAGAAATTGGCAAGTTGCCAAGTAAGGGGTGGGAATATGGTGAGCTTCTAAGTGTAGTAACGACAGAATTACGGAAAGAGAAACAACATGTTCATTGGAAAGGAAAAAAGAAACCGAAAAGCTGGTGGAACAAGGAGATACGAGAAGCCATCGCCGAACGACAGAAGGCATCTCGAGAGCACAGGCAGGCAAAGAAGGTGCAGTTGCCACAGGATGAAGTAACCAGTAAATGGGAAATATACCGGGAGAAAAAGTCTATGGTTCAAATACTGGTACAAGCAAAATTAAAAGGTGAAAGTGAAAGTTGGTTGTCAGAAATACGTGAGAAAAAGAAGGCCGCACCTAGAATATTTTGGAATCACATAAAATTATTAGGCAGGAAGTCAACAACAATACAACAACATATCCTAGACGAAGATGAAAACAGACTGGAAGGAGAAGCAGCAATAAATTACATCCAAAAAGTAACAGCCGAATCTTTCAAAGGCAAGGACGAGGTTGTATTTGAAGAAAAAAAGAGCATGAAAGAGACCCAAGGGGGAAAGGAGCTATATAGTGCTTACAAATTTAAACTGGAAGAAAGCGGAAAAGAAAATTCCTAAGCGCACAGCCACAGGGCTAGACGAGGTTCCCGTTAGGCTGATAAATGAACTGGGACCAAAAAGTAAGGAAGCTCTCGTGAAAGCAGTTGAAAAAACTTTAAAAGATAGACGAATATCAGACAGTTGGCGACACAGTAGAATGAATTTAATTTATAAAGGTAAGGGGGAGAAAGACAGAATTCACTCGTATAGACCGTTGACCATTACATCGGTAATATACAGGCTAGCAATGCAGGCAATCAAATTAAAGCTTCAAGCATGGGCAGAAAATAATGGCATTTTGGGAGAGCTTCAGAATGGCTTTAGAATAGGTAGGCGTTTGGATGATAACTTGTTTGTTCTTACTCAGTGTATTGAAATATCAAAAGCAGAAAGCAGACCGTTGTATGTGGCCCTTTTGGACATTACAGGAGCATACGACAACGTAGACCGCAGCATTTTGTGGGATATTCTGGAAGGGGAAGGCTTAGGTAACGATTGTATACAGCTTTTGAGAGAGATTTACCTAGAAAATACTGTTTGCGTTGAATGGGAAGGGATGAGGAGCGCGGAGAAAGTTCATATCAACAAGGGACTGAGGCAGGGGTGCCCTTTATCCCCGCTGCTGTTTATGATGTACATGGTGAGGATGGAGAGGGCGCTAGAAGGAAGTAATATCGGCAGAAAGCAGACCGTTGTATGTGGCCTTTTTGGACATTACAGGAGCATACGACAACGTAGACCGCAGCATTTTGTGGGATATTCTGGAAGGGGAAGGCTTAGGTAACTATTGTATACAGCTTTTGAGAGAGATTTACCTAGAAAATACTGTTTGCGTTGAATGGGAAGGGATGAGGAGCGCGGAGAAAGTTCATATCAACAAGGGACTGAGGCAGGGGTGCCCTTTATCCCCGCTGCTGTTTATGATGTACATGGTGAGGATGGAGAGGGCGCTAGAAGGAAGTAATATCGGGTTTAATCTATCATACAAACAGGCAGGTACAGTATTAGAGCAGCAACTCCCAGGTTTATTTTATGCGGACGACATTGTGTTGCTCGCAAACAAGCAAAGTGATTTGCAACGTCTGGCTAATATCTGTGGACAGGAAGCCAACAATTTAGGTTTGAAATTTAGTGTTAGAAAATCAGGTGTTATTGTATTCAATGAAAACAGTGAACAGACAGTGGAGATACAGGGCCAAGAAATACCTCGGGTAACAGAATATAAATACCTTGGTATATGGATAAACGAAGGCAACGGATATATGGAAACACAGGAAAAAACCATAACAGTCAAGGGGAAGAGAAATGCAGCCATAATGAAGCACAGAGCGCTATGGGGATACAATAGGTACGAGGTCCTCCGAGGTATGTGGAAAGGAGTAATGGTTCCAGGACTTACTTTTGGAAATGCGGTTGTTTGCTTTAAATCAGGGGTACAATCAGGACTCGACGGGAACCAAAGGTCAGTGGGTCGCCTCGCATTGGGCGCTCACGGAAAGACTACAAATGAAGCTGTGCAAGGGGATATGGGCTGGACTAGTTTTGAAGTGAGGGAAGCTCGCAGTAAAATTGAGTATGAAGAACGGCTGAGGAATATGGAGGAAAGTAAATGGGCTGGGAGAGTGTTCAGGTATCTGTACAGGCAAAACATTGATTCACAGTGGAGGAAAAGAACTAGGAAGCTTACCAGCAAGTATGCGGCCTGTGGGGTGGGCAACACAGCAACAAAGAAGGTCAAGCGGAAAGTCAGAGAGGCTGAATTAATCTCATGGGTGGCGGCAATGGAAAAGAAACCTGCCATGAGTAACTACTTAAGGGGAAAAAACGAAATTAGGAAAGAAACCATTTATGATAACTCAAAGGGAAGCTCATTACTTTTCGAAGCGAGATCGGGATGCCTTAGAACACGCACCTATAAAGCGAGATATAAGAAGGAAGAAGAAGCATGTGCTTGCTGCGGTAAAGCTAGGGAAACGACGGAGCATATTTTATTAGAATGTGAAGACGTCTATCCAGCGGTCGATTTAGGCACCACTGGCCTCCTTGAAGCCCTTGGGTTCAGCGGGAGCAATGGTAAAGCAAACAGGTCCGCAATAGACATCAGTAAGAGGCGATTGGAGGATTGGTGGAAGAAAAGTAGGGAAACGACAAAAGACGGAGACGTACAAAAGCACAGTTCGCAATAGGGTGTCAGAAAATTTGGACGTGGTAGTTCATAGTGTCTTTTTTTTGTTTCTCATTGGTTAACCTAGGTAGGATATTAGGCAGCATAGTAGCAAGAGCTTGGTGGCGCAAGCCACCGCCCCGTTCCAAAGGGGACGCTCATAACATCCATCCATCCAGAAAGGGAATGGCGAAACTTCGAGCTTTCGAACGATACCAAGATGGCGGCGTTCGGTGGCGGGAAAGACGAGTTAGGGCTCCGCGAACTGCGGTGATTTTACGCGATTTAAAGCTGTTTTCTCGCCCTACGAACTCATAAATTAATTTTTTTCGGGCACATTTAGTGCGTTTTCAGTTAAAGGGACACTAAAGGTTACTATTAAGTCAACGTGGACTGTTGAAATACCATCCCAGAAACCTCGAAACGCTTGTTTCGTGCCAAGGAGAGACTTATTTTAAGAGAAAATGCGTTCTGAAGCGTCCGCGTACCTCTAGCGCAGTTCAAATCGCCCGCCCTCCGATCGAGGAGAACTGACATCATGGTCTCATAGTGACGTTGCGCCATCGGTGAGTAGAACGGCGTCCGCAGACGGCGCTACGGCTTTTCTGCGCAAAACGCGAACGCGCGGCCAGAAACAGAGCCAAGACAGAGCCGACAGCAGAGCGAAAGCGGGAGTATGGTGGCTAGCGGAAGGAGAAACGAATTACGTCCCACGTTACGTCCCACGGCACACGGAGAGTCCGTTTTCGTTAAACTATAGGCTGCAGCGAGCTCGCAGCGTGGTCGGCGTGGTCTATGAGAAGCGACGAGCCTTTTCGCACTCGCAACAGGGCATAAAAATGTGCGAATCGACGCAAAACTCGGCCTAGAAACGTGCTTCGCCACAGCCAGGGCTCAATACGACCCAAGCTGGCACGACCCAGATGTCGTTTCCCGCACCGCCACCAGGCGCCGCTACTATACCTCACACTCCAGCGCAAGACGCCCATAAGCTGGTACTTCATTCTATGACGCTAACTTCGACGCTCGTCGCAATGGACCCTGACACCGACAGATTGGCTCGCGATGGTGGGCTCAACTTCAGCGATTTGAGCACCGACGAGCGCGACCTGCTTCTGAGGGCTCGCACTGCCGGCGTCGTTGCGTACTACGACGGCGGCCTCGACACCGGCTCTCCGGAGCGGGAAAGCAACGAGGGCTTCCCACGACATCACATGGACGTGGCATTCTCGCTGCTTGTTCCAAATGAAAGTTTCGCGAGCAGAACCCTCACAGCACGACGCGATAACGAAACTACTGAAACTCCAAAGCGTGCGCGGCGCAGAGTCGAGCGAAAACGAAACCTTTCGAACACCCATATTACTGAAGGGTAACGTCAAAATGTTATTTTTTCCTAGAATCGAATAGACGTAGACAAGTAGCATTTTTTCCGGCTTATAATCGAATGAAATGATATTTTTAATACGAGTAGTTGAGTATTAGTAACACAAATTATGAGGAGACCTTTCGTCATCGGGCTAGTACCGGAATGTCGCTGGGGGGTCTCAAATCGTGTCATGCATTTACCTCAATTTCTCGGTTACTAAAGCTCTGTTCGCGATTATATTGACGCCTTAGACGTTCTAGAACATTGCTCTACCACTTTAACTTGAGTTTCTGGTAACCTTTAGTGTCCCTTTAAACCACTTTGATACAATGTAGATTAGGCATTGCAGATACCGAAACGCGTGGTTGCCAAAAATCGATCTTTTTTGCGATTTTCGCGATCTGATCCCCGCGTCCCCCTTTAAAGAAGAAAGACACCCCACACGAACACATTATACAAGAATCCCGCGCTCTTCAGGAGAAATACCAAAATTACATAGAATTTTACACCGATGGCTCTAAAACAAAAAATTACGTGGGTGTGAGGGCCGTAACGGAACATTGGGAAATTAGTATTCGATTACCACAACATGCCTTTGTCTACACAGCCGAAGTATATGCAATATGGACTGTAGTTAAAAAGAGCATCGCTGACAAACACGAAAACACAGTAATATACACTGATTCATTAAGCACACTGAATGCTCTACATGCGAAATCCGAATGTGAACCCCTGATAAGGGATATTTTAAACATGGTAACATTAAACAAATACGGCCGGTCAATTAAGTTTTGCTGGGTCCCAAGCCATGTCGGTATACCGGGAAATGAAGCAGCGGATAGGTGTGCATCAATGGCAGCGCACAAATACATAACAAACACGGCGCTTTCATATCGGGATAGTATCACGGCGATTAGGAAGGCCTTGATGTCCAAATGGCAACAGACATGGGACAATTGCTTAAATAACAAGCTACATCTTACTAAACCTGTAATTGGTGAGTGGAAGTCGTGCACTCACCAGCAACGGTTCTATGAGGTGATCCTGTGTCGACTTCGGATTGGACACACACATTTAACACACAACTTTCTCCTCCGAAAAGAAAACCTGCTGACTTGCGAAAAATGCAATCAACCTCTTACAGTAATACATATCCTTATAACACGTCCACAGTTTGAAACATAGCGACAGAAGCTATTGCACAACCTATATAATTTAAATATACCTTTACACCCTGCCCTATTACTGGCAGATGACCCGCTAGTGCCATTTACTAACCTGCTCCACTTTTTAGAGACAACCGGTTATTTACACGAATTATAATGCAATGCAGGTTTGCCTCCTCTAACCTTGCGTTTCCTTTTGTCTTGTGACTGGCGCAGCATGGCCTTAGTTGCCTTTGTGCCATTAAACCTCAACTAACCAACCAACCAACCAGCCAAATGTCAGTATAGGGAGGAGATGCCACCGACGCTATTGCTTGGCACACCGAGCCCCACAGTTGGTGTACGCCTGCCCATCAACCACGGCCTGGTACAAGCTCGAGGAAACAATAGACGACACCACGTGCACCCTCAGAAAGCATTTATTACGATTGCAACTAACACTTCGGGCAGGACAGCTAGCTATATAGTTGACATCGCTGAGGGTTCTCTCGAAGAGAATGATAGGCTAAATAAAGAAGGGGATACGGGCAGCTGCGATGGTTGCCACGGCAAAAACACGGTTGACTAACCACATGTGGGAAAACGGGAACGGTGGCGGAGCCTTCCACACTCACCGCTTGCTGGTGACCAAAGAGCTTTGTGGCAATGTTAGAGGGGTCTTACGGGACACACTCACATGTTTTATTTGAATCAGAGTGCAAGTAAATGTACGCAATTAAGTGACCTTCAAGTGGCTTGGATGCCATGTGCAGCCTAATCAATATTTAAAACTGATAGTTTTTTCTTTCTTAACATGTTTGTGTTGTACCCGCCCTTGCTTTTTGTGCTTCACTTGCAGTATGTCATACCAACAAGGTCAAATTTCGACCCTTCTCATGTGCCCTAGTTTTCACTGTAACAAGAATGCGCCAAGATTTGATTGAAAATTTTAAAATATTGATTATTTGCACAGGCTGCAAACGTCAACTATCAGCTGAAGGGTCGCCCAGTGGTTATAATTTTGTGCATAACTACAGAAACAACAGAAGTGCAGAAATTTCAGCTGATTGGCTTCCTCAATCGGCTCGCAAAATTTAGCATTCACTAGTTTTTTGCATGAAAACGGAAAAGGACTGCAGAAATTTCAGCTAATGGCAAACTCACCATGCAAAATTTAGCATTCAGTAGGCATCCCCTACTGCCTCTCTAGCTCTACTGTGGTTGCAGGGCAGCAATGTTGTAAAATGGTGCTCCAGGTTCTGAGGACAGTCCAAGTGTATCCAACATGGTGAATGGCAAGGACTCCCAGCTGCCCAGCTTCTGGGTGCCCAGCCTGACACCAAGTGCCAAGAAAGACAGGACTGCCAAGCCTGTAAGTCCATGTGATGATGCTTTTTCCCAAGAATTCCTTAATCTAATCCAGTCATTGTTGCGAGAAGGAAGCATGTGGAATTACAGGTAAACTTGAATATAACCAACTGTAATGACTAAAGTTTCTGTATAGCAAATTATTTACCGTTTTATAATGTTTTGTCCATAGAATGGCATGTTTTGAACCTCTACATAAGGAAATGTGTTTATACAGTGTAACCTCGTTAAACCATAGTTGGCCAGAGCTTGGAAAAAGTACGTACTAAACGGTAGTACTGTTTAACTGAAATAGTATGAGATCGCCCACTTACCTGTTGAAAACTGAACACTGAACTCAGAGAGAGTGCGATGAAAGAGGAAAAAAACATGCAGTATTCATTCACTTCGCGCGACAAAAGTTATTTTCATTTGATGCCGCAGCGGCCGAGCATGATGACAGCGGCCTCAAACTTACTGAAGCTGCGTGCCAGCTTTTCAGCCAGCCCCCTCTTGTCGGCAAACACCCGCATGGCAGATTCTTCATTAGCATTACGTATTCTCCGTGTGTGCGCACATTAGTGCTGCAGAAGTTGCCGGGTGCTGTTCTCGCCGTGACGATTGCATTCGTAAGGCTGACGTAACGCGCAGCTTCTGCCACTATCGGGCCTGAATCGCCCGTTCTGTCGCTTTCCGTGCACGCGCGCAGTAGTGCTGCAGAAGTCTCGGGGCGCCTTTTTCATTGCCGGGTGCTGTTCTCGTTGCGACGATTGCATTCATGGGCGCGATAACGTAACTCTATTCCAAACAAAAAATATTCCAAACTCCGGATGTCTAAGTGACGTGACTGTTTCTGCGTACGGGGGGCGGGAACCTGTGACGTTTTTCAATCTGCTCAATCAGCAGCCTCCATCATTGCCGGAAGCATGTTTTGCTTGTTTTTTACTTGCAAAGGGACCATATAGCAACTAACATTTAGATATTAACGCCTAATAAAAGAACAATTGTATGTCGCTGAGAGTAAAATTGTTTTGTAATCTTTTGACGCAAGATAAGTTGAAGCGCGCTTGAAAGTAAACACAAATATTTCAATTTTGTGAGTCATAGCCACACATGTGCCAATTCCGCATCCAATCCATATTGCTACGCACACGTAAGATGGCGGTTACGTGAAAACAGTTGATTGGTTCTGTGGGCCGCACTTGGTGTATTTTTGCCCGTAACGCTGCCTGATTAGATGAAATCTTGGCGTACAAGATGTACTTTCGCCCGAGAAGAATTTTGGAAGCTGTGAACATCATGAAGACTGTGAAAGCGTAGTACTCGGTGAGTAAACACGTCATTTTTTCTTGTGCTTAATCACTGAGCAGTAGCATCTGAACATCAGCAGTGATCGCATGGTGTTCACTTTTGCTTTTTTCGCATAGGATACGAAAGAATCAATGAAGGTTGGAAGGCATCTCAACAGATAGCTGGTAAGTAAACGTTTTCTATAAACGATCGCAACTATCTCTGACTCTCTGATTTAAATCAAACTATCTGATTTAAATCAAAGGTGGTCTGTAACAGAGGCCCATTTATTATTTTTTTTTCTGCCACACACTGCTGTGCAGTGATATATTCCCCCGTGCGGGCTGTACAGATACTTCTGCTGGATATAACTTGCATAAGAAAAGCTTTTTTTTTTTGTTATTCAATTGTGTTAAGTTTAACGTAACACTTATGTCGGGATAAAATAACAACACATTAAATGAAAGTAACTGTCATGTTTTAACGGCATAGCGATATCTGAAACGGTACGATTTGCTGGTATTGATTCGCTGCAGTCCGGCGAAAATTGAGAGCAAGAAGAAGAAATGGCGGCTGCTCCTAAAAGCGCGCGCGTTTTGGCGGCGCAGGCCACCATGCTAATCGAATTCATTGAGCAGCATCCATACTTGGCGAGAGGTGCCACAAGCCTTTTGCCAAGTATGAGTGCTGCTCAAAAAGAAGCACTCTGGAAGGAGGTCGCGACGGCCTTGAATGCGATTGGTCCGGCAGTCAAAGCAGCCTGGCGCTGGCGCCTGTATTGGACCCGGCTGTGCTACGGCTGCCGGAGGATCGCGGCGCAGGTGGGCGCCGAGAAGAGGTGAGCCCGCGGCTAGCAACATCTTTGGAATGTATAAGCTCACGGTGTTCATGCATTTGCAAGAAAACAGGAGGTGGGAAGCTGGGCGGCCTGGAGGGCCGCATGCTCGAAGGTGAACCGGTCCAGCTTCCGCTCCTGTGGACTTCTTCGCCGACGACGCCGAGGTGCATAGCGATTTTCGTTGCTGTGTGTACTGATTTCGGGCAGTTACACCATGGTGAATATTTTGCCGTTGTGTGCTTATGTGTGTTTTCTTACAATTCAGCACACATGCCAGCACATGATATCCGTACTTTGCAAGAATGGAAATGCTGCCCCACTGCTGTTAAAGCAATGCTGTTAAGAAACACCTTGTGATGGATTGCATGGCTCGTTAATCCGTAAAGCATTAGCAATGAGTTGTCAAAGCTCTAAGTCACCGGTATGTCACATGCTGCATAAAGACAATGAGCAAAAGTGAACAAGGTGAATGCAGGAGCCAACGTTTTGACAATTATAGGCCCATTTGCATTCTACCCTTCTTTAGCAAAGTTATTGAACGGCTGGTAGAAAAGTGCCTAACTAATTACGTATCTAAATTTAGTATTCTTTCACCATTCCAATTCGGCTTCCGCAAGTGCTATTCAACCGAACTTGCTCTTATCGCCCTAACTGAACAATTAAAGATGGAAATCAATAAGGGCATGTATGCTGGATCACTGTTCGTGGATCTGACTAAAGCCTTTGATGAAATTAACCACCACATTTTATCCTTTAAACTTGAATCTATAGGAATAACAGGTCCTGCATTAACTTTGACACAAAATTATTTAAAAGATAGAACACGAAGAGTTAGAATTAATGGTTTTCTTTCTAAATCAATGACAACATACATTGGTGTACCTCAGGGATCCATACTTTGTCCACTCTTGTCTTTAAGATATGTGAACGACCTGCCTAATTGCCTGCTTTCTTCTAACTGCATTCTTTATGCAGACTACACAACTATCTTTAACTCTGACATTCGTGTAGGGAACCTAGTTTCTAAACTTAATACCGACTTAAAAAATGTTTTAAATTGGTGCAATATTAACCAGCTCAACATAAACTCGTCTAAAACTAAATGTGTTTTATTCACGTTCCACCAACGCTCATCTGCATTCATTCCTTCGCTCTACCTTGGTAATAATCTTATCCCGCGTAGTACTTCCTGTAACTACTTGGGTGTAGAACTTGATTCTAACCTTAAATTTCATCAACACATAGCCAACGTTAGGCGGAAGGCAACATATGGAATAAGGACACTTTTAAAAGCTCGGTATGTGTTTAACCAGGAAACACTACTCTCTTTATACTACTCATTTATCCATTCACATATAAAATATTGCATTACATGCTGGGGCAATACGTATCGTACCCACTTACAATCATTACAAGTACTACAAAACCAGGCTGTTAGAATAATTACATTTAGTCCTAACCATTTCAATTCCAAATACTTATTACATAAATATAGTATTCTTACTGTGAACGAGCTTGTTTATTTATTTATTCAAATACCCTAAAGGCCCTCTTGGAGAGGGTATTACACAGGGGGGGCACACGAAACACACTAATAAGAATATGCGAGAAAAAAAAATAGTAAGAATAAACAATTCAGCAAACATAGTAAGAACACCACAAAATACTCATATACCAATATTGGAAGTGGATTAAAGTTCGAAATAAAGATAAGAATGAAGTGTGAGAATTGAAACACCGGGGGTTCAGGGATAACACAAAAAGAGAAAAAACTGCAATAAAATGTCAAACAAGATGCAAAGGTATTAAATTAGCCCTGAAAAAAAATAGCTAACACCAAAGACGCACAGAGACGTCAAATTCTGATATGAGTCCACAGCATTTGTTGAAATTGATCGGTGTTAACTTCAGTGGCAATATCAGATGGTAGGTTATTCCAGTCAGCTATGGTTTTGGGGATGAATGATTGTGCGTAATGGGCCGAGTGGCAAGCTGGGCGTTTGACTTTGCAGGGGTGATCACGGCGAGGAAAAATGACAGTAGGTGACTGAAAGAAGTCGTCGCGCAAACGATCATGATGATAAAGTTTGTGAAAGAGAGATAGGCGGGCGTGTTTCCGTCGTAGTGATAGCGGAGGCAGTTCGGCACGAATTTTTAAAGATGTAACACTGGAATACAGAGAAAAATCTGAAAAAATGAAGCGAGCAGCACGGCTTTGCAGGGATTCAATGTTACGTATAATGTAGTCTTGGCTTGGGTCCCAGATGGCACATGCATATTCAATTTTAGGCCTGATTAATGTGGTGTACGCGAGTTTCTTTAGGTGTGAAGGCGCTTGCTTTAGTCTGTGTTTCAAGATTCCGAAAGTACGGTTAGCAGATGCAAGAGTAACGTTGATGTGATGATGCCATGTTAGATCCGATTGCAAGTTGATTCCTAAGTATTTGTACGTGGTAGTAAGTTCGACAGCATTGTTACCTATAAAGTATGAAGTTGGAATACGGGAGGAGGAGTGCGTAAATGACATGCACTTAGTTTTAGTATGATTTAGGGACATTTGCTAGTCTGAACACCATCTGTTTATTGCGTTGAGGTATGACTGCAATGCTTGATGGTCAGTGTCAGTAGAAATGGTACGGTAAATTACGCAATCATCGGCGAACAGTCTTACTCTGGTCGACATGCAGTTAGGCAAGTCATTAATATAAATTAGAAAAAGCAAAGGGCCAAGCGCGCTCCCTTGTGGAACGCTGGACGTGACAGGAATAAAAGGGGAGTTGCAATGATTAATATTTGTGAATTGAGTTCGAAATGACAAGAAATCTTTTATCCATGCAATGGCTTGTGCGTCAGTGTTAAAATATTTAAGTTTCAGTAGTAGCCTGTGGTGAGGAACGCGGTCAAAAGCTTTGGAAAAATCTAAGAATATCGCATCGACTTGGTTGCCAGCGTCAATACATGAAAGAAAGTCATTAGTAAACCCTGCAAGTTGCCCATCGCATGAATATCCCTTGCGAAAGCCGTGCTGGTATTTGAAGATTATGTTATGTTCTAAGTATTTTATGATTTGAGAATGTATGATATGTTCGAGTAGTTTGCAAACGGCGCTAGTTATCGAAATAGGCCGGTAGTTATACGGTAATGAGCGATTGCCAGATTTAAAAATTGGTATGACCATGGCTGTACGCCAGTCATTAGGAATTTGGCCGGATGACAATGACTGTGAAAAAAGAGCACACAAGATTCCCGAAATGCTTTGCGATGTACTTTTAAGCAACTTGTTGTTGAACCCAACGTGGTCAGATGCAGATGATACCTTACGATTATTAAGTAGTGATATGATACCGGACTCGGTAATATTTATCTGCGGCATGATGATATTGGAAAGTGTACCTACGTTTGGGCATGAAGTGGCGTCCTCACGGGTGAACACAGACGAGAATGCATTGTTTAATATTTGTGCATACTTTGACTCGGGAACAGTGGTGCCTGTGGGATCGGTAAGCACAACATCGGGGTGATTGCTTGGATTTATTACTTGCCAAAATTTACGAGGATTGTTAGTCAGCGTAGATGACAGGTCGTGGTTGAAAAAGTGACGACGACTAGATTTAAGTAACTCTTGGTGTTCTTTGTCGCACTGTTTGTATTTAAGCCACGATGGTGCAAGACTGGATTTCTGGGCTTGCCTGTACAATCGCTTTTTTTGTTGTTGTTTAGATGCCGAAGTTGCTTGTTGAACCATGGCGTAGAGCTCCTACTCCTAATTGTTATGGAGGGTATATATTGGTAATGACGTCAGTAAACATATTTTTGAACGCGACCCATTTTTCTTCAACTGTACGGGACAAGAAGTCATTAAGAAACTGGTCTGCAAAAAGAGATAATTGTGCATTCATTCCATCAAAGTTAGCTCTGCTATAGCATCTAATTTTTTTTTCAATGATCTTCCTACTGTTATGCCGACAAACAATGTTCCCAGTAATGACGTCATGATTGGAGAGCCCATCTAGGGGACTAATGTTGGCGCAAATGTCAGGGATATTAGTAAGGATCAGGTCAAGAATACTGGAGCATGTGGCAGTGCGCCGTGTGGGTTGCATGATAAGTTGGGATAATGAAAAATCTAGACATGACTGAAGAAATGCATTCGATTCTCTTTCACTCTCCGTGACAGATAGAGTTGCCCAATTGATGCGTGGATAATTAAAATCCTCAAATATTAATAACACACAATTAGGAAATCGGTTACACACTTCACTCAAAATGCGATAGAACTCTTCAACAAAAGCACTGCCCATATCAGGGGGGCGATAAAAAACACCAATAAGTATGTCAGTACTGCTACCGTTTAACAACACCCATACACATTCAAGAAACGTAGAAATTATGATGGGTACACATGATAATTCTTTTTTTATTGCCAACAGAACATTAGCTTTAGTCTTGGTACATTTTTATATCGACAACTAGATAATGCTTACCGCAACAGTCTGATACCTCAGTCTTGTCTAATGAATACTAATCTTACGCGATTTGCACTAAACAATAACTTTATTCTTCCAATGGTACGCACAAATTATGGTAAGCAGAGTGTCCACTTTTTGTCAGTTTCCTTCTGGAACACACTACCTCCTATTATTAAGTCGTGTAAATCATTTCAATTTAAACGACAGCTGAAAGACCACATTTTATCATCTGCAACCACTTGGATAAGTATCTTTTTCCCCTCCAAATGTACATTTGGTTACGCAACACAAATTAAAGATGAAGAAATTGCGGCCACTAACCAAGTCAAGGTGAAAAAACACACAGAGACGTTTTGGGACCTGTATGGGTTCCTTGATCACACTTACATAATATTATGTTCTGAAACGTCTGTGTGTTTTTTCACCTTGACTTGGTCAGTGGCCGCAATTTCTTCATCATCATGTTACCTGACCAGACGAACTTTCGTCGTACTCTTGACAACACAAATTAAAGTTCATTTGGTTAGGTCTCACTATCCATTTACTTTCATAATGGTGTTATAGTTCTGTAATTAGTCGAATGTAATAATAATTATTATACTTTTTTATTAGCATGTCTGCAGCTGATTTGTTCAGTACTGCCAAACCTAAAACAATACGAAGTTTGTTATCTTTTGAATATTTTACATTATTTGCTGCAACTGTTGTTTATATTTTTACTTATACACTGTACAGGAGGTCCCATTACAGTCTTTGACCTCGGGACCTCCTCCTGTATATTATTGCCTTGTACTATATCTTGTCTATTAATAACAAAACCTCATTCATTCATTCATTCATTCATTCATTCATTCATTCATTCATTCATTCATTCATTCATTCAAGTGGACTTGTCTTCTTCAAGTCCACTTGTCGAAACGTTGGCTCCTGCATTCACCTTGTGCACGTTTTGCTCATCGTCTTGAATTTCCATCTCCCGCATTCCCCGTGTTTTTATGCTGCATTAAGAATTTTCTGATTGAAAAACTATAAGTGAAATAGACATTGCAACCAGTTGATGGAACTTAATCACATTATGACTACTTTACTTTATTGTTCCAGCAGGACACCTCCAGTGAGGAGGAGCGTCCTGATGTTCCAGTGCCCCCTGCCCCACCACGTTCTGCCCACGTGTCCATTGGAACCGAGCCGGGTACAAGTGGCACTGCACGTAAGGCACTTCAGCAGCTATTGCGATACGAACACATCACTCAAAGCTAAAAAGCAGTATCTGTTAAGACCTTTTAAACAGAAATTATGTATTTATATTATTTACATGGCAAAGAAAAAGTGCCTGCCTAAATGTCGCTGCAAAATGGAACAATAATCTGTTTGACTATTAACACCATTTGTAACGCAGCTTGTGTAGCGTACAAGCTGAAAGTACTATTAGTGTTGCATTTTATAAGGGTGTAGTGCCTTTTTGTTTATGCAAATTTACTGTTCATTTTGTGAACGGTGTGTTGCTGGAATTATTTTCTGGGCTTCCACCTGATAATGAACCAGTAAAATCTCTACGCAGGACGGAGCAAAATTTGTTTATCCTGTTTACTGATTTTATTTTTAAGGACCATCACCTCGGCAGCAGCCCCGCAGGCCACCCCACCAACAGCTGCTGGATGATGCGGCCTGCAGAGCAGCCGCCGAGTATGCGCGGCAGGGGCAGCTGGCCAAGGCAGCGAATGCGGAGGCCGTCAGTTTCCACCAGCTGCTGCTGCAGCAAAATAGGCAGGTACGTACAACTTGGCCAGGTCATTTTTCTAAGAGGTGATTAGTGCGTATGGTTATGTGCGTTACAACCATATTACACATGAGAGGCATCTGTAGTCATTTGGCTCATTGGCTAATGCACGTTTATGCATCTCCTTTAAGGTGTTCTTTAACACATAGCAACTTACAAAACATTTCCATGGTTGCATGCATCACCACAGCAGGATCATCTTTTGTTTAACAATTCAACTAGTCACCAATACTGCATACCTGCCAACCCTCCCGATTCGCCTGGGAGACTCCCGATTTTTGACTCGACTTTCCAATTGTATGATCACTGCCTGATATCTCCCGAAAAGTGGTCTCTGTTCGCGCAATAATGGTTTTTGTGAAACCGGCACCGCGGAATCTCCACATCCACATCGTAATCGTCAGCATCACCAACAAAGCTGCACTAGCACCATTGGTATCATCGATCAAGCAGCCGACTGTGGTGTCTAGAAAGCCAACCAAAGCCAGAGCCAATGTCGCTCTTGCATTTCATGCATGCCTGTGCATGCCCTCCTCCACTGTGCACCTTGTTGTTGCTGCGTGTGTGTCGCAGTGTGTGATTAGTGTTGGCTAGGCTGTCTGTGTGTAGTGCAGCGTGTAAAGTTAGTGTCTGCCTGATGCCATGGCGCTATCAAAGCCCAAGAAAAGATATCTGCAGAAGTTTTTGCAGTCATATACTTCCGAATTTCCGTGCTTTTTGGCATCCAGAAAACAAGATTTTGCATTTCGCACAACGTGTGGATGCGACGTCAGCGTGTCGCACGGTGGCAAAGGCGACTTAAAACTTCATGTTTCCACAACGAAGCATCAAAACTATGTTCGCACTGCTGAGCAGCAAGGCAACGTGGTGAACTTCCTTCGGAACAACTGCGACGACAGTGTCATACGTGCGGAGTGCCTGTTTACGGGATTCCTCATCGAACACAACCTGCCCCTTAGTGTCTGCGACCACGTTGGGCCTCTTCTACGGAAAATGTTTCCGAAATGTGACGAGGCGAAGCGTTATGGATGTGGACGTACGAAGGCAAGTGCAATTGTTGGAGAAATGGCATCAGAGGTGCAGAGCACGATGCTGGAGACCATCAAGCACCATGCTTTTGCTGTTGCGGTCGACAGCAGTAACGACACTACTGCACGGCTGTACCCGATTGTGGTGATGTACTATGTAGGGGAATGCTCGCGCATTGAAAGTAGATTATTCAGCATTCAGGAACTGCACGGGGAGGCGACGGGAACAAATATCGGGAACCTCGTGTTGAAGGCAATGGAGACCTTTGAAGTGCCCGTGTCAAACTGTGTTGCGTTTTGCGCCGACAACCCAAACGTTATGCTAGGAAAAAGAAAAATGGCGTCGCCGCAGTTTTAAAGAAGGCACAAGAAAACTTGGTTGTGATTGGCTGCCCGTGCCATCTAATTAACCTTGCTGCCGAGAAAGGAGCCGCGTGCTTGCCGGCTAAGTTTGATGAGGTTCTTGTGGATATCTTTTATTACTTGGAGAAAAGCTCTAAATGCAAGGACAAGCTGTCTGAATTTCAAGAGATGCACAATGTGGAAGTGCGAAAGATTTTGAAGCATGTGCAGACTCGTTGGTTGTCACTAGGCAAGTGCCTGACAAGAATTCTTGATCAGTGGCAACCTCTGGTTAGCTTTTTCTTAAACGAAATCAAATCAAAGAAGCAGTGCCCATCTTTTTTAGAGTCGTATCAGATTCCTTGTAGGCCCGAACCATCAGGAGGTGCAAAGGCCGACGAAGTCAGTCGCAGGCATAAAGCACCAACTGAGAAGAAGGATGCCCCAGCTACAAAAAAAGCCAAAGTGTTAACAGAGTCTGCAAGACAAGAAGCTGTTCTGACTCGTGAAGAAAGGCTGTTTCATTTTTTGACCTCTGACATTAACTTGGCTTTCGGATTTTTTTTTAAAAAGTGTGATCCCACTTTTTGAGAAAGCAAATTGCCAGCTACCAATCACAGGCACCTCAAATACATATTCTGCAGTCGGTTCTGCTCCAACTCCTCACTGAGCTTTTGACTAGGTTTGTCTTGCCAACTGCTGTAAAGGGTGCTCCTTCTCCGCTTGAAGTTCTATATCAAGATATCTGCAATCAGAAGGCAGACAGTGATCTGGTCATTGGGTGTCGTACAGCAGCATTGGTAGAGAAATTTAGTCCCCATGATCAGACGCAATTTTTCACTTGTGTCCGCTCTTGCTTTACCACTGTGTGTGATTACATGAGGCACAAATTCCACTTGAAAACGCAACTCTGAAGAATGCTGAGGTGGCCAACCTAAAATTTGTTTCAGAGGCATCGCTCTCGAGTCTGCGTTACTTTATTCAGAGTTTCCCTCAGCTGCTGCCCCGTGATTCCAATGAATCTGCTGAAGATGCTTTAGATGCTCTTGAAGTTGAGTTTGCAACACTACAAGCGTACAGTTTTCCAGAGGACATTCTGAATGAAGAAAGGTGCGACGTGCAGTGGTCTATGATTCAAAAAATGAAAAACACTAATGGAAAACAGATGTTTCACCGAGTTGCCAAGGTGATGCTGGATTTACTCGTGATGCCGCACAGCAACGCAGAGTGTGAGAGGGTTTTTAGCACGGTGCGAAAAACTAGGACCGAGTTCCGCTCATCAATGTGCAACACAACCCTCCAGAACCTGCTGCTAGTGAAGGGCCATCAGTCTGGACCATGTTTCGAGCAGAGCTACTCCGACAAATTTTTGAAGTGAGCAAAGTCTGCTACAGCAAGGTCCCTGCAAAAGGACTCATCGAACACTGCTTGAAAGTTTGAACGACCCCCCCCCCAGATCACCACCCCCCCCTTTGCTGCAAATAAAGTCTCCCAAGATTTTTGATCTCGCCAGGTTGGCAGGTATGATACTGTTTTCTGAGAGGCAGAGGCAGCTTGGTAGGATTTGCTACGCTTCACATGTTTATACCATAACAGACCATATACGTTTGCACGGCCATTTCTCATGTCATATGTATATGATCTCGCTGCCCTCAAGAGTAACCTTGCTGAAACTGTAACACTTGCAAACAGTGCGAATCAAACATTTACATTGCATAACTTGTAGCTGAAGTAAGTGAATTTGTTTTGCAGCATCATCAGCAGCTGGCAGCAGAGATGCATGGTTTGCAAGAGGCCACTGTCCTTACCGCGACCACGCTGTGCCAGCTCCTGGCTACCCTGGCTCCTGGCCTCCACGAGCCGCCTCAGCCATGAGGGACAGCTTTCTTTTTTCCTGCCCCCATATCACCCTTTAGTGCTAGCAGGTACAAGTGTTGCCTATCTTTCCGTTCAAATCACTGCTGCAGCATTTGGTGGTGGTGCCCATACGTCCTCACAAGCTGTTGTGACGAGTTGTAGCCAGCCTTGTGAAATGATGTGCAGGTCATGCGCGACCGTGGCAGCGAAAACTGATAGTGCTGTGATATCACTTGAAACACGAATGCATGTATTTTTTTTTTGGTATATAGCACTAAAGGATGATACGACTGTTTTCCGTACATTTCTGTCCCTAATCATATTTTTTTTGCAAGGTACAGTCGACTCCCGTCAATGCGAAGTTCACGGGGACCGCAAAAAACTGTGAATTAAACAAACTTCCAATTAAGCACAGAACACAAAAGCAGCACTTTATTGGTAGCGAAATTGAGTATTTTCTCTAAGAAAAAGAGTTGGTCATCTTGCTCTGTTTCTTCTTGCCGAATCGCGCTGCTGAAAGCAAGTTCTGCAGGCTGTAGATGTGGTGGAACGCTTCTTCTGCGTTACCTTCAGCGGTGAAGAAGCACTCCGCGAGAGCAAGGCCCGCAGCTGCATTGGCAGCCTTAGGTGGCGGCTAGTCTTCAACGTCATCGTCTCTTTCCTGGGTCGCTTCCTGGGGCCGAATAATCTCCACAATCTCCTTATCCGTTAGTGCACCGCACATTTCGACCGCCTTGTCTACGGCGATATAATCTTCAAAATTGACGTCCCCGAGAGCATCACCAAAATCAGTGCTGTCAAGCTCGCTTGTTGACGCTTCCTCCGATGAAATTGCAGAGGCATCCTCCGAAGAAGCTGCCACAAAACCGCAAGCCCTAAAGCAGTTTGCGATTGTTTCTTGCTTCACACGATCCCATGCTCGCGCTAACATGTGAATGGCACTGAGCAGGCTCACCTCGTATTTTGCGGAATTATCCATACACAAAATCATGTGCTCGAGGAGGTGCTGCCTGTACAGGACCTTAACATTCTTCATGATGCCTTGGCAAAAATTGGAAGTGTATTGCACTCAAGGCTGGCATATTCATGTGAGCACTGCAGTGATCCACAAGGAACAACACCTTGTGGTTCGAAGAAGCAAACTTGCGGTCCAATTTCGTTATCCAGCTCTTGTAGATTTCGGCCGTCATCCACGCTTTCTTGTTCGACTCATAGTCCACAGGCAGCGTCTTTATGCCTTTAAAACAGCTCGGCTTGGCGGCTTTCCCGATCACAAGTAAGCGACATCGTTCCGTGCCTGTCATGTTTGCCGCGATCAGCACTGACACCCTCTCCTTGCTGCGTTTGCCCCCAGCACAGTCGTCTTTCTTGAATGTCAGGGTCATCTCTGGTAGAAGCCGATAGAAAAGTGCAGTCTCATCTGCATTGAAGATGTCTTCCGGTCTGTATTCTCAGAGATATTCACGCAGCTTTCCGTCCTTCCACATGGCGCATGTTTCCTGGTTAACGGATGCTTTTTCACCACACACGCTCTTAAGAACCAGGTCATGGCGATCTTTAAAGTGTGTCAGCCATCCATCTGACGAAACAAAGTCATCGATCCCCAACATTGCTGCAAGCGTTCGGGTTTTCATCGCAACGATGTCTCCGCCGAGAGGAAGTTTGTTGCTCCGGGGCCTCCCTAATCCAAACCAACAGAGCCTTTCCAACTCTGGGTAAGCGCCAGTGCCCATTCGCTTCCGAGACATCTTGAACTTGTCGTTCTCAAATGTATCCATTATTGTGCGCTTGTTCTTGATGTAGTTTGAGAGCGTGTTCGGCTTGATCCCGTACTTCCGCGCTATGTCTTGTTTGGCGGCACCTCCCTACTCAACTTCCTTCAAAACCTCGACTTTCATTGCCAGGTCGAGCGTGTGATAAGAGCCACGGTTTGCCATGGCTATCAAATGTGCGACTATGTACAGTTAATTCCGAAGCGTAGGATCACCCGTGGAACAACCTAGCCAACGAGCTACACGCACAAAGGCCCTCGACCAACACACGCCACAGCACACGCCTCGACATACGCCGCGCGCTGCAAGCCTAATCTCGCACAATCTCGCCACTGCCAGTATGCAGCGCTGAGTGCACCTATGGCACCCACGTGGCCTCTGTGATCGGCTCCGGCCATGCGCGGCAGCCGCTTCGCTGCCGGAGCTGATCGCAGAGGCTACGGCAGCCGTAGCAATGAATAATCGCTCCGCTCCAAAAAGGGCGGCGTTGCGGACGGCTGCGGTGGCGATGACACCAACGCGGAGCACGGAGCTGTTGCAGCACTTGAAAAATTGCACATTCTACCAAAGAATGACTATTATTTCGAGGATCCCGGCTGAAAATTAACTTCCAATTAAACAATATTACTGGATGAGGACTTCGAATTATCGAGCGATTCCTTTCATAGGATTACATGCAGAATTGACAGGACCAGCACTTCACTTCTAATTAACCGAAAACTCCAATTAAGCAGCTTCGAATTATTGGGAGTCGACTGTAATTTCTTTTCATGTGTATTTTCACTTGCAGTGCAAGTTTTCCCAAGTGAGGCGTTATAAATTATATATAAAATTTTTTCAATATTTTCGTTAGGTGTTGTTCACTTTTGGTTTTCTGTTTATGATATGTTTCAATGTTCACCGTTTTTCCAAGGAAGATATGCACTATTCAGTCACTTTAGAGCAACTTCGACATTGCCTCGCACACATACAGGTGCACTTAACTAGAATGCTGTGATAACTGGAATTGAATTTTCATGCCATATGTATGTCATGTTTGCTATATCAAAACTTTCGTGCCTACGGAAGACAAAGTGGCCAAATTGGAAATTTTTTAACACCACGTGCCTGTTACTTGTGACAGTTATTGTGATATTTCAGGTGTCCTTACCTATGATAGCAATACAATCTAGTCTCTATTGTAGTTGAGCACAGTTTGTGACATACGTAACGTAGCCATCGATGTGGCCACTATTTTGACATTCACTGCCAGGCTGCTCTTGCAGCTGTTATATGAAATACCGTTGAAGTGCCAAGAATTTTCTCACTTGTCATTCCTTAAAAGCATGCGACGGCTGTTTTATATTGTGATCTTATTACGGCACTAGTCATTGAAAAGAAACTATATTTTGTGCTACAGTCGACTCCCGTTAATACGAAGTTCACGGGGACCGCAAAAAACTTCGAATTAAACGAACTTCCAATTAAGCACAAAACACCAAAAACAGCACTTTATTTGTGGCGAAATCGAGTATTTTCTCTAAGAAAAATAGTCGGTCATCTTGCTTTGCTTCTTCTTGCTGAATCGCGCTGCTGAAAGCAAGTTCTGCAGGCTGTAGATGTGGCAGATCGCTTCTTCCGTGTTACCTTCAGCGGCAAAGAAGCGCTCCGCAAGAGCAAGGCCCGCAGCTACATCGGCAGCCTTAGGTTGCGGCTCGCCTTCAACATCATCGTCGCTTTCCTGGGTCGCTTCCTGGGGCCGAATAATCTCTACAATTTCGCTATCCGTCAGCGCACCGCACGTTTCGACCGCCTTGTCTACGGCGATGTAATCTTCAAAATTGACGTCCCCGAGAGCATCACCAAAATCGGTGCCGTCAAGCTCGCTTGTTGACGCTTCCTCCGCTAAAATTTCAGAGGCATCCTCCGAAGAAGCTGCCACAAAACTGCAAGCCCTGAAGCAGTTTGCGATTGTTTCTTGCTTCACACGATCCCATGCTCGCGCCAACATATGGATGGCACTAAGCAGGCTCACCTCGTACTTTGTGGAGCTATCCATACACAAAATCATGCGCTCGAGGAGGTGCCGCCTGTACAGGACTTTAACATTCTTGATGATGCCTTGGTCCATTGGCTGCAAAACAGCCGTTGTGTTTGCAGGCAAAAATGCGAGGCGTATTGCACTCAAGGCTGGCACATTCACATGAGCACTGCAGTGATCGACAAGGAACAACACCTTGCGGTTCGAAGCAGCAAACTTGTGGTCCAATTTGCTTATCCAGCTCTTGAAGATTTCGGCCGTCATCCACGCTTTTTTGTTCGCCTCATAGTCTACAGGCAGCGTCTTCACGCCTTTAAAACATCTCGGCTTCGCGGCTTTCCCGATCACAAGTAATTGACATCGTTCCGTGCCAGTCATGTTTGCCGCGATCAGCACCGACACTCTCTCCTTGCTGCGTTTGCCTCCAGCACAGTCGTCGTCCTTGAATGTCAGGGTCTTCTCTGGTAGAAGCCGATAGAAGAGTGCAGTCTCATCTGCATTGAAGATGTCTTCCGGTCTGTATTCGGCAAGATATTCACGCAGCTTTCCGTCCTTCCACGTGGTGTTTCCTGGTTAACGGACGCCTTTTCACCAGACACGCTCTTGAAAACCAGGTCATGGCGATCTTTAAAGCGCGTCAGCCATCCATCTGACGAAACGAAGTCATCGATCCCCAGCATTGCTGCAAGCGTTCGGGCTTTCATCGCAACGATGTCCCCGCTGAGAGGAAGTTTGTTGCTCCTGGCCTCCCTAATCCAAACCACCAGAGCCTTCTCCAACTCTGGGTAAGTGCCGATGCGCATTCGCTTCCGAGAAGTCTTGAACTTGTCGTTCTCAAATGCATCCATTATTGTGCGCTTGTTCCTGATGTAGTTAGAGAGCGTGTTCGGCTTGGTCCCTTACTTCCGCGCTATGTCTTGTTTGGCGGCACCTCCCTTCTCAACTTCCTTCAAAACCTCGACTTTCGTTGCCAGGTGGAGCGTGCGATAAGAGCCACGGTTTGCCATGGCTATAAACTGCGCAACTAGGTACAGTCAATTCCGAATCACTCGTGGAACAACCTAGCCTACGAGCTTCCCGCACAAAGGCGCTCGACCAACACACGCCTCGACATACGCTGCGCACGCTGCAGCACTAATCTCGCACAATCTCGCCACTGCCAGTATGCAGCGCTGCGTGCACCTATGGCACCTGCGTGGCCTCCGGTGGGAGCCGCTTCGCCTCCCGCCGGAGTTGATCGTGGAGGCCACGGGAGCCGTAGCAATGAATAATCGCGCCGCTCCAAGAAGGATGGCGTTGCGGGCGGCTGCGGTGGCGATGACACCAACGCGGAGCACGGAACTGTTGCAACACTTGAAGAATTGCACATTCTACCAAAGAATGACGGTCACCTCGAGGATCCCGGCTGAAAATTAACTTCCAATTAAACAATATTACTGGATGAGGACTTCGAATTATCGAGCGATTTCTTCTATAGGATTACATGCAAAACTGACGGGACCAGCACTTCACTTCTAATTAACCAAAAATTCCAATTAAGCGGCTTCGAATTATCGGGAGTCGACTGTATAAACATGTTGACTACATAACAGACAAGACACATCTTTCTTGCTGTGAAGTTGCTGGATGAAGATGAATGGATGAATGGTTCTGTACGAGTTCAAAAAACATCATTATGCTCGTGCCATATTTATGCATTTTAACATCTGCCAACGGCCCATCGGTAGTGTACTGGGTCCCATGTAGTGAATATCACACTGCTATGTTGTCGCCATGAAGTCATGCTCTGTGTACATATCCGTCATTGGCTTTGATGAAAGATGGCATTGAAGATAGATCGCATGTTTTTATTTACACTGCAGATATAAATAAATGATTTTAAACAATGCAACTGGCACATGAAATGAATATTCACAATTTGTGTTCCTTCAATTTCGGAACTATTTACATATGTACACTATTTACATATGTAAGGGAGAATAATGTGCTTGACATGCCAGACGATCATTTTCGGCCTAACTTGGCCTTTTGTCAAGGAACTGTGCGATGACTGTGTGGCAAAACAGCGCAGGGCCTACAAGGTGCGTGAGAACAGTACACATGGTGGAGTGAGAAGTGTGGTGCCTTGCTGCAGCCCAAATAGGAAGTCAGGAGACGAAGGCCGATATGCATATGCACGAAGGCCATCTGCACTGTGCATCGCCGACGGCGATGCACAGTGCAGATGGCGGTGACAGTGTCAGTGATGCCAGCAGCGAAATGCATCAAGATGACAGAAGCAACAGCAGCAGCAGCAAATCATTTGGCAAACCCCAGCTGGCCAGAGAAGTGGCTACAGCATTCTGCTGATGAACACAAAGTGTTCTATCCACAGGTACTAAATGAAGGGCTCTCATGTAGTGCCATAGTGGAATGATGCAATCATTTCCGGTAGTGACAGCTCACTGGCAGAGGACATGGGAAAACGCTGGTTATGATTGAGCAGATTCGATAAAAAAACAGCACGCTATCCACTAATAGCACACATTTCTTCACATTGGTTCCTGCTTTCTATTAGGTGTGTAGACAGCAGTAATAAACATCAGCCTGCAGTGTCAGGCACGTGTTTATTACTGCTGTCGGTGCTGCTGTCGACGCAGCCGCCTTCGCACCCTTTGCAGGTAGTGCTGGTGCTGCTGCCGAGACGTGCCGAACGAGCTAATAACATTATCCCGGGCAGCACAGCCTTTCAAATACATCATGCATGCTGCCCTCACTTGGGGAACTCTGTGTGGGGAGGGGTTGCCATTTTCATCGTCACTGCTGCTTTTGCTGCTGTCATCGCTGACATCATCCAACATGTCACCTTCGTCAAGACATAAGTTGTGCAACACTGCATATGCTGCAACAATGTTGGCAGCACGGTCTGGTTCGTAGTGGAGGGCGCGGTACCGCTGAAGGCAGCGGAAGTGGCTGTTCAGAAGCCTAATGCACCGCTCCACTACAGACCGCAAGGCAGCATGTGCAGTGTTGTACCTGCCTTCTGCAGTGTGCATGGGAGGGTGGCCTGTGACTGGGGTTAGGAGCCATGGTTCCAGGGGGTAGCCGCTGTCATCTGCATGATCATAAAGAATGGTATGAAATCTGCACAAAGTTTAGTAGGTGAAGCATAGGTCATGTAACATGCACCTACTACAGAAAGGCTGCAATAAAGGAATATACAGGCTGAGCACCTGACGCAGCTGTGATCACCAATAACAATAGCTGGGACACAGTAGCATCCCTATTTGCAGCAAGGCAGCTCTTTGTACGAGTTGTGTAGTCTTCGTTCATAAATGACTATCAGTGTAAAAACGAATGTGACAACACGTGCACTGTACACTCATATTAAAAATTAGCTTAAAGTACAGCGCAGGTGCGTTGTCACTTTGTTTCATGCAGATACCATTGAAAAATTTCTACATCTCGCCTATACTTATAACCTACTATACCATAAGGGGTTCGCCTTCAATATTCTCTTACGGCGCGAGCACGCTTTGCTGCATGCTGCCAGAATTGCAACTGTACAAAATTTTCCCGCTGCTTACCGAGGAGGTGTTGACCGGCCTTGGCAATGTGCCCCTCCTGGAACCGACGACACAACCACGTAGTTCTCCAGACGTGGGCGTCGTGGTCTGACCCCGGTCGCAGAGCAGTCGATGGCGAGGATCCTTATGCCTGCGTCGCCGATCTGACAAGAGTGCGCACAGTATAAGCCACGCGTTGCTATGACGGGCAAATTAGACAAAAATTAAGATACTTAAAAACATTGTGTTGATGGTGTAATAGCCTTTGCGGCACATGAATGCTGCCTTCTGCTCGCCTTTTGGTGTGATGATGGCTATAAGGCTGCTGTCCTCGCATCCGATGATGCTGGGAATGGAGCCGTGTCGAAGGAACCCTTCCTTCACGGCCGCCTTCTCCTCCGATGTCCTCGGGAAATGGACCCACTTGTTGCGGGCCCCAGCATGGACGATTGCCTCCGCCATGCGTCGCACACACTTGCTGACCGCAGGCTAGGTCACGCTGATCGTCTCCTCGCTCCCTACCGAGGCTTAGAAGCTGCCCGTTACGAAGAATTGCAATGCGCACAACACTTGTCGCTCCACCGACAGCGCTGTTGTTCTCACGCCTCCGAGTTCCTCCGCCACTTCGTTGCACAGCCACCGCACAGTTTCTTTCTTCAGGCGAAATTGCCGCCGAAACAGATCATCTGACATGTCAAACGCATCCTCGGGCTCCCTCCTCCCGCACCCGGGCTGACGAGCCGCCGCCGCCGCCAACGCAATCAGAAAGTCTGCCATTTTCTAGTCCAAATGGAACGGGGCACTCGCCGGTTATTCCACAATTTTGGCGCGTTTGTTGGGCATAATTAAGCATAATGAGTGCGTAAACATCAGTTTGACGTGTCGGTTTTTGAGCATTCCTGATGTTGCTTGACAGGCAGGCAAAATGGGCGCGGCCTCAAAAATTTCGACCCAAAAGCGAGCGGTGACGGCCATTTTGGAATAAAAACAGAACGGAATATTTTTATGTTATACCGACCCATGAGGCTGACGTAACGCGCAGCTACTGCGACTGTCGGGCCTGAATCGCCCGTGCTGTCGCCTTCTGTGTCGTCTTCCATGTCGTCCTCATCACTGTCGCTAGTCGACACTTCGGCAACAATAGAGGCAACGATGGTGAAAAGTCGAACTGTGTAGCTGACATCTCTTCGTGGTTGCAGCAGTGCTGCCGAGCAACTTCGCATTCCAAATGCCACACAATGTAGTCAACAGCAGATCCCTGTCGCGTGCCAGCGCCGACTTCTTCGTGTCACATTCGATAGCACAGACGATGTCTAATTTTTCTTATATGCTGAGCAGCCGGCATATTATTTATCTGAGCTTCGCCATGACGCGAGTCCTCGCTTGCACGACGCCACAACACTCTCTGGCCTGGTGCCGAAACGATGTTGATGTGGCTTCAAGCGCAAACGCGCAGAGCGCTTGGAGGCCGTTGTTCCCATCTCTGAGGCTTGTTGTTCTGCCGGGCCGCCCAATGGAGACGACGCACCGCCGTGTTTGCGTGACGAAAAGTGGAAACTACGTTGTAACCAATTGGTACGCAATAAGCTGGTATGGTTTATGCGGATACAAAACACGTTATGTTCAATGGCCACCGAGGCGGGGGTTTGACTGTACTACTTTTAAAATGAAACTACTGTTTAAGCGGGTACGGTTTAGCGAGGTTTTACTGTACAGTTGAACCCACTTATAATGATACCGGTTTTAACAATATATCGGTTATAACAATGAGAAGCTGCTGCACCGTCAACTTTTGTATGTTTTGCATGGTGAAATAACCCGTTTACTGCAATGCCCCGATGCCGCATTATTGGTTATAACGATGAAGTTTGGCTGCTTGGTGCTCGGGTTGAAAGGTAGGGAAATGCGAAATCCTTGAGAAGAAAAAAGAAAATGAGAAATTCGAGCTGCTGCACAATGGCCCGCTGCTCGAATGGCTGCCGCGCACTCATTTTCCAGCCTTCTCTGTGCGCCTCCCTCCCGCCACCCTTCCACCCCTCTGAACACGAATGGGCTGCGCCCATATCTCTATGCTGCGCCACCCTTGGAAACCCGAATGGACCACGCCAACTGCGCTGCTCGCATATTGCTCACTAGCTCCTCATTCAGCGCAGTTTGGTAAACAGCGCAATCGCCCGTGTTCGTCTTTGTTGGTTGCGTCGAAATCATTCCTGGCCACGTGGTTTCTCAGCCTCATTTAACCAACAGGAGCCGTATTCTGAAACGTTCGCCTTCCACGATAGTTTTGCCGCTGCGATAGTCACATTCAATAAATCAAGCGACTACTTACCCGTGTCGTCGGCGTGGGCTACCAATACGCGCTGTTGAACGCTTCACATTGCATGAAAGAACGCACCATGCTAGTGCAGAGCGG
Organism: Dermacentor variabilis; assembly: GCF_050947875.1. NCBI lineage: Eukaryota > Metazoa > Arthropoda > Arachnida > Ixodida > Ixodidae > Dermacentor > Dermacentor variabilis. Next base: position 235,773,154 of record NC_134571.1, read on the forward strand.
CTCGGGTGTGTTGTTTTCAAATGTAGTGGCCGCAGTACGGGTTCTGTGCACGGAATATGGTTAGTTATGGCTGCTTTAGGTAAAATAAATTGAGTAAAGAAGTGTGAGATTATTTATTTTAGATGAATCAACAAATATCGTCGTGAAACAATGTGTGTAAGGCTCCACCAAAGAGGCTATTATAAACTACCACCTATCTTATCTCTATTACACTCCACCAGCAACCGAATGCCGAAAGACGTGTTCGCTCATTCAATATATGTTGAGAGCACCCATTGAAACCATGACATTAAAATGACGTAGGCCGGAACCACTAGATGGCGCTGTTTATTTTCCGTTTTTCCGGAAATTTAGTGTTAGAAAATCAGGTGTTATGGTATTCAATGAAAACAGTGAACAGACAGTGGAGATACAGGGCCAGGAAATACCCCGGGTAACAGAACAAATACCTTGGTGTATGGATAAACGAAGGCAATAGATATATGGAAACACAGGAAAGAACAATAACAGTGAAGGGTGTTATGATTGGGGGTTCAATCCCATCGCTCTTGATCCGTTGTCAAGATTGGAGTCGGGCAGGAATTAGAAGGTAGCTGCCCCACGCCGTCGTCCAACTTATCCACGCTGAGGACGTTGATGAAGGGAAGGACTGCTTCTCATCGAGAATGAGGAATATGGGTTTATTTACAGTATTTATATCAGTCTAACATGACTGCTTGAGAAAGAGTGTCCTGAGCAGCCGCACAACAGCGGTTTTTAAACACTCGGTCTTCCCCCGATACCCAGGTGACGGAAACGGCCGTCCAAGCACCGTAGGCGAGTTGACCAGGCACCGTAGGGGAGACGAAGCACCGTAGGGGAGACGACCCACCGTAGGGGAGACGACCCGGCACCGTAGGGGCATTTATTCCCCGAACTGCAGCGCGCCCGCTGGCTGCCCATTGTCTGGCATCTTGGTCGGCGCGTGGGAAGGGGTGTCAGTAGACGTTCCCGCGGCTCAGTAACAATAGTTGGTCCGCCGAGCCCGTTTAGTTACAATGGCGACTTCAAACTCGGCTCCAGCGACGGAGAGTCGAGGACGCACATATTATTGTTCACACACAGTCGACTTAGTTATGCCGTGGCTAGAGGTGTGGGGCGACGCTCCCAGAATGTTGCCTCCACAGTCGCAACTGGTTGGCAGAACTTGCACTGCAGCTGGCCGTTCTTAACAAGGGGAAGAGAAATGCAGCCATTATGAAGCACAGAGTGCTATAGGGATACAATAGGTATCTGGAAAGGTGTAATGGTTCCAGGACTTACTTCTGGAAATGCAGTTGTTTGCGTTAAATCAGGGGTGCAATCAGGACTTGATGGGAACCAAAGGTGAGTGGGTCACCTTGCATTGGGCACTCACGGGAAGATTACAAATGAAGTTCTGCAGGGTGATAAAAGCTGGACTACTTATGAAGTGAGTGAAGCTCACAGTAAAATTGAGTATGAAGAGCGGCTGAGGAATATGGAAGAAAGTAAATGGGCTGAGTGTTCAGGTATCTGTACAGGAGAAACATTGATTCACAGTGGAGAAAAAGAACTAGGAAGCTTACCAGTAAATATGCAGCCTGTAGGGTGAGCAACACAGCAACAAAGCACGTCAAGCGGAAAGTCAGAGAGACAAATATTCACGTGGGAGGTGGAAATAGAAACAAAACGTGCCATGAGTAGCTACTTAAGAGGAAAAAAACCAAATCAGGAAAGAAACAATTTATGATAACTCAAAGGGAAGCTCATTACCCTTTGAAGCAAGATCAGGATCAGGAAAACGCACCTGTTAGCAAGACATAAGAAGGGAGAAGAAGCATGTGCTTGCTGCGGTAAAGCTAGGAAAACTATGGAGCATGCTTTATTAGAATGTGAAGACATCTGCCTAGTGGTCGATTTAGGCATCACCGGCCTCCTTGAAGCCCTTGGGCTCAGCGAGAGTAGGGGAAAAGTATATGTGTCCGCAATAGAGATTAGTAAGAGGCGATTGGAAGATTGGTGGAAAGAAAGTGGGGAAACGACAAAAAAACGGAGACGTACAAAAGCAAAGTTCACAATAGGGGGTCAGAAAATTTGGTTGTGGGAGTTCGTGTTTTTTTTCTTTTCTTTTTTTAACCTGTCTAGGACATTAGGCAGTATAATAGCAAGAGCTTGGTGGCGCAACCGACCGCCCCGTTCGAACGGGGACGTTCATAACATCCATCCATCCATTTTGCTAAAACCGCCAATCAGCATACACCGTTGGTGGAGGCCTGGCCAAGGCGATAGTTTCGCGGAAGGCGAACGTCTTAGAATACTGGCCCAGTTGGTTTAACTCGCCACCGAATTGGACGATGGCTGATGTGCCTGCTGATCATTGGCAATGCACGGCGTTTTTGGTGAAAACAAAGCGCACGGCTATAAATTTGGAAACTAAGTGCTTCCAACCGATGAGGCGATCGTCGCAAACGTGCTTGCATCGGATAGTGACGGCGACAACGGCAGCGATGACACGGTAGAGCAAGCTGCCTCAACGTTGTCCTCACAGGAGGTCCAGCAGATGATTCAGTCTCTCCGGGGCTTCATTTTCGCGAGGAACCTTCCGCTGCACTACGTTGAGCACCTAGATGCCTTGGAGATGGATGTCAGCAAGCTTTGCGCAAAGCACGCAAGGCTGACACGTAGAGTTTTCTCGTACGAGCCAGTGTGAAGTACACGTCGAGATGCTTGTGGTGATCTCACCTCGGCGTTTCTTCTGGATTCTTCAAGCTGACAGGCTGCCGCGGCAGTGTTCTTGTAATTTTTAAAAGGCCCCTTGTGGGGCCACCAAAGCGATGCCTTGGCCATACTCGCATATCGCTTGCTGCTCGTGACCCTTCTTTGCAGTTATAGCAGTGCCATTCTTTAATGCCAACAACCGCGGCTTGTTGCATGTGATCGGAGCACCCAGGAAGCAGTTAAACGAGTGAACACAATAAGCAGCCGGATGGAGGAAGGTGGTGGGGAGGGACACTGGCCTCCCTGCCACTATAGTTTGCCAAGATCAGCTCTGCCATCCCCCTATTTTGATTTTTCATGCAACCTGGTTTTTAACAATTATCGGTTATAACAATGGAATTTTCATGGCATTTGAATATTTTTATAAGTGGGTTTGTCTGTACATGATTCTAATAGAACAAAATTTCATTGCCGGTGTGAGGAAACACCAAGACAATAAATAGAAATTTGGCAGGTGTAGAAACTACGCAGGTGTAGATGATACTATAGCCACAATGGCCGCTGAGTCAGGGATTTGACTTTACTACTTTTAAAACGAAACTACTGTTTAAGCGGGTACGGTATAACGAGGTTTTACTGTATTACTGAAACTGTACCCTCAAAGTTCCACCCACCCTGCCGAAATGGCTCGAAGCATACCTCATCGGTAGAAAGTAATGCATTATTTTTGAAGGCGCAAGTTCATGTGATATTGCAGTTTTATCGGGTGTTCCCCAGGGATCAGTTTTGGGCCCTCTTATTTTTTAATATTTGTCAATGATAAAGTTGACCGGGTTTCCACTCAGGTCAAATTGTACGCTGACGATTGTTGCATTTACCATGACGTCACATGTGTAAGCGACTCCTATGAATTGCAAAGTGACCTCGACTCTGTCTTGGCATGGTGCAAAACATGGAACATGACATTAAATTTTTCAAAATGTAAAGTTCTGCAATTTACAAATAAAAAGCATCCATTATACCTACCCAGTACTCTTTAGGAGACAGAAACTTATTTGTTAAGAATTACAAGCGCTTGGATGTTATCTTTGCAAGCAACCTTTCTTGGAACGACCACGTAAACCGTATTGCTGCCAAAGCTAGCTGTGTGTTAAACTATTTAAAACACGATTTCAAGCAGGCACCTGCTGATTTGAAGGAGACACTCTACTTGACAGACGTGTGTCCCATCTTAGAATATGGTTGTGTGACTTGGGACCCTGAAACAAAAACACTTATCAGTGAATTGAACGAATTCGAAAACTAGCAGCAAGGTTTGTGTCCGCAAACTATGATTTCACCAAAAGCTCCTCTCAAATGTGCAAAAATTTGGGCTGGCCTCTATTGCAAGACAGACGCAAATGCCTTAGACTTAAGCTATTTTACAATATTTTTATAGGCACAACAGGTTTGTCTAAAGATTCATACATGAAAGCTCCCAGCTATATATCCTCCCGTTTAGATCATTCTTTAAAGGTTCAAGAATACCAATGCCGTATAAATGTCTTTAAAAACTCATTTTCTCCCTAAAACAGTGCATGACTGGAATAAATTGCCAGAAGTTGTCTTAGCCTCGCAATCTTCTTTTGAAAATGCTCTGTCACGCCTTTTGTTGAATTAACTTTTGTTGAATTAATATTCTTTTTTGTGTGTGTGCTGTGTTGCTGTGCGTTTTCGAATTTTTGTATACGCTTGTTCATATGACAATATTTACGTCTTTCTTGCTTTCATGATTCTTTTGTTATCAGTTTGTTCAGTATTGGAATGCATTGTATTTTTATTGTTTGTTTGTTATTTACACAGTGTCATCCGCATGACGATGTATGTTTTACAACTGTATCCCCCTTACAAAAATGCCCTCAGCGGGCGATGTAGGTACCTGAATAAATAAATAAATAAATAAATAAATAAATAAATAAATAAAAAAAAGTCCTGGAACCATTACACCTTTCCGTATACCCCGGAGCACCTTGTACCTATTGTATCTCCAAAGCGCTCTGTGCTTCATTATGGCTGCATTTCATTTCCCCTTTACTGTTATGTGTTGTTTTTTCCTGTGTTTCCAAATATCTATTGCCTTCGTTTATCTATATACTAGGGTATTTATATTACTTTACCTGAGGTATTTCCTGGCCCTGTATTATCACTGTCTGTTCACTGTTTTCATTGAATACCGTGACAGCTCATTTTCTAACACTAAATTTCAAACTTAAATTCTCACCTTCCTGTCCACAGACATAAGCCAGACGTTGCAAACCACTTTGCTTGTTAGCTAGCAACACAATGTCATCCGCATAAAATAAACCTGGAAGCTTCTGCTCTACTACTGTACCCGCCTGTTTGTATGAGAGATTAAACCCGATATTACTTCCTTCTAGCACCCTCTCCATCCTCACCATGTACATCATAAACAGCAGTGGGAATAAAGGGCACCCCTGCCTCGGTCCCTTGTCGATATCAACTTTCTCCTCGCTCCTCATTCCTTCCCATTCAATGCAAATAGTATTTTCTATGTAAGTCTCTCTCAAAAGCTGTAGATAATCATCACCTAAGCCTTCCCCTTACAGAATGTCACACAAAATGTTGCGGTTTAAGTTGGCATACGCTCCTGTAATGTCTAAAAAGGCCACATACAACCATCTCCTTTTTACTCTTGCTATTTCAATACACTGAGTAAGAACAAATAACTTATCATCTGAACACCTAGCTATTCTGAAGCCATTCTGAAGTTCTCCCAAAATGCCATTATTCTCTGCCCATGCTTGCAGCTTTAATTTTATTGCCTGCATTGCTCCCCTGTATATTACTGATGCAATGGTGAACGGTCTATACGAGTGAATTCGATGTTTCTCCTCCTTTCCTCTATACATTAAATTCATTCTACTTCGTCGCCAACATTCTGGTATTCGTGTATCTTTTAAAGTTTTTTCCACTGCTTTCACCAGAGCTTCCTTACTTTTTGGTCCTAGTGCATTAATCAGTCTAACGAGAACCTCGTCTAGTCCTGTGGCTGTGCGCTTAGAAATTTTCTCTTCGGCTATCTTCCAGTTGAAATTTGTCAGCACCAGCTCCTTTTCCATCTGGTCCTCTTTCATGCTCTTTTTTCTTCAATGCAACCTCGTCATTGCCTTGGAAACATTCAGCTGTTATTTTTCTGATGTAATTTAATGCCGTTTCCCCTTCCAGTTTGTTTCCATCTTCATCTAGGATATATTGTTGTATTGTTGTTTACTTCCTGCCTAATAATTTTATGTGGTTCCAAAATATTCTAGGTGCGGCTTTCCTTTTCTCACGTATTTCTGACAACCAACGTTCACTTCCACCTTTTATCTTTTTCTTGCTCCAGTATTTGAACCATAGACTTTTTCTCCTGGTATATTTCCCATTTACTGGCTACTTCATCCTGCAGCAACTGCGCTTTCTTTGCCTGCCTGGGCTCTTGGGATGCTTCCCGTCGTTCAGCGATTGCTTCTCGTATCTCCCTGTTCCACCAGCTTCTCGGTTTCTTCTTTTTATTCTACTGTATTCTACTGTATTTTGTATTCCTGTATTCTACTCGCACAGTGCCGGCATGCAACAGCTGCAAGCGTCGGGGACGCGGGCACCCGACGGTCTGGGGAGAGCGTTTGCCCAGGCACTGAAAAATAGAGGCACTTCTCGATGCAAGCGGTCACGTGTTAGGCCATCAATGAGCAAAGGGCTGGCTTCAAGGAGTGTTCGCTTGCCAAGGCTGGCTGCAGGATGTAATGCGCTCTCCCAATTCTTTAAGGCGATGCTGTCTTTGCCTCTTCCTTCGGCTTTCCCACTGCATCGGAGGGATGGTTCAGAGCTTCTTTTTATCGGGCGAGGATGAAACGGCACGCTGAGAGCCTTTCCTCCTCTTTGGCTTGTTCGATCTGGCGCGGTGCTGCTTGAAAGTATTGCTGTTGCCTGCTGCAGAATGATTTTTGCCGATGTTTTAGCTCGTACTTTATAAAATTTACGCAATGTCCATTCATATAAGGTCGTCAGGAAAGCGGCATGTAGCCTTTCGGTTCATCATTAACTACAGTATGCAGGAATATCTCTTGGAAGCACAAACATGTGACGCGCATCGTCAACCGCGGTGTGTGTATATGTTCTGAACTATTTTGCATGTATCAGTTTTAATTCAATGAAGAGAAGTGGTGTCTCTGTATTGCCAGCATGAACTGGTAGATCTGCTCACTATCTGATCACTTGGCATAGGGACTAAAACATGAAACATTAGAGCGCATGCTCATGTATGACCAACCTAAGGCAGCCACAAAACATCTAAACGGCAGGCGCTATTAAATATTTGTGATACACTGGCATCGTTCTCATGCATTTCAAGTCTAGTAGACTTGAAATCACTATAGTTCTACGCTAGCCTTCCTGCATGAGGCCGATGGCGCTGCTCAGCAGAGCAATCACTGTGGTTGGTGAACCAGCATGATTCATATATAATCTAGATGCTTCAGCATTGCTTTTTTGCTCTGTAAAGCCATAATATATGAGCGGAATCGCATAAAAAGAATGCAATGACTATTTTTTAGGACAAAATTTCCGTAATGCGGGTGAGTGCGTTGTAGAGAACGGGACAAACACAAATGAAAAAAAAATAAACATTCTGTTATCATCCTTTTTCTAGAAAAAAAAAAAAAAGAGAGAACGGGCTAACGCCGCACAATTTTTATAGATCTATAAACATTGATGCCATGTGCTTGGACCATGCACTTGGACCATGCGCTATACAGAACAAAGACATCTGTAATCTAGCACCTACCACTGCTTAGGATGCTCGCGCCGTTCGTAAACGGTCACTTTGCTGGACAAGCTTAATTCACACTGTAAGGTATGCTGTTATTACTAACCAAGACAATTTTATTCATGGGTGGAAACCTAATCCATCAAACCAAGTAGTCACGCAATGTAATCTGCAACTAACAGTTTGAGCACTTGTCAAAGTATAACAGCACAGCTCCTATAGTAGCAGAACAGTACCCACAATGTTACAATCGTCGTGTATGTTTCATTGCTCCTAAAGCGCAGCTTAGAACTAGAGGATAATACTGCAATAAGGGCACATTAGCGAATGGAACATTCAGAAATACACAATTGATCTCTGAGGCTGATTGTAGGCTCAAATATGCGCGCGCACATCCCGCTGTGTGCTCTGTCCACCTCAACGCCAGCAGAAAGTCCGGCCATACCGACTTAAAGCACTTCAGTACGTCTTACAGAACCATTTATCACATAGAAGAGGCCCATCATACTAAATAGACTGCACGAGTGCAAAAACAAACGCCAGAGACTACTGCCGAGCGTATACCTGCCATGCAAGACGGAGCACTTGCTCAAGCCAGCATGCTGACTGGCACCACTGCGTAGCAATATGGTAGTGCCCATGAAAAAACGGTGTGCAGATGGCAGGCATGAGTAAGAGAGGAAAGGCGATCGGAGAAACTCGTTTTCACCTCACCGCGTCGGATGTGTACAATGCCCTCTGGAGCTCCGTGGCCGTCGCCACATTAGCGGCTTGGCAGCTGTAATGATACTTCAACGTGTTGTTTTCACTGGCTTTAATCAACAATAAAATAACAAAAACAGACGTTTCTCCACCTATGTGGGGGGCATCGTCAGTACACAAATGGCAACAAATGAGAAATACATACTATTTATGTATGATACTGCCGTAAACATCCGGCAGGGGGCCACGGTTAGACTTGCATGAAGATTGATTGCGACGGATGAACCATGATGCCACAAATTTTTTTGGGCCCCATCTGTGTTCCCATGCTAAAGTGGTTACATTATCAAAATCGAACATGTGTCCGTTTGTTAAACAATGATCCACCAGTTCTGTCTTGGCACGTGTGGTATGGGTGGCTTTCGTAGCATCCCTTAGGTGTTCCTTGAGTCGAGTGCGACGTCGCCGCCCCGTCGCGCCAATGTAGCTGGCACCACAGTCCGAGCAATCGACCTTGTAGACGATACCACTTTGTTCGTCCAGAGGTGTGCGGTCCTTTGGCTTCGGGAACACGTTTGCCAATGTGTACGAGGGTTTGAACACAGTTCGAACAGCCAAAGGCCGTAAAGCCCTGCGCACTGCATCTGATACACTGCGGACATACGGAATGAACACAAAAGCAGCTGGCCTTCCGGCCTTGCCCTCACGGAGTCTCTGCATGCGGCGCCGCGTATCATTGACAAAGCGCTCAGGGTAACTCTGTTTATGCAAAAGAGCGGCAACATTTGTTAATTCTTGCTCCCTCAAAGTTGCTCCCTCAAGGGATAAGAAAAGAGCAGATTGGGTGAGGGAACGAACGCGAGTTAATGACATCTTAGTTGAAATCAAGAAAAAGAAATGGGGGGGCATGGGCAGGACATGTAATGAGGAGGGAAGATAACCGATGGTCATTAAGAGGAAGCTTTAGCTCGGGCCCAACTCCGACGCGGCCTATTCAAATACATGTAAAACGCAAAAACGTTTTTATGAGATAATCCCTGTACCGATTTTGGTGAAATTTGTTGCATTTGAAAGAGAAAGTTAAATTCTAGTGACTGTTGGAAGCCGAATTTTGATTTAGGGCTTGAATTTTCTTAAAACGATTTTCAAATATTTGACCGTTAGAAAAAAATAGAAGCACGAAGTTTACAAATTCATAGCTCTGCATCAAGAACTGATATCGCGGTTCTGTAAACGGCATCTATTAGATCATTCAAAGCGGACAAATTCAATATGTCATTTTACATCTTACGTGAATTTGTTACGTTGGTCACAACGGTTTTGCAAAAGTTGTATTTTCCTATGATTAATCTTTTTTTATATTCATGTGTAACATATCAATTTTGTCCGCTTTAGATGTACTATTAGATGCAATTCACAGAATTGTATTATCATTTTTAGTGGTTGAGTTACAGGGTTTTAAACTTGATAGTTTCGTTTTTTGAAAATGTTGGATTTTTGCCAATTTTTAATAAAAAATTGACGACCTAACTCGAAAATTCGAAACCAACAGTCACTAGATTTTAGGTTTGTCTTTTAAGTGCAACAAACCTAGTCAAATTTGGTGCAGTGGTTGCTGAGAAAAACGAATTCTCCTTTTACATGTATTTAGATAGGAGCACTCGAGCTAAAGCTTCCTCTTAAGGGTTATGGACTGAATTTCAAGGGAAGGGAAGCTTAGCAGGGTGCAGCAGAAAGTTACGTGGGCAGATGAGATTAAGAAGTTTGCACGGACAACAGGGTCACAATTAGCACATGGCCGGGGTAGTTGGAGAAGTATGGGAGAGGCCTTTGCCCTGCAGTGGGCATAGCCAGGCTGATGATGGTGATGATGATGATGTGTTCTACAGATTATTTGTAGTTTTCAGTAAATATAAGCGATAAATTTTGCCTCGAAGCCATCAGCAAAGTACTATTACCTTTCGATAAGGTGCTAGACCTCGAGGCATTCAATTCCTCAGGCTCCTTACGTTTGTGATGGGGCATGACGGTTTGGGCTGTAGTATACAATGTTTAAAAAATCGACATTGGCAAGGTATTTAAAAATTCAGTTGACACTAAACATAGGGTCATGGGATAAAAGTAATGCAAGCTGAGATGGTATATTATGCGTGTAAAGTTCTTGAAAGTGCTGTAATCTTGCATGGTGAAGTCTTGGACATTCAATTAAGATGTGCCGGACTCTGAGTTGTTCACCACATTGTGCGCATATGGGTGGTTGTGTGCCTGTTAATAGGTAAATGGGTGTTGCGTATGTGTGTCCTATACGTAGCCTGCACAGTGCTGTTTCTGTTAGTCTTGTGGCTTTTTGCTGGAAGAAGTTGCCTAGTTGGGGTTTTATTACATGTACTTACACATTTAAAGGGGTTGAGACAGCAAATTTTGAGGCTATAAAAAGCCTCTTGTAGGCTGCTTCTGTATGCGAGGACACCCACAACGAGGTATCAGACGCTGCAAACATTTCAAAATAATTTTAATTCAGCTCCAAAAAGTTGCTAAAAGCTCCGTCTCGTGGTTGAGACCTATTGCTAGCGCGGCTGTTATGACGTCACAGTGGAGGAACGAAAATATTGACGTCATAGCACACTAGCACAAGAACGTGACGTATGATCAGTATTGATGAAATGCCGATTACGGAGCCTGCTGAACTGAGCAACCGAGCATAGATAGCCGCCACTATGACCGTGCCACAGGCATATAGAAATCATTTCTTAATTCAAAGAAGGTGTAAGGCGTGCAGACACAGGGACTAGGATATGCGGCATTCGTGTCCACTTTTCTCCTCTTGTGTCCGTGTTTGAACGCCTTATCCCTTCTTTGCATTATGAATCCTTACCAACTAGATCAGCTTTCTGTCTTTCTAAAAACCCTTTCTCTATGCTACAGGCTTCTAGAACACTGTAACGGATCTTACTCTGGCCCCTGGCTAACCGAGACATGCACAGCGCTGTAGCGGAGAGCAGTTGACATAGAATCTGCGAGTCGCATAGTTCGGCAGCTCGGAGCGGTCTCTCGTTCGATTGGCGTTTCTCAACGTATAAAGGCCCGTTCACTTTACTGGCACGGCAACTCGCCGCACGCTGTTTGCCGTTCACGGGCAGCCGTGCGACGGCGGTTTTCCTCGCAAACGGCGAAATTTTCTTGCTGTAGAGAGGATGGGCTCGAGAACCATTTGTGCAGCAGCCGTACGGCGAAGCGGCCAATTATAGCGACCGACGAGTGGTCACTCTGGCACCGACGGCAGCCTCACCACCGCTGATTGTTCAATAGCGCTGATATCGTCGCTAGGCCTTCTCTGGTTCACTTCAAAGCTGACGGCACTTTGCAATGAATTACCGACTCTCACAAGCCGCAATATTTTCTTACCGTTGTTGTCGCTCTTCACAATAAATGTAATAATCGCGACATGCACTTCGAGTCGTCAGTTATTTACCTCTGCTGGCAGAGCATGCATATGCGTAAGCAGACGACACAGCATAGTTTTACGTCACTACTTTTTGTGATCCACGAGACCAAGCCGTGTTGCGTTTCCTCTCCTACAACTTCATAGCATCACCTGGAGCCCAGAAACCGAAACCGAAATCGCCCGATATAATAATGCTATTATTACATTATTTATCGGGTATATAGGAATACCGCCGTGTGTATCGTGCTTCCTGAAGCATTATGCAACGCTTGAATCGAAGAGCGCATGAACAAGAATTTTCATGTCTCCACCCCTTTAAGAGATACCGTAATAGACTTAATGAGCAGCTGCGGCTTGCTACGATTTGCTATAACAAATATTTCGAGTCCTGTTCGAGCAGCTATGGTGTTAGGCTGCTGAGCACGAGGTTGCGGGATCGAATCCCGGCCATGGCGGCCGCATTTAGATGAAGGCGAAATGCGAAAACACCCGTGTGCTTAGATTTAGGTGCACGTTAAAGATCCCCAGGTGGTCGAAATTTCCGGAGTCCTCCACTACGGCGTGCCTCATAATCAGAAAGTGGTTTTGGCATGTTAAACCCCATAATGTAATTTTTTTTTTCCTGTTCGAGCAATAGTAGGAAAGTATGGAAGAAGGTCAATTCGCTACTCGGTCGTTCACCTGATGCCCTACTCCCTGTTATTTATTATTAAGAAAGATGGGGGGGTTGATATTAGCGCTGATGTTACCTGATGTTTTCAATGATTGTTTCACCAACATTAGTATGTTGGCCACAAATATCAGCACCTGCCATTATATTAAACCCGCGCCTCATGAGACCGTTTTTCTCCGGCTGACTGATGAAGGTGAACTTATCTGTATTTTTTCAAATTTAAAAGACAGTAGCACATGCGATATAGGTAACTTGCAGATGAAACCTGTTAAATATGTTCTCAATGTAATTGCCCCAGTGTTAACACATATTTATAACCTATCACTCACTAGTGGCGTCTTCCCACGTAAAATGCAAGCTGCAAAAGTGTTAGTTTTATTCAAGAAAGGTGATAAAACAGCTATGTCGAGGTACAGGTTAATATCTATACTCCCGATCTTTTTGAAAGCTTTAGAAAAAATAATTTTTATCTGTACATCTTTCTTGAAACTAAAAACCTGCTCACTGACTTGCAATATGCCTTTTGCAAACACAGATTGACTCAGCTTGCACTTCTTCAGCAGAAAGAATACATTTTACAGAATTTTGAGGACCGCCAGCTTACTTTAGGGGTATTTATTGACTTTAGTGAGGCATTTGACTCCATCAGTGATGAACTATTATTAAATAAACTTACCTACTATGGTATCCACGGTGTTGCCTTAAAATTATTTCGGTCATACTTGCAGCACAGATGCCAATATGTGTCCATTAACAACAAATGGTCCAACATTTCTTGCGTCACGGCAGGTGTTCCCCAGGGCAGTATCCTTGGGCCTCTTCTGTTTAATCTTTACGTCAATGATCTCGTTAATAGTGATCCCGATGCCAAATTCATAATCTATGCTGATGACACTACTGTTCTGTTTTCGTCCAATAATGCTCCGGAGCTAGTGTCAGTGGCTAACTCTTGTTTGGAAAAAATATATTTATGGTCTCTAGAAAATGTTCTCAAGATTATGGCAGAAAAAAAAAAAGGCAGTTTTATTTCAACCGAAGAATAAGAATACCTGTCTTTGTAGGGACGTGGTCTTAGGGTCTTCTAAAATTGAACTCGTCCTTTCTGTGAAAACACTTGGGGGTCTTTTTTGATGAAAATATAAATATGAGCTGGAGCGATCATATTGATTTTCTTGCAGGCAAACTCTCCCAAATTACTGGATGCATTTTCTCTATTCGCTACATGCCTCGGAAGATTAAAATGTTAATTTATAATGCTTTGTTTGCGAGCCACCTTCATTATTGCTGCCTTATTTGGGGCACCACTACTGTTACAAATATTAAACGTTTGCTTGTAATACAAAAGAAAATTGTTTGCGTAATTGTTTGCCTTTGACTCCCCATCTGAGCCTCTATTTAAGAACTTCGGGTAATTAAAGTCAGTGATATGTTTAACTACCGCCTTGCTCTTGGATACCTAAAAGAAACCAAACAGAACTTAAGCCTTGTTTCATCTCTGGCTAGATTAAAACACAACATCCCATGTTATAACACCAGGTCCCCGGAATACTGGCATGTGCGTTCAACCTATGGTAACCAAATGACTTGTCACACTCTCCCCACTCTGCTGAATAATCTCAGATTTGCATCCATCAATGTACCTAATTCTTCTGGCAGAGAACTGTATAATTTCTATTGCCCCGAGAATTGAGTTTAACTAACCATGTACCTAATCTTTCTTTATTTTAACCGTTTTGTGTATCTATATATCCATATTGTTTGTTTTTCCCAAGCTGTTTCATGTGCGAAGCAAATTGTTTAAGTGAGATCTGTGTACTACATGCCATTACTCTCTTTCCAGGGTTCGTACAGGTCCTTGAAACCCTTGAAAACCCTTGAATTTGAAAAGCTCGTTTTGAAGGCCTTGAAAGTCCTGGAATTTACGGAGATCCTTGAAAATCCTTGAATTTCCGAAATTTTTATTTTAATAAACTTCCAGTGATTGTATTCAAGAAAATTTCAACCCTCCTGAATTCCCGCTGCGATTTTGTTTAAACAAAGAAACGGGAATTCTCAGGCATTTTTAATTGTGTAAGGGAAAACTCAGGGAATTTGTGCTTCAATCAGGGAAAATTGGCTGTCATATTATTGAAAGGGCACGAAAGTCGCCCCACTGCTGCCTCGAGTAAAAGAGAGGACTCATAACGAATTGTCTTTGACACCGTGTCGTTGGTTGGAGGGGCTGCCTGTGTGCAGTCAACAACCGATTTTCCGGACACCCTATTTTTGTGAAATGCCTGATAGCGTGGACGGCTTTAAGGCTCGGACGCAAGAACCCTTCGCTGTCCGATTTTCCGGATCCATCACCACCTTTTTGATTGTCTCGCCGCCTCGAATCAGCGCTCTTGCATGCCGATCCGATGGCAATCGTAGCTACCACCGCGGCAACACTAGGCTTCGCTGCTTCGACGTCCGCTATTAGGGTTCTTGCCAATCGGTGCCGTGTTTTTCATTGAAATAATTCACCACTGTCAGTAATCGCATCAACTCCGCCTCTGTAATCCTCGCGTATGGCTTCGAAGCTTAGAAAGCATGGCGCGTTGCATATGATGCTGGTTCCCGATAGGCAGCTGCGCCTCAGCACGGAGATGTTACGTGGTGAAGCGTACGTGAAGTATTGCGGTGAAGCTTTAGAAGCGTGGGAAGGGGCAATTGTCATGGGACACAGTACGTATTCAATAATTAAACATACATGTATGTAATTATAGCCCTGTGTGTGTTCCTTGAAGATCCACACGCAGATCCTTGAAAGTCCTTGAAAACCCTTGAATTTTTGTCAGATACACCAGCATGAACCCCGTCTTTCCTTTCTCCCTTTTCGTTGTTCCTCTTTCCTTTCTTTTTCTTCTTCTTCTTTCTTTTCTCTCACTCCTTGCTGTCTGCCGCCTTTTGGACCCTCTGGTTATTAGGACCAGTCAAGTTGCTTTTGTAGCAACGTTTTTCCTAAAGCTTTGGTACTTTGTACCACTTGTTTTTATGAATAAAGGTATCACTATTAATATTATTATTATTAATTTGCTTTCAGTTTCTTTATCCCAAGGATGCTGCCAGTGCTGGCATAGCTGGTTACGGACGGAAGGTTTAATATCTTGACTAGAGGCCTTAGTAACTTCAATGTCATCACGTAGACCAGCTTTTCTTGTATTTTGATCTGCCACCTTGTTTCCTGTTATATCGCAATTTCCTGGTACCCAGCATACCACGAGGTATGCTGGGTACCGGTTTTTCATTGTAAGCATCATAAATGGATTTCAGCAACTGAATTAAAACAGGGTTATCCCTCAACTTTCCCCCGGCTAATGCAGTTACGACACTTGGAGCATCTGTGTAGATAATAGCTTTTTGTATGCTTTGTTGTCATATATGATCCACAGCCAGTCTTATACCATATGCTTCGGCAGTGAATATGCTGGAGTTTCTATTGAGGGTTTTTTCTAATATTATAGCAGTGACAATGTGCAGCACATGAGACTGCCTTAGCCATCTCTGAAGCGTCCATAAAAGAGGACATTGCATTGTACTTGTCTTCCAGTGATAAGAAGTGTTGCATAATAGACTCGCGTGGCACGTTTTTCTTGTGAAATGCTTTAAAAGACATGTCGCACAGAACTGGGCAGAGGCCCCAAGGAGCAATGAGATCACTAGGTCCAGTTTTCTAGAGATCTGCAAAACTAAGCCCCAATTTTTTGGCAGCAGTCGTGACAGCCAGAGGAAACGGCTGAGCTAGTGACGGCCTATTCATGTACAGCTGTTCCATGTTTGATCATCCATTAGTGTTCTGCATGGGTATTCCCTCTGAGCCATTGTGTTGAGGGCACACAAGGTCTGTTAGAAAAGTATCCGACCTTTGGCCGAAGAAAAAAAAGCTGGCATAACTGCAGCGTTGGAAACCGAATCACCCTCAATGTAGTCTCCTTGAGCCTCCACACACTTCTCCCAGCGGTGCTGCCATTGTTGGAAGCATTCCGAGAAGGCCAATTTCGGAATGGAGTCTAGCTCAGCTATCGTTGCAGCCATAATGTCCTCTCTTGTCTGAAATCGTGCTCCTTTCAATGGCCTCTTGATTTTTGGAAACAGCCAGAAGTAGCAGGGGGCCACATCAGGAGAGTAAGGAGGCTGTTGAAGTACAGGAGTCAGGTTTTTCGTCAAAAAAGTGTGAATCAAATGCGAGGAATGTGCAGGAGCATTGTCGTGATGGATGCGCCAATTTCCTGTTGACCACAACTCCGGTCTCTTGGGCCGCACAGCATCATGTAGGCGACAGAGGACATCTCTGTAGTACTCTTTGGTGATTGTTTGACCCTGTGGTACGTACTCGTGGTGCACCACATTGCGGGAGTCAAAGAAAGCAGTCAGCATCACTTTCACATTGCTGCGCACTTGACGGGCCTTCTTTTGTCTTGGTGACGTAGAATGCTTCCACTGCGACGACTGGGATTTGGTATGCGGGTTGTAATCGTACACCCAAGAGTCATCACCAGTGGTTATGGTGTTCATGAAGTTGACATCACTGTTTGTGGAATACATCGTCCTGTGAGACTTCAACACGAAGTTGCTTTTGCTTCACCGTGAGCAGCTTCGGCACGCATTTCGCCGCCACTCTCCTTGTGGCGAAACCTTCGGTCATAATGGAATGTGCAGAAAAAGTGCTGATGCCCACCTCTTTTGCAATTTCTCGGATAGTCACACGACGGTCCCGCATCACCACAGCATTCACTTCGACAATGACATGGTCATTTTAGCTTGTCGATGGCCGACCGGAGCGTGGCTCACTCTCCACCGATGCGCTGCCGTCTTTAAACCGGTTGCACCACTCCTTAATCTGTGTGCTGCTCTTAGCATCGTCACCAAAAGCTGTCTGAATCTTCCGAATGGTTTCCAATTGGCTGTCGCCCAGTTTCTGGCATAATTTGATGCAGTAGCGCTGCTCCTGTCGCTCCGCCATTTTCCTTGCAATAAAAAACCGACGAGAGCACTGCGCACTACCTCACTCAAACACTGCGTCCCAGTGACTGACGCTATCGGCAGGCGGGAAAAAATTTGCGCATGCGGACAAAGGTTTAAGGTCGGCTGATGCAATTGCGCTTGTTTCATATCCTTCAGGCGATAAAAAAAAAAAAAAGAAAGTGTCGGACACTTTCCTAACAGACCTCGTATGTAGTTCCTATGTTCGTTCTCTGATACTCCAAGGGCCACTGATTGGACTTGGCATAAAGACTTTGAGCAGGGCTGGTCTGAAAAGC
The DNA here is from genome assembly GCF_050947875.1 of Dermacentor variabilis. NCBI lineage: Eukaryota > Metazoa > Arthropoda > Arachnida > Ixodida > Ixodidae > Dermacentor > Dermacentor variabilis. The sequence continues at coordinate 235,790,781 of NC_134571.1, forward strand.
ACCAGTGGCTAGCCGAATGCCTAAATGGTATATGTGGTCAAGCATCTTTAATGTTGTTTTAGACGCTGACTGAAATACTATGCTGCCATAGTCCATTTGGGACCTCACAAGGCTATTGAAGAGTGATAGCAGACATTGCTTGTCAGTTATTCAGGAATAATCAGCAAGGATCTTTATGACATTTATCAACTTGAGGCATTTTAGATTTAAATTCTTGATGTATGGAATAAATGTAAGTTTGCTATCAAAAATGATGCCAAGAAATTTATGTTCGCTTTTGACCGTCGCTTTGTGTCCATTTAGTTCAATAGATAGACCAGGGCGCAGGCCTTTTTTTCTTGTAAATAGTACGCATGTTTTTTCTGTATTAAAGCAGAAACCATTCTCATTTTCCCATCTCGATAGTCTATTTACACAAAGCTGAACCTGACGTTCACATATGGATAAATTGCAAGATTTAAAGCTCACTTGCAGATAATCTACGTAGACCGAGTAGGCGATTGTTGGTGGTACAAAAGTTCGAAGCGAATTCATTTTTACAATGAACAGCGTACAGCCAAGTACATCTCCCTGGCAAACTCCATTGCAGAAAAGTTTGAGATAGTCTGTTACCTATCCCCACCCAAAACTTTCGATCAGAGAGGTAGCTCTGTATGACTTGGAGCATGTTTCCATTTATTCCATATGCGGTCAAGTCTTCCACTATGCCATACTGCCATGCTGTATCATATGCCTTTTCGAGATCAAAGAATACCGAAAGACAGTACTGATTATGGACAAAGGCATCTCATATGTATGATTCGAGGAGGACTAAGTTGTCAGTTGTTGATGTACCTGCACGAAAATCGGCTTGTAGCGGATCTAGTATACCATTGTATTCCAAAAAATGTGTAATGCAGCGATTCACGATTTTTTTAAACACTTTGCATAAACAAATAGTTAAAGAGCTATCGCCCGATAATTTGCAACCATGGAGGGATCTTTGCCTTGTTTGAGGATCGGTGTAACGATTGCCTCTTTCCAGCTGTTGGGCAAACAGCCAGCACCAAAAATTTTATTAAGGAGGCCCAGTAAGCACTCAAGTGCCTGCTGTGGCAGTTTATTTAGCATGTCGTAACGGATCTGGTCCTTCCAGGAGCTGAACTTCGGCAGCTGTTTAGAGCTATGTTTAACTTGTGTATTGTTATCTCGACTTCATTTGTGGGAAAGAAGTGGTCTGCGTTCAGCCTGTGTTGTGTGCACTGAAAACTCTTTTGTATAATGAAGTGAACCAGAAATGTTTTCAAAATGCTCACCTAGTGTGTCAGCTTGTTGTTCCAGTGTGTTGCCCAGATTAATTACCAATGGGAGTGGGCTAGGAGCGTGGCCCTTGAGCTTTCGCATCCTCGAATAGACCTTTTTACTTTCATATGAGGTTATGTGTGATGGATAGCTTCTCCAGATTTCTCTCTTGGCTTCACGCTAGATGTGCCTTCCACTAGCCTTCGCTCGCTTGAAAGCAGTTAGATTTTCTGTACCCACCATGGTTGCTCAGTGGCTATGGCATTGGGCTGCTGAGCACGAGGTCGCAGGATCAAATCCCGGCCATGGGCCGCATTTCGATGAGGGTGAAATGCAAGAACACCCATGTACTTAGATTTAAGTGCACATTAAAGAACCCCAGGTGGTCAAAATTTCTGGAGTCCTCCACTACGTTGTGCCTCATAATCAGTGTTATAATTAGCATAATCAGTAATAATTAGTGAATGTTTGTGTTCTTTTAGTCTAATATTAATGCAGCTGCCGCTCTGACCATGCATCACATTTAGCGTCACATTGTTTCAATCGTGGTTGTAAACCTTTCTTTGAAGACACAAAAATTCTTTCCATACACAAATGCCAAACCACACGGGAAATAGTAGAGGCACTCCACATCAAAAGATTAGGAGACACTTGCGTTTGCCATGCATCTTTGTCTGTTAAATTGCGAATTTTAGTACCTTTACAATACGTGCACTAATCTGAAGTAATGTTTTTTTTGTGTTTCCTTCTTTGACTTCCATACCTCCTGATATGTTTAACCGATGTTTTTTTTTTACATTGTCACATTCTTATGCTGCGTTTTTGCAATCATCTATATATATATATGTTCTTCGTTCTAATAAAAATTTAGTTGAGAGTTAGCGCTCGTCCTGGTCTGCTCCTTTCTGCGTCTGTTCACTTCACGCTGCAATCCAAGATCATGTTACCGTACCAACTCGCCCAACTTTCTATCCTTTTGAGCTATAGAATGTAGGTTCTTTTTTTTGTTAAAAAGACATGCCCTAGTTGAAATTAGAAAATTTTCTGAGACATCCTCTCGAGTCACAGCACGGGTCACCCCAAAGTGTACTGTGGGCATTCAGGTCTCCTAGTATTATGTAGGGCTCCTTAAGCTGGTCTATCAGGTCCTCAAACTCAACCATGGTTAGATTATGATTAAGAGGGATTTACAAAGAGCAAACCGTTACCAACTTGTTAAACAGTGTAGCGTGGATTGTTACGGCTTCATCATCATCAGCAGCAGCAGCAGCATCGTCATAATTTATTATTCCCTTAAGGGCCCCCGTCGGGTACCACATAAGGGGGGGCACAAAATAATAATGTCACGTGGTGGTGACGTTGAATAACACAGTAGCAATACTGTGAACAACAAAACTAACTTTTATTGAGCGAACCTGTGCCCACAAAACAGGCTACACTTATAGCACAACGATAGCGGCGAACACGCTCGGCGATCGTCTGAAATCTGATCAGCGGGTCAAGCGCGTCGGCTTTTACAGATCAGTCATCGAATGTTCCAGATTAACCGTTGGGACCCGCATGCCTACTACAAAGTTCTACACCATTCGTGTCAAGCGATGAATTCAGATAACACAAGGTTCGGCGACAACAGACAGCGGATAGAAGCATCGATAACTTTCCAGAAATTTCGGATACATGCAGGCGAGTCCCGCGCTGTGCGATAACATTTGTTAGGCGGCAAAACGTGTCGCCCGATAAAGACAAGTACACGTGTCAATACCCCCCTCTTAAAAAGCATCGACCCGATGCTGCAAACAAACGATAGTAATAAATAAGCACGCCGTAGCAAAGAAAAAACAAAATAAGGACAGTTCGTTAGCGTCCGTAAAATGGTTTAAGACGCACCACGTGGACCACTTCAGGTCGTGCGCGACGTCGCTGTGAATGCGAAATGCCGTCTGGCACGACCTCATAGTCCAGTGCGCCAATACGTCGGATGACCTTGTAGGGTCTGAAATAGCCTCGCAATAGTTTCTCACTCAGTCCTCGTTGGCGTATCGGGGTCCATACCCAAACACGGTTGCCGGGCTGGTACTCGACGAAGCGTCGTCGGAGGTTGTAGTGTCGGCTGTCGGTACGCTGCTGGTTTTTGATCCGTAGGCGGGCGAGCTGTTGGGCTTCTTCGGCGCGCTGGAGATAGGTAGCGACGTCAAGATTCTCTTCGTCAGTTACGTGCAGCAGCATTGCGTCGAGCGTCGTCGTCGGGTTCCTGCCGTAAACCAACTTGAACGGCGTGATCTGTGTTGTTTCTTGCACTGCCGTGTTGTAAGCGAATGCTACGTACGGCAGGACGGCATCCCAGGTGTTGTGTTCGACGTCGACGTACATTGCTAGCATGTCGGCGAGGGTCTTATTCAGCCACTCCGTAAGACCATTCGTCTGTGGGTGGTAGGCAGTTGTCCTCCTGTGCCTTGTCTGACTGTATTGCAGAATGGCCTGGGTGAGCTCCGCTGTAAAGGCCGTTCCTCTGTCGGTGATGAGGACTTCTGGGGCGTCATGTCGCAGCAGGATGTTTTCGACAAAGAATTTCGCTACTTCGGTGGCGCTACCTTTCGGCAGTGCTTTAGTTTCAGCGAAGCGGGTGAGGTAGTCCGTTGCCACGACGATCCACTTATTTCCGGTTGCTGACGTCAGAAAGGGTCCCAACAAGTCTATCCCGATCTGCTGGAATGGTCGGCAAGGAGGCTCGATCGGCTGCAGTGATCCCGCTGACCTTGTCGGTGGTGTCTTGCGTTGCTGACAATCACGACATGTTCTGACATAATGGGCGACGTCGGCGGTCAGGCGCAGCCAGTAATACCTTTCCTGTATCCTCGACAGCGTCCGGGAGAATCCAAGGTGCCCAGTGGTTGGATCGTCGTGTAGGGCGTGCAATACTTCTGGACGCAGTCCCGACAGGACAACAAGAAGGTAGTTGGCGCGCACTGGTGAGAAGTTCTTCTTTACGATTAGGTTGTCTTGAAGCGAGAACGAAGATAATCCTCGCTTAAATGCCCTAGGGACAACGTCGGTGTGCCCTTCCAAATACTCGATGAGGTTTTTCAACTCCGGGTCTGCTCGCTGCTGTTCAGCGAAGTCTTCTGCGCTTAAAATACCGAGGAAGGCGTCGTCATCTTCGTCATCTTGCGGCGGCGAGTGAATGGGGGCGCGTAATAGGCAATCAGCATCAGAGTGTTTTCGTCCGGACTTATAGGTTACAGTGATATCATATTTTTGCAGTCTTAGGCTCCACCGCGCCAGCACTCCTGAAGGATCCTTTAAGTTTGCTAGCCAACACAAAGCGTGATGGTCGCTGACGACTTTGAATGGCCTGCCATATAGGTACGGGCGAAATTTCGCTGTAGCCTAAACAATGGCGAGGCATTCCTTTTCGGTTGTAGAATAATTGCCTTCCGCTTTTGACAACGACCGGCTAACGTAAGCTATCACGTGTTCATGACCATCTTTCCTCTGGACTAGCACGTGACCGAGGCCTAGGCTACTGGTGTCAGTGTGGATTTCGGTATTGGCGTGCTCGTCGAAGTGCGCAAGTACGGGCGGCGACTGCATGCGTCGTTTGAGTTCTTGAAATGCGTCGGCCTGCGGCGTTTCCCACTTGAACTCGACGTCACATTTAGTTAGCTGTGTCAGCGGCTCAGCGATACGTGAAAAGTCCTTGACAAATCGCCTGTAGTAGGCACACCTGCCAAGAAATCTATGCACAGCGTTCTTGTCGATGGGCTGCGGGAACTTTGCGATGGCAGCTGTTTTCTGTGGGTCGGGGCATACTCCGGATTTGCTGATGACGTGGCCTAGGGACAGAAGCTCATCGTAAGCGAAGCGGAACTTTTCTGGCTTCAGAGTGAGCCCTGATGACTTGAAGGCCTCTAGTACTGTCGCAAGCCGCCTAAGGTGATCGTCGAAATTTTCGGCGAAGACGACGACGTCATCTAAGTAAACAAGACTGGTCTGCCACTTCACTCCTGCTAACACCGTGTCCATGACGTGCTGGAATGTTGCAGGCGCCGAGCAGAGTCCGAATGGCATGACCTTGAACTCGTAGAGGCCGTCTGGCGTGATGAATGTGGTCCTTTCGCGATCTCTCTCGTCGACTTCTATTTGCCAGTAGCCAGACTTGAGATCCATCGACGAGAAGTATTTTGCGTTGCAGAGCCGATCTAGTCTATCCGTGGTAGGGGGTATACACTCTTCTTTGTGATCTTGTTCAGTCGACGATAATTGACGCAGAAACGTAAGGTTCCGTCCTTTTTCTTCACCAGGACAACAGGGGATGCCCATGGGCTTACCGACGGCTGGACGATGTCATCGCGCAGCATTTCGTCGACTTGTTCTCTTATAGCTTCATGTTCTCGCGGCGAAACTCGGTAAGGGCTCTGGCGGAGTGTTCAAGCGCACCCCTCGGTGATTATGCGATGCTTTGCAACTGGTGTTTGTCGAAGCCTTGATGACGTCGAAAAGCAGCCTTTGTATCGTCGAAGCAGACTTCTGAGCTGTTGCTGCTTAATCACTGGAAGACTTGGGTTAATGTCGTAGTCTGGTTCGGGAACCGTGGTCGTCGGGGTAGATGCGGCGGAATCTGAGAGGACAAATGCATTACTGGTTTCCACAATTTCCTCGATGTACGCGATCGCCGTGCCCTTGTTGATGTGCTTGAACTCCTGGCTGAAGTTTGTCAGCAACACTTCAGTTTTCCCTCCATGCGGTCGAGCGATCCCTCTTGCGGCGCAAATTTCACGGTCTAGTAGTAGACGTTGGTCACCCTCGATGACGCCTTCTACGTCGGCAGGCGTTTTGGTGCCTATGGATATGAAAATGCTGGAGCGAGTCGGGATGCTGACTTGACTTTCGAGCACATTTAAGGCATGGTGACTACTAGAGCTCTCCGGCGGTATCGTTCGATCTTCCGACAGCGTTATGGACTTCGACTTCAGGTCAGTGATTGCGCCGTGTTAAAGTCCATGCCGAGAATGACGTCTCGCGAACACTGTTGGAGGATAACGAAGGTGGCAGGGTAAGTCCGGTGATGAACAGTAATTCTTGCCTTGCAGATTCCAGTCGGCTTAATGAGGTGTCCTCCAGTGGTCGAATTTGGGGACCCTCCCATGCAGTCTTAACCTTCTTCAACTGGGCGGCGATGTGTCCACTCATTACGGAGTAATCGGCCCCTGTTTCGACTAAGGCAGTGACTGCGTGGCCGTCGAGAAACACGTTGAGGTCGGTGGTTCTTCGTCTGGCGTTGCAGTTGGGTCTTGGCGTCGGATCACGGCTGCGTCGTGTTGAACTGAAGCTGGAACGTCGCGTCGTCAAGTCGTCTTTCGTCGGTGTAGTCCTGGCTTCCCGACTTCTTCGGGACGGCGGCGTGTCGTCATTAGGTCGTCGAGATGGTTTCTTCGTCGTCTTCGTCGGCGGCGGAGGATCTTCGTCAGTTCGACGAACAGCAACCGCACCTCCATCGGTTGCTGCTTTTAGTTTTCCTGATATGGGCTCGCAGAGCGTCTGCGGGCTGGGCCGGTGTATAGTCGGCGCTGCGGCGACAGGTAGCGGCCTGGTGACGGCGAACGGGACGGTTGTTGAGGGCTCCATTGAGTAGCGGCGAGGTAGTCGGCGATGTCATGTGGGCGCTCTCCAAGCTGTGGACGCGGCGCATTGACGGCGAACCCTCTCAGTCCCAAGTCGCGGTATGGGCTTCGGCGATACACATGGCCGGCTTCTCCGCATTGATAGCAGAGCGGGCGGTGGTCGGGGGCTCGCCAAATGTCTGTCTTCCTCGGGTAGCTGCGCTGGGCGACGGGTGGGCGTGCTGGCGGCGGTGGCGGTGGTCGACGGAATTGTGGCGTTGCAGGGCCCTGGCGCGGTCGTTGAGGGGGACCTTGACGGCGGGCGACGGCGGCGTAGGTCATCGCTTCTGGCTGGGGCTGCGATGATTGTGGTTGTAACTCGGGAACTCCGGGCGATCGCTGAACTTCTTCTTTGACAATTTCGGCGACTGTGGCCGCTTGAGGTTGCGATGAAGGGAAGATCCTTTGAAGCTCCTCTCGTACGACTGCCCTGATGGTCTCGCTCAGGTTGTCGGTGGCCAGTGACTGAACTCCGGCGTAGTTTGTTGAGCTCGTGCGGCGGTTGAATTGCTGGTTCCGCATTTCGAGTGTCTTCTGAATGCTGGTGGCCTCGCGAAGGAACTCTTCTACGGTCGTTGGTGGACTTCGTTTAATTGCGCCGAAAAGTTCCTCCTTTACACCACGCATCAGCAGGCGGACTTTCTTCTCCTCGGACATTTCCGGGTCGGCGTGGCGGAACAGACGGTTCATTTCCTCAGTGAAGATCGCGATCGTCTCGTTCGGCAGCTGCGCTCTGGTCTCCAGTAGAGCTTGGGTTCGCTCTTTTCGCACGACGCTTGTAAATGTTTGCAGAAAGCCGCTTCGGAACAGGTCCCACGTAGTCAAGGTGGCTTCTCGATTCTCGAACCACGTCCTGGCGGCGTCCTCCAATGCGAAATAAACATGTTGCTGCTTGTCGTCGCTTGCCCAGCTGTTAAACGTAGCGACCCTCTCATACGTTTCCAGCCAGCTTTCCGGGTCCTCAAATGTGGAACCGTGGAATGTCGGTGGTTCCCTGGGTTGCTGCAGCACGATGGGGGACGCTGGGGCTGCCATTGGAGTTGCCTTGGACACAATCTTCTTGGTCTCAGGTAGCAGTCCGTGCTCCGGGGGCAGCTGTTGAAGACGACGGCTTGCTCGATGTTCCGGGACGGCGCTGGTGTTGTCTTTGCGGTCCGGGCTTGAATTACGGCTTGTCGGGGGCATCCGGTACATGAACGTAAAGCACCTCCACCAGATGTCACATGGTGGTGACGTTGAATAACACAGTAGCAATACTGTGAACGACAAAACTAACTTTTATTGGGTGAAGCTGTGCACACAAAACAGGCTACACTTATAGCACAACGATAGCGGCGAACACGCTCGGTGATCGTCGGAAATCTGATCAGCGGGTCAAGGGCGTCGGCTTTTATAGATCAGTCATCGAATGTTCCAGATTAACCGTTGGGACCCGCATGCCTACTACAAAGTTCTACACCATTCGTGTCAAGCGATGAATTCAGATAACACAAGGTTCGGCGACAACAGACAGCGGATAGAAGCATCGATAACTTTCCAGAAACTTCGGATACATGCAGGCGCGTCCCGTGCTGTGCGATAACATTTGTTAGGTGGCAATACGTGTCGCCCGATAATGACAAGTACACGTGTCAATACAAACATCACAGGAATAGTCTTGTTGTAAGGATTGGGGTCGGCAATGAAATAGGTGGTAGCTGGTCCATCCATGCCGTCGTCCAACTTATCCACGCTGAAGACGTTGTTGAAGGGAGAGACTTGTTTCATTGAGAACGAGGAATATGGGTTTATTTACAGTATTTACAGGAGAATGTTACAGTTCATCAGTCTAACATGACTGAAAGAGGAATGCACACTGAGGAGCCGCCAACGGCTCCTTAAATACACTCTGTCCTCCCTAGATCCCTAGGTGAGGGAAAACGGCAGTTCACCGCCGACCAATTCGGAGCATCCAAAGTCATCGTAGCCGATCCGCCTTTGAGGGGGAGGGTTTACGCACTCACTTCTGCACAGGTTGCACTGACCGCACCAATGTCAGAGGGTTCTCACAGACACGGTGCTTGACCCGAGCAAGTGCCTCTTCATCCCAGGGTTGACTCCGCAGACAATGGCCACCGTGTCTGTCCATGACTTCTAAGCCCCGTGAGACGGCCGCAAGACATCTTCTCCCAGGATTTCCACCACTTCAAACAAGCTGTGATGGCGACGGCAAATCCACTAACAATATTTGGTCCGCCGACTGCGTTTAGTCATAGCGGCACCGAGGGGGTGTTGATGCGGCACATTGTCGCCCCTACAAAGCGAGTCGCCGCAGCAGGTGGGGAAGGGTTCCAAGGTCGTTTCTGGGAAGCTCACTGCCCCTGCAGCAGCAGCTGGCTGGGAAAAGTTTGTAGGTCGGTACCCTTGCAGACCGTTCGTAACAATGTTCAAAGCAACAAAAAGCAACAACTGAAAATACAGTAAAAATATGCATTAAAAGAACAGGCTTTTGCATGATTAGTTGAAAATATGGGTGGTTAGTAACTCGAAATTTCGAAAAATTTCGCTGTACAATGACGGATTCCGGAAGTGAGTTCAATTGTTCTATTGCAACGGGAAGGAAAGATTTGTTGAAAGCATTAGTAGAACCATGAACGCATTGGATACTTAAAGAATTGAGTAGACGATGTGATGAGTGCACGGGTGGAAATAAAAGCGAGGAATGAAGGTCAGGAAAGTTATAGTACAATTTATCGAACAGGCAGAGTTGTGAAATTTCACTTGATGCTAAAAGGGACAGACCAATAGATAATTTCAAGTTAGTAACGTCTATAGTGTTGTCATAATTCGATAAGATAAAACAGGAGGCACGATTTCGAGTAGCTTCTAAAGTGTCAATCAAGTACTTTTGATGCGGATTTCAAATTGTAGACGCATATTCTAATTTGATACGGCTGAAAATTTCATATGCTAGTTTACGAATCGACGGAGAAGACAAGGATAGGGATCCTTTAATATAGTTGTGAAGTGTAAAGTAATCCATGGTAGAGTGTATAAGCGGGACTGAATGAGGACGTAGAAAGAAACAGATACACAGACACAGCGCTTTACTTTCAACTATAGATTTTATTTTCGCACGCATCGATAAATATATACTGTACGAGTGGAAACAAATGTAACAACAAAAAAAGAACATTCAGTGGTGCATTTCGATGAACCGCACACGTGTGCAAGGCATGGGGAAAACGTACTGCAATGGTCACAAAGATAAACCGAGGAATCGTATCTCCTTTTCTGATAGTGACACCGAAGGCTTGCTTACGCACTTTTGCTCTAATTTTGCAGTCTCGTATGCCTCCACAATCTCCCTCGTCATCCTGCTATGAGCCTTATACAGAATGGAAGTGCTTTCAAACATGGGCTTGCAGGAACAATCTCGGCAGTGAACACCCAAATGACCCGAGATTACGCTAGTGACGTTATATCAATGCTATTTTAATCTCTCATTGATGCATCTGCCAGTTTGACCAATATACGTTCTTCCGCGTGAAAGTGGGATGGCATAGACAACGTTGTGAGTACAGGTTACAAATTGTTTGTGATGATGGGTAGAACATGCGTGCCTACTATGCCTAACATGGTAGGCACGCATCAGGGTACCATGCCTAACATGGTAGCAACAGTAATACTTTGTCTCCCATGACAACATGGCGTGCCTTTGCCTTGCGATCATATTGTTTTTGTGCAACCTTCGCTTTTTGAAGCTGCTCGTGGGCTCGTTGACATGTCTGCTGCAGCCGTTCTTGCAGCTGTACTACGTAGCCATACATCGTTTTGGTCTCTTCAACCAAAGCTCTTTCAGGATGGTCATCAGTCCTCATACTTAAGGGCCATAAAGGAGATCAAAAGGTGAGAAGCCCAAGCTGGTCTGTGGGACTTCTTTGTACACGAAAAGCAGAGGTGCCAAATATGGATCCCAGTTTTTGGGGCCTTTTTGACACATTCGCCAAATCATTTGCTTCAACGTTCTGTTAAAACATTCCACTAAGCCATTTGCCATTGGATGGTATGTTGTAGTGGGTAATCGTTTAAAGGAAAGCAGCCGGCTTAGCTCTTTCATGAGTTGTGAGGTGAATTGTGTACCTTGGTCGGCAACTATTTCTCGTGGAATTCCAATGCGGGAAAACATTGCGAGCAATGCCTCGGCAATCTTTTGTGTGTCAATGCTTGGTCAAGCATTGTCAAGCAACTGCGTCTAGGTAAAGTGTTGCGAAATCCACCATAGTATGAACAAATTGGTTACCATTAGCGGAAGTAGGGGAAAGTGGTCCGGTAATATCAATAGCGACTCGCTGGAATGGAGTATTCATTATCGGCATGTTTTCAAGAGGTACACACTTCTTACCAGGTGTTTTAGTATGGTCCTCTGACAAATGCCGCATGATTTCACGAATCGGGTGATATCTGCTTGGACGCCAGGCCAGTAGAATTCTTCTGAGACTTTCAATAGGTGAAGTGCCAATAGTGACGGCACACAAGAAGAAATAGAGACAGGACAAGGCGCTATTGGCGCTTCACCTATTGAAAGCTATGCACCAACTAGCCCCACAACGTGTTTTACTGCAGTACCTTTCTTCTGAGACCCTGTCAGCCGTTCTCTTTGTCCCTTGATGACCAGAGAGTATATGCACTATCTTCAGGACGGAACACCAAAGATCTCTCGGAACAACAAGCTACTCGATTTCTCTTTTTGTGGCAGATTTATAACGCTGGAAGAGGATATCATTCAGTAGTATAAATGTGACAGTGGCAGATCACGCTGGCAGCCTTGTTGCAAGGGAATGTGACGCAGCAACTATAGTAGTATCTAGAACTAGGTAGGTTTTCTCCTTGTCATGCAGCTCACCCTCAGTACTTTCTTGGCAATTAGTAAAACCTCGTTAAACTGTACCCGCCTAAACAGTATCATTTCAAAAGCAGCAAAGTGAAATTCCCGACTCAGCGGCCATTGAACATAATGTGCTTTGTATCCGCATAAATCATACCAGCTCATTGCGTACGTGTCGGTTAACACGTAGTGTTTCCACTTTTCGTCGCGCACACACAGCGGTGCGTCGTCTCCATTGGATGGCTCGGCAGAACAACAAGCCTCAGAGATTGGAACAACGACCTCCAAGCACCTTGTGCGTTTGCGCGTGAAGCCACATCAACATCAACATCATTTCGATGCCATGGCAGAGAGCGTTGTTGTGGCCATAGAGTTTCCTACAAAAATTCTATGGTTCTGGTTTCATGCAAGTGAGGACTCGCATCATGCTGAAGCTCAGATAAAGACGCCATGTGCTCTGCACAGAAGAAAAATTAGGCATCGTTCATGCTATCGAACGTGACATGAAGTCTGCGCTGGCATCCAATATGAGTCTACTGTTGACTACGGTGTGCGGCATTTTGAATGGGAAGGAGTTGTTCGGCAGCGCTGCTGCGACCGCGAAGTGATGTCGGCTACGACGTTCGACTCTTCGCCATCGTTGTCTCTGTTGCTGCCCAAGTGTCGACTAGTGACAGTGATGAGGGCAACATGAAAAGTGACAGCACAGGCGATTTAGGCCCGACAGTGTCAGAAGCTGCGCGTTACGTCAGCCTCATGAATGCAATCGTCGCCACGAGAACAGCACCCCACAATGAAAAAGGCGCCTCACGACTTCTGCAGCGCTATCCTGTACGTGCACGGAGAATACGTAACACCAACGATGACTCTGCCATGCGGGTGTTTCTGGCTGAAAAGCTGGAATGCAGCTTCAGTAAGTTTGAGGCCGCTGTCGTCGCTGCTAGGCCGCTGTGGCATCCAAAGAAAATAACGCTTTTGTCGCGTGAAGTGAATAAATACTGCATGTTGTTTTTTTCCCCTTTTCATCGCACTCTCTCCGAGTTCCGTTTTTGACAGTTAAATGGGCACGATCTCATGGTATTTCGGTTAAACAGTACTACCGTTTAGTACATACTTTTTTCAAGCTCCGGCCAACGACGGATTAAAGAGGTTTCACTGTATACTGCGGTAGGCTCGCATCTTCACATCTGTGCCTCCAGGTAGCTCGAGAGAGGGGCAAGCACCGTTAACGTTGCCCAGAACAACATCATACAATGGACGCTCCATGCATATGGCACGCACAGTGCCTATAAAGAATGGACAGTCAACTTGGACTTCAGCTTCGGGAAGGTATTGTGCAGAACTATCTAATAAATAGACAGTGCGTGTTTCCTCAGTGAACTTGTCGGCTGGCATAAGAGAGCGTTTTACTACGACAATGTTGCAACCGATATCTCTCAAAACAGTTACGGGTTGTCCTTCTAGATGACCTTTTGCTTTCGGCATTCCTTCTGTTCGTAGTTTTGGCCCAACGGTGCTTTGCGCACCTGAACCAATCTTTCTAGAACTGCAGTCTTAAGTGTTTACAGCATGTGTGCGCTGTTCTTGCCGCCTATCTTCTTTGGTTGGTTGGCCAGCTTCAGAAAGAACACAAAGCCTCGTTGCGGTCCTTTGGGTTTTTGGTAAAGCATTCCGATCCATGCTCATGCTTCTTCCCTTTCCAACCGGTCGTAGCATTAGATCCGCTAGTCCTAGACCAGAAGTCTGACGGCTTGTGTCCTCGCTTGTTGCATATGAAGCAATGGGGTTTCGCTTGACCGCGTGATATCTCATTAGCATGCGTCCCACTCTTCACATACACCTTTTCTTCTCAATCTCTAGTCAGATTTGTCAGGCCTTGCGCTTCGAGATAGTGATCTGCTGTTTCTGCCAAACTGTCAAGACCTATGCAACTTCGCTCCTTCAGAAAGATGGCAAGCTTCTGGTCACATCATCGCATGAATTGTTCAAAGACAACCTGGTTGCTCAAAGCATCATAAGTCTTTTCGGTTTTGACCAACTCTGCCAGTGATCAAAATACCCAAGCAGCCTGCCTGTAAATTGGTGACTTGTTTCGCCATTGTCGGGCTTAGCCTCTCGAAATTTGATTTGATAGCCCTCTTCCGTAAATCGAAACCTCTGGAGCAATGTTGCCTTAAGTTTAGCAAAATCAGTCGCATCTTCAGTGGACATGCGCTCGACGACAGTGAGAGCTTTCCCCCGTTAGCACAAACTCGGAGACAGGGCCCACTTGTCGCTAGGCCGCCCTTGGTCTCTGGCCACTTGCTCAAACCTTTGAATGTATGCGTCAAGCTCATCCCGAGTTTCATTGAACGCTCAAATTAATTTGTGTAGGCTCCAGAAACCTTGATTATTCGCTTCCCATTCATTTGAGTCGGCTGTGACTGCCTGACTTGCCTGTTGCAGTTCATGCACACGCAGCTGTAATTCCAACAACTGGCGTTCTCCAGCTTGCCACTCTAACTCTCATGCATCGTCCTCTTTGGCAGCCTCACACTGTTGTGAACAGCGTTCTCTTTCTCTGCTATGCTCCTCATCCATCCACTGCTGTATTGCCTTGCCTGTGAGTCCCAACTCATTACCGAGGCCTATCGATTTTTCGTCGTCCATCCTCAAACACCGCACGTGAACAAAGTGATACTCTCAAAGGTGTTACGAGAATTTAGTCCTGTTGCGGATGCCAGCTAATGTAAAGTAATCATGTGGACCGTCACATTTGTTTACGTGCGGTGCGGTGAGAAAAGACTCGAAGGCGGTAAATGGGATGGATTGCACAGGCGGACATATAATGCACACTATTCTCTTACACATAAACAAGTAATATTCTCTAGTGCAGATTATCTTCTAGCGTATAAACTCTTACGACGTGGCATACTACGGAGTTCAGTAACTCGCCCCATAACGCGCAAAGTCCGGGCGTTGCGGCATATGCCCCCCCCCCCAGTGGCCGTTGGTGGCTCAAGATTTCGACGCCGGAAGTGCGAGAGTACCAGACTCCTGAGCGCACAGGAACTGCAAGATCTATGGACTAGGCCAGGCACGGGACACGGGCGGGACCTCGGTTTCGTGGCTCACGACCCGTCCTGAGGCTGCCCAGCGGTACACCCACATAGCCCTCTCGGGACTCCTTCCACGAACCTCGCTCAGCCCTCGTTCGATCGGCCCTCCCGGCTGCCGCTGCCCATTCGCTCGTGTCTTCCTCTTCCTTTTCTTTCTTTTTTCTTCAGCCACCAACCCTCATGCCCTTTCTTTTTTTCTGTGTCGTGCCACATGTTAGTTGCCATCGTCATTGTCTTCCACCGCAATAGTTAAGGGATCTTGAGGCATCGGTTGTTGCTTGTAGAATGTGGTTTGATCAATTTAGTTTGTTAGTGATGGTAACGCCAAGGTCCCCGCAGGGGCGTCTGCGTCAGCAGGCGTTTGGTGTGTTGTGACACCAAACGGTGTGCATGCGGTCACAGAAACGTACCTTAGAAACTGGGAAGATCCACCAGTGATTGAGAACTATGTTTGGGAAGGGTGTAATGGTTCCAGGGCTTACATATGAAAACGCAGTTATTTGCTTGGGGTTAGGCAATGCGCGCCGGCATGCGACATAGCGTCGAGATAGTGTGTGTCGATTGCGCGCGAGAGGGTGGTAGGCGTGATATTCGTCAAGGGGATACGAAGCAGAAATAAAGACAGTACAAGAAAAATGAAGACAGGCAGGTACCGCATAGTCACTTAAGTGCTCTATTCGTGTTTGTTTACACCGATCACTTCATCAATGATGTGGATTTACGAGTATCTTCAGTTGCTTTCTGTGTCATGAAGGAAGCGCAGCTTCAGATATGGAACTAAAGATATAAAGTGGTCACTACCTGCCCTAAGTAGATGTATTCCCTTACGACTTCCAGTGCCTCGCTGCCTATTGTAAATTGCTGTTCTCTCCCGAGACTGTTAAGCATTACTTTAGTTTTCTGCAGATTAATTTTTAGACCCACTCTTCTGCTTTGCCTCTCCAGGTCAGTGAGCATGCATTGCAATTGGTCCCCTGAGTTACTAAGCAAGGCAATATCATCAGCGAATCGCAAGTTACTAAGGTATTCTCCATTAACTTTTATCCCCAATTCTTCCCAATCCAGGTCTCTGAATACCTCCTGTAAACACGCTGTGAATAGCATTGGAGATATCGTATCTCCCTGCCTGACGCCTTTCTTTATTGTGATTTTGTTGCTTGCTTTATGGAGGACTACGGTGGCTGTGGAGCCGCTATAGATATCTTCCAGTATTTTTACATATGGCTCATCTACACCCTGATTCCGTAATGCCTCCATGACTGCTGAGGTTTCGACTGAATCAATCGCTTTCTCGTAATCAATGAAAGCTATATATAAGGGTTGGTTATATTCTGCACATTTCTCTATCACTTGATTGATAGTGTGAATATGGTCTATTGTTGAGTAGCCTTTACGGAATCCTGCCTGGTCCTTTGGTTGACAGAAGTCTAAGGTGTTCCTGATTCTATTTGCAATTACCTTAGTAAATACTTTTTAGGCAACGGACAGTAAGCTGATCGGTCTATAATTTTTCAAGTCTTTGGCGTCCCCTTTCTTATTGATTAGGATTATGTTAGCGTTCTTCCAAGATTCCGGTACGCTCGAGGTCATGAGGCATTGCGTATACAGGGTGGCCAGTTTCTCTAGAACAATCTGTCCACCATCCTGCAAAACGTGCAAAACACGGTTTTTGTTGATTCTGAGCACAGGTTTAAAAAAAGATGATTAAGATGATTAAGATGATTAAAAAAACGTTTAAGATGACGCATGACTCACAGAATGCAAATTTGTTTTATTTGAACACTAGTGTTCAAGGTTTGCAGTCTTCTCTACAAACGCAGGACCTTGCGGGAAAGAGGCTTTCTTGAAAGCCTGAGCACACTGTCCAAAGAGCTGGTAAGGTCACCAGCCCAGTTCCCCAGGAGGAGTCTCAGGAACTTTTTTAGGAATATCTCGCAAAGCTCTCGACAGTGATAATGGTCCGTACACTTGGCACACCACATGAGCGGGCAAACCATGAGGTGTGGGAGCACAGCACATGAGAGGAGCTGGCACAGTTTCCCACAGCGATAAACTTCAGCAGACTGCAGAGCTAATTCGACGAAAGTACACAGCAGCTTGCATAACCAGACGACTTCAGGCCGCGGGTAGCTCAGTCCAGCTTGGTCAAGACTGAATGTGAATTGATACGCTCCAGCCCGCGAAGCACTTCCCATTAGTCGCACCTTGCATTCACGGCACGCCACCTGTATAATTTCACAGATTCAGATTTCACTAATTGCGTCAATTGTCTTCAACTTGACCAATATTCAAATGGCTAATCATAGAGTAGGCATGGTCATTTAAAAAAATAGAGCTCACCTTTTGCTCACAGACGAAAGCCAGGTACCCCGCCATGTATGTGAGCGGTGCGAACTCAAGGTGTGGAGGGACCTCGTCGTGCTTCATCACATGCTGCAACTTCCACAACACTGCCAAGGCTGCCTCCGGTATAGCTTGGTCTTCTCGGTCACCGTCGTGGTTCCAACCTTTCAGCGCTGTCTTGCACTCTGAACTTGATGGTGCGTTTCCAGTGCTGGCAGCCTGTAAAATCCTGACCTGTGCCCCAGAACATGGTTGGCGCTTGCCACTTTTGCAAAAACCAAAACACTAGACACTTCAAGAAGCAAACAGCAGCCGAACCTTCAGCAACTTCTCTGCTGTGAAGACTGCTGCTCTTGCATCAACTCGGTCATTACCGCCATCGAATTGGCGGAAGCAGCTGAACACAGACTCTACTGGATCGCTGTTGAGCCCACGGGTCAGTACGTACTTGAAGCTGCAGTTTTTTAAAAGCCAAACAAAAACAAGTATGGTTAACACCTTGAAGTCACGCATCACATTAGCCAAGCTATAATCAGAACGTAAAATTAGCAGGCAAATTTTCGCAAAATTTGTGCTTACCCCAGGTTGGTCAGCATGTACTCAACGACGGCAACCGTTGATCTAGCTGTCATTACGGTAGCCTCGTAGGTCTCCTTTGTAAGCGACTGCATACGGGCTTTCATGCTTTCACGTTTCACATTTTCGAGGTAACTGATGAAGTCAACTTCAAGCCAAGCCAACCTATCATCCTCAGTTTTGACGAATGGTCTTTCCCTCGATTTCCAACCGGAAATCTCATGGAGGTCATACCACAACCCAACATATTTCATGAATGTAATAGTTGACCGACAGTCCTGAAATTGCTCAGCCTTCTCATGTGATAGAGGATTTTTTTGAAGGTATTAGAGGATAGCGATTATCGTAGGTGAGAAGAGCAATGTCGCGCGACAGACCTTCATCTTTGCAAGATTGCTGGGTTCAGCGTGAGTTCGGCTCAACAGTCGCACTGGCTTAACAAGCATATCTCTCTGGATGTTGTAGAGTGTCTTCAGGAAAACGCCTCCTTTGATTGGCTCGATACCGTCGGACATTTCTCTTTCCAGCAAGTTCGTCCTTAAGTTTTTGATCAGGTGGCTGGGGTCAAATGACAAAAATAGGGGCTCGCCTTCGCGCTCTGGATGGGGGACGACATGCTGGAGTGTGTTGTCATCGGACAAGTTCCGGAACATAGCTGTGTTGGTTTGGTGGTTGTCAGTGACAATGCGGACAATTCGAAATCCTATTTCTTCAACTGCCTTGATGACACTGCGCGTCAGGAGAAGGAGCTTATCGTGCTTCAAATTTCTCGTGAAAAAATAACCTACTGGAATCACATATACTGTTGAGAGTCCATGCAAAACAAAGCAAAGAAGCCTGTTGGCTACCACAACAGCAGGTTCTCGCGCCTGGCACTGTACATCGACGAGCCCAAAAATTCTATCCGCTTGTCGATCATAAGTAACTTTCTGCTGTATTGACATTTCGTCAGCTATGAGGCTGCAGCACGGCTCTTTTTCTGAGAGTAAACTACGCCTTTCCACTTGGAGACGTTCGCGGATGAGGCTAGTTATTCCAGTCTCTCCTGTAGATGACCCAACAAATTTCTGCAGCGTAGATCGGCAAGGCAGCCTGAGAAGCTTTCTCGCTCTCACGTGTTCGTACCCTTTACGAGACGTTGCCTTCCACAGCACACATTCTCGAACTATATTCTCTTGCCATGTTGGTCTGACCTTACTAAAATTTTCAACTTTTTCAACGAGAAACTCAGCAGTTTTGTCGCCCTCCGCTGCTGCTTTTCTTATCTTCATTATAGCCTGCACTGCCTGGTCCCCTTCGTATAGCTTTAGCTTCTCCTGAACATCGTCACATTTTTTTTGCAGCTTTTGTAGTCGCTCGTTGAGTCTGCTAGCTTGCATTTGCAGGCGGTGCACATTCCTCTTGGTATTTGCCATAAAGCTTGTTAAACAGAATGTCGTCTGGCATTCTTGTGCTTTCACACCGCTTTGCAAGCTGCATCCTGTGGCCAAGCAGTTTTCCGGACCAGCGACCTCGTCCACAAGCGGCGGCGTTGCGCGGAGCTCGACGTCGCCTTCAATTTTACCTAAGTCCGCATCAGAGCGGCGGGACGCTTCGTTTTCTGATCCTGCACTTAGCTCCTGCAATGAGTTGCCTACTTTAGTTATGGCAGTGGCAGGTGCGACACATACTACTGGTCGGCGTTTCTTCGAAGCCGCGGGCAGCATGTATACAGGGTACGACGGGAATTGAGTAGGCACGGCTGTCGGCCGCTGCACCTTACGTTTTAATCCTTCCTTGTAGTCGTCCTCCTTCAAGTGAAGCGAACAAACGATGGCCCTGGAGTTCGGCATCCACTGGCTACCTTTGTCGTTGCCTTGTCACAAAATATGCCGCAGCCAGACATCCCGGAGTTGTTCCTTCGCTGGCAGCTCGTGATAAGAAAGGTCGGAGTTCCTCGCAGCATTGGATTTGGATCGCGGCACACAACAGTTCTTTGGCATTGCGTATGCCGTCACACATCTAATAACTCCATGTTAGAAATGTGTAACGAATCAGCTGGATGATAAAATAAAAACTTATGTGAAACAGGAACCACACTACTTCGCAACGCTTGCTTCCCTGTGCATGGACCGCATGGACGGCCGGCTCTCCCTTCGAAACGTGCGCCTTACGTTCGCCGATGTGCAGCGCCCCCGCCCATAGTAGCGGCCGCAACTGAAAACTCCGCTTGTCAGTCCCTCACCCACTGACGGTGCGTCATGCGGCAGGCCGCACCTTGTTTCCATTGAGCGGCCGTGATTTCAATCTACCAGTAAAACTCTTGCTTGGGCTAGTTGATTCATGCTTGAAGTAGTAAAGGCAAGGCGCAGAAGACCAGGACTCAAGAAGAAGAACACACGCGACAGGACCAGCACCGGTCCTGTCGTGTGTGTTCTTCTTGAGTCCTTGTCTTCTGCGCCTTGCCTTTACTACTTCAATCTACCAGGTTGGACTGGAGGAGTTTAGCTTACGGGAGCTGTGCTTCTGGTGATGTAATTATGGACACCATGTTAGCTTTAAACCTTAACCAAACTGCGCGTGACTGTACCCATAAAAATGCTGTCTTAGATTTGTTCTTTGTCAGTGAATTGTTCTCTAATGGTGAACTCGGAGTTGAGCCTGGTATTTCTGATCACCATTTGCTCTTTTTTCCTTGTCGTACTGATCGCGTTGAGAGTACTCGAAATTTGTCTGTTGCCTACGTCCATGATTTTGACCGTGCTGACGATGCTACTATTATTATTTGGATGACGTACTGCTGCGTACTAGTGAGGGTGATGTACACAGCTTATGCGAATGCCTCAAGGAAGACATCTTATTTTCTATCACAAATTTTGTACCTCGACGGAGAGTGAGAAATAAGCGTCAAAACCCTTGGATGAGTTATGATATTGGTAATTTCAAGCAGAGACTTAAATGTCTTAGGCGACATCATTCTATATCTTCTCAGTATTTGCAGAATTTAAAACATGAATTAGCACAGAAACTGTCCACTTCGAAATTCCATTTTGTTAAGGTTACTCTTCAATCATTCATAAAAACAGATCCCTGCAAATTTTAGTTACCTTGGTCATGGTCATAAGAGAAATTAAAACTGATGATGGGAACCTCGTTACCAATGAGAAAGAAATAGCTCAGCTCTTTAATGGATACTTTCAAGCTGTTTTTGGGGGCCTTTCAGATATGGTTTTTGATGCACCGAAACGATCCATCGATCCTATCGAAGTTCCTGTCATTACCACAGAAGGGGTTTTGTCTTTGCTTCGTAAAATAAATATTCGGAAAGGTCATGGTCTTGACGGCATTCCAGGTGCTTTTTTAAAGCATTATGTAGACCAGATATTGGAGCATCTTGCTAAAATTTTCACTTTATCTCTACAAACCATTGAATTGCCTAAGGATTGGAGGAAGGCTCGTGTTGTACCAATCTATAAAAAAGGGATAAGTTACTCGTGACTAATTATATCGACCGGTATCAATTATTTCTACATCCTGTAAACTTCTAGAGCACATCATGGCCCGCTTTATAAATGACTTATAAATGAAAGAGGACATCCTATTACCTTTTCAGCATGAATTCAGGAAGGGCATGTCAACCACTACTGAGCTAGTTACGATGGTTCTTGACTTTCTAGCTTACTGGATAACTTGGGACAGATCGATGTTCTTTTTCTGGATATGGTGAAAGCTTTTGACAAGGTACCACATGCAAAGCTTCTTTATAAATTGCAGTTGATTGGTCTTCCGCTGTATCTTGTAGAATGGGTTGGAGCATACTTAAGTGGTAGAACACAGTCTATTGATGTGAATCATTCCGCACCACAGACTACTTCTCAAACTTGCATGCCTAAACATTCACCCTAACGTCCTCGCATGGGTTAAAGCTTTTCATTCTTCCAGGCTCCAGTTTACTTCCGCTAACAATTACAATTCTTCTTTTGCCCATGTTCCTTCCGGTGTCCCCAAGGGCAGCATGCTAGGTCCTTTACTTTTCTTAATCTACATTAACGATCTTCCTTCTTGCGTAACGTCCCGGGTTCATCTCTTTGCCGATGATGTCGTAATTTACTGCACAATTTCCTCTGATATCGATCGCCAATGCTTGCAATCTGACCTTGATGCAATTACCTTATGGTGCTCCAAATGGCTAATGTCGCTTAATATTGCTAAAACCAAGTTAATGACATTTAACGGCCAAAAGTCTCAAATTTAAAACACTTACTACATTAATAACAGCACGATTGAGTCTTCCACTTCCTACGAATATCTTGGCCTTCATTTCCAGTCTGACCTAACGTGGCATCACCATATTAATTTAACCCTGGCAGCTCGTAACCGCACTCTTGGAACACTTGAATGAACCCTCAAGCAAGCGCCACCACTCGTACGAAAACAAGCATGTATCACAATCATTCGCCCGAAAAGTGAATATGCTGCGGCAATTTGGGGTCCCCATCAAATATACCTAACTTCTAACCTTGAAGCCTTGCAGAACCATGCTGCTCGATTTATTTTTTCAGATTATTCAACATTCACCAGCGTTACATCATTAAAGAAACGTGACGATTTGCAATCCTTGCGCATTTGTTGCAAACACTCTCGTTTATCACTATTTCATAAAATTTTCCACCACTCCTCACTTCGTGATGATTTTTTTCAGTGACGCTGATTATCTTTCCTCGCCGCGATCACCCTAACAAAGTGAAATGCTTTTTGTGTCAATCATCAACTTTCGCTCAGTCCTTCCTACCATGCACTATCATTGGTTGGAACGATTTACCCTCATACATAGCCATGGAACCTGACATAGCCAAAGTTAAGGAAATAATTTGCACTACTGTGATGTGCTGTTAAAAATGTTGTTTTCATATTAAGTGTGCTTTCTTGATATTTTTGCAGCTTTGTGAGTTGTTGCTTGCTCCTCAAGTATTTATGTACGTTGTTTTTTGGTTGAATTTCACATATGATAACTACACTGCCTTGTTAAATGGTAAAAATTTCTTGCAAATATTTTTCTTTTTATGTATGCTGTACCTGAATGTACACTTGTATCGTTGCTTGTAGCCCCCCCCCCCCCTTTATGTAATGCGTCCTCCTTCGAGGGCCTTTACGGGTATTGTAAATAAATAAAATAAATAAATGAATGGTGCCCCTTCTGAATTGCTTGCTATTACTTCCGGTGTTGGTCAAGGTCGTGTGTTAGGACCTTTGCTGTTTTTAATATATATAAATGATTTAATAAATGTCATTCTACGGTCAGTGTCAATAAGATTGTTCGCAGATGACTGCGTTGTATATAAAGAAATAGCATCAATAGCTGACCATCAATTGCTCTTTGCATTTTTGCTCAAAATATGTCACGGTGTGAAAAATGGAATATGGGTTTAAACATTGATAAGAGTGTCCTTTTCCGACTTACGCGAAAAAAAAAAAAAAAAAAATGTTAGCTGTTACCAATGTTGCCTCCACAACGGTCACATTAGCAAGGTCTCGCAATATAAATATCTATGAATAACTCTCAAAAACCGATTAACCTGGGGCACTCATATCTCTGAGATCTGTTCAACTGCATTCTCGAAGCCCTGTTTCTTCAGACGAAAATGAAAGCTTACCCCTAGCCATATTAAGCTCTTCGCTTATAAAACTTTAATCAGGTCCAAACTTGAATACTCGTCCGTAATTTGGGACCTGCACGCTAAGAAAAACATCTATCAAAAAAATTAATTAAATTAAGCGGTTTTACATGCCAAAACCACTTTCTGATCTTGATGTTAACGGCGCAAAATGTAGACACGAGACGAGAAGACGACACCACAAGCGTTGTGGTGTCGTCTTGTCGTCTCGTGTCTCATCTACGTTTTGCGCTGTTAACACCAGGATGGAAAACCGACAAACCCAAGCTGCTATTCTAGCGAAATACACTTTCTGATTATGAGGCGCGTCGTAGTAGGGGACTCCGAAAATTTGGACCACCCGAGATTCTTTTAACGTGCACCTAAGTCTAACTACACGAATGTTTTTGCATTTTGCCCCCATCGAAATGGGGCCATGGTGGCTGAGATTCGATCCCGCGATCTCGTGCTTAGCAGCCCAACACCATAGCCACTAAGCAACCACGGCACGTCTAAAACAAATTCATTTAAGCACAGTTTCTTCCCTCAAACAATAGCTGATTGGAATGCGCTTCCTGAATTGGTTTTTTGCTCTCCTGACGTGGAACAGGCCCTTCAAACTTTGTTTCTTAAGTAGAAAGGAAACAATTTTCTTATGAGAAATTTCAATATTCATTGCTTTTTGTTTCTGCTCTGTCATCTTTTAATTTTTTATCCTGTTGTATGTCACATGCAATGTATTATTTTTTTTTTTGCATGTATGTGCTGTTATGATTTGTATTTTCATGCCCCTCCTGCTTGGGCAAATCTGGCCTGCAGTATTGTGAAATAAATAAAATGAATAAATAAAATCATGGTGCTCGCGAAAACACTGAAAGCGACTCTGACCACGGAAAAAAACTTATTTTGCAAAAGGAAAAGTGGGTGAGCATGGTTGGGCCCTTAGTCCAGGGCTCCACTGGTGTGAGCCGTTCGCGGGTCCAGGAGAGTCACTTGGCTCTTCTTTCCCTTGTCTGCAAGCCATGCCTCCCACTGCCTATTTAACATCAGTGGATGTATGGGCTAGTAATATGTGAAGGCCTTTTCAGGCACTCCCATGTGATATGTTGTAGTGTGGGTTTGTTAGAACACCATGGACAGATGTCCCGAAATCTAGTCGGTTTTATTTTACTGAGTTGATGCAGGTTGGGGAAGCTGTTTGTTTGAATGCATCACCACTCCCTACTCTGCTGTCTGTTAAGGGCCTTGTGTGGATGACCGTAGACGCTGCATTCCTTCCGTTGTTGTAAAAGAATACCACGAGTGCTTGAAAGAAGTCCCGAGCTCGGGTCGGCTGCAGCTCGGTTGTTGAATCCTCAAGCTATACTGTCTGCCGCAACGTTACCCTCCAAGCCCTCGTGATCTGGACACCAAATAATGTTGTGGTGTTCTGTCAAAGTTCGTCCCAGAATTCTGCGTACCATTTTGGGTACTGTCCCATTGAGAAACAGGTGACATACCGTCTGCGAGTTGGACAGTATGACTGCCGACTCGTTTCTGTGTCCCGCATCTGCTATGGCCATGGCTATTGCAGCTGCTTCGGCCGCACATGTGGATCGAGTTATGACTGTGGCCGTTATGATACATTGTTTTTCAGTGACTGCTAGCGTGTGAGTCTCTCTAGTGGCCCTGCTAGCGTCTGTGTAATATGCGGCCAAACCTTTCCCAAAACGATACTGCAGGGTTACCTCTCGTGCTCGTCTTCTATCTGCATAGAAGAAGTCATGAAGTGCTCATGAAGAAGTGCTCATCTTCTACCGGCATGGAAGAAGGGTGCATATTCTTTGGTATCGGTGCCACCGGGATATGAGATCTTGGTGTCCCTGTCCAGTAACACTATCCTCGTCGCAGTGTGGCGGTCGGAGCGTGGAACCCAGCTTTTCTAGAACTGCATGTCCCTGGTTCGTTGAGCAGAGCCGCTCTCTTTGAGCTGTGAGGACCGCGCTCGCGTATTCCTCAAAGGTGTTGTAGATGCCTAGTTTCTCAACTTGATCGTTGTTAACACTTTCGGGGATGCTAAGCGCTGCCTTGAAGGCTTTCCTTATGATTGTATTAGCTTGTTTCATCTCCTGGTTTGAGTACATTACGCACTCAAATTGAGGACGACGCAACGAGCTATGGAAAGAAGAATGATAGGTGTAACGTTAAGGCATAAGAAAAGAGCAGATTGGGTGAGGGAACAAACAAAAGTTAATGAAATCTTACTTGAAATCAAGAAAAAGAAATTGGCATGGACAGCACATGTAATGAGGAGGGAAGATAACCGATGGTCATTAAGGGTTACGGACTGGATTCCAAGGGAAGGGAATCGTAGCATGGGCGGGAGAAAGTTAGGCGAGCGGATGAGATTAAGAAGTTCACAGGGACAACATGACCACAATTAGTACATGACCGGGGTTGTTGGAGAAGTATGGGAGAGGCCTTTGCCCTGCAGTGGGCGTAACCAGGCTGATGATGATGATGATGATGATGATGATGATCTCCTGGTTTGTTAATGCTTAGTAAGGGAGTGCATACGTCGCACTGCTAATTATAAAGGTGTGGACCAGCCTGTTCGTTTCTACTTCAGTCAGCCCATCTTTACTGCTGGCTATCCTTCGTATCATACGGGCTACATTCCCTGTTGTTGCTGTCAACTTTTGGATTGTGTGTGTGGTGCCTCCATTCTGTTGTACCCACATTCCCAGAATGCGCAGTATTTTCACCTCCCTAACGGGACGTTCATCCAGATGTAGCGTTATTGATACAATACTGTATTTACTCGCATAATGATCGGACTTTTTTGTAAAAAAAATTGACGCAAATTCAGGGATGCAATCTTTACACGGGTTAAATTTCCCGCGAAAAGGAACATTATTTTTTCATCCCATGTTTGCTGCGGAATGACAACGGGTCTACAAGCAGGCGGCTGCCACTGTCAGTGTGGGACACCAAAACAAAAATGGCGGCCAGCGGAGCAAGCCGAAAGCGCCGAACGTCAATATTTTTTTTCTCGTGAGTACATTACGCACATTGAAACAGTTTCTTCCAAATCAGTAATGAATAATATCGTTAATATCGGCAAGTTTGCGGCAATAACGTAGCCATGTCCACTTTGAGATGACAGAAACAGAGGTGGGAACGCTTAGCTCCCACTGACATAGAAACACATGGCGGGTATGCTGCTGAAACTGCAGCATTTGTCTTCACTGCTATACTAATATGGCATGTTTCCGCTGAGGGTGAGCGAGTATCTTAGCTGCGTTACAAGCGTCGGCGTATGAATAGGGTACACTTCTAATGTATCATTGTAAATGTGGCCATTATCATGGCCGCTAGCGATTTGTTGTATGCCCACAAGTGCAGATGAGAAGAATCGAAAGGCGCTTTTTATGTTGTTGTTGTTGACCAAAACCATTATGAAGCCTACAAATAATAAAGCCGAGGCAAGTTTGGCTGTAGCTTTTCTTTTCATGGTAGGCGGAAAGTGACAAAAGGAATGAAATGGACTTTAGCAGGGAAGAAGTTTGGGCGTGTTGGTGGGATACATACAAACTGGGATACATAGCGCAAGAATGACACAAGGATATTGTCGAAGGAAGCTAACTTCACGCATGAGCGATGAGCAGAGAGCGGATGACAAAAGATAGAGGAAAGAACAAAGGGACAAACAAAAGGTGGCTGTAATTCCCTACTTTCATAAGGTTTCCCACAACCTAAAAAAGGTTGGGCAACGGTCTGGTGTAAACATTGTTTTTACAGCACCTAACAAATTCTTGAGGTTGAGTGTGTTGAGCTGTCCCATGAGGGAACGAAAGCCAGGTTGCGCTACCGCGCACAAGGGTCCTTTTGTTACATGCACTCGCAACATGCTGTATAAGATTCCACTTTCGTGTGGGAAGTACTACGTGGGCCAGACGGGCAGATGTTTAAACGTGCGTCTGGCGGAGCATAGTAATAAAGTGAAGAGCATCGCAATAGATGGGCATCTGGCTGCCCATAGTAGAAAATGTGACTCGAAGGCACCATGCTGCCCTCTCTTAAAACAAACTGTTGTTGTCTATCACCACAGGATGAGGGAAATTGTTGAAGCAGCTGAGATAGCTAGAGCAGGTGACGATTTTGTTAGCACGCTGTCTATTCTTTTATCAAAGAAAGAGCTTGAATTTTCGGGCATAATAGTCACATGACTGCTTTTCCTCCTTCCCTTCAATGTGTCTGTAGCAGTGGCGTCCCAGTGAGTATATATATGCTCACCAGCTGCAATAAATCAATTGTTGAAAGTTAGCGCTCATCCCGTGTTCCTGCTTCGTCCTTGTGTCATTCTTGCGCTATGTATCCCAGTTTAAATGAAATGGGGCATCAGCTTAAGATTGTTGGGTGCTTGCAGACCGCTTGGTATATCTTCAAGAGTTGTTTGCGTAGCATTTGACAGATGGTAAGCGCAATCATCATTAGCTAGACTTGGCACACAACATATCGCTGCGAAAAGTTTAGGGTGCGATCATTACACAGAAAAGAAAAAAAATCTAATTTTGACGACATCATTCAGGGGTGAAAAGAAAAAAAATCTAATTTTGACGACATCATTCAGGGGTGCGATCATTACGCGAGTGCGATCATTATGCGAGTAAATACGGTATCGTTTTTTCTCTCGTATTTAGCCCTGATTCTAATCATCTCGTTCTTCTCTGGTGAACATTTCATCCCTGCTCCATCCGTGAAAGCCAGTACCTTGTCCACTGCTCTTTGGAGTGTTTCCTGTTTTTCCGCATATTACCCTCTTCGTGTCCAAAGAGTTATGTTGTCCGCATACATAGCAACGCCTAAATCTGGGTCCTGCTGTAGTTCCTCGCGAGCTTACGTATGCCCACATTGAAGAGAATAGGAGAAAGTATAGCTCCTTACGGGGTGCCTCTGTTCGGGAGGTCGGAAGTGTCAGACCTAGTCGATCCCTAACCTATTGTCACGGTTCAGTGTGTCAGGAAGAACCTAACGTACGCGTATATGCAGCGGCCACTGTTTATGGACTTCAGGCCTTCCGTGATCGAGTCATCAGAGATTGTATCAAAAGCTTTCTTGGATATCGAGCGCCATTATAAAATTGTCGCTCGACCCTCTGATTGGTGCAGGACATCGTACTTCAGAAGGAGGAACATGTCCTGAGTTGATACGTGTGGCCTGAAGCCGAACCTGTTGCTGAGTAGGTTTTCTGTCTCTATATAGTTGGATAGTCTGGTTAAGATCACTTTTTCAAACAACTTGCCTGCGCATGATGTCAGCGAAATTGGTCTTAGGTTCTAGATATCCCTGGATTTACCCGGCTTGGGTGTTAGGGTGATAGTGGACTCTTTCCATTTTGTTGGTTGTCCACCTTCAGTCCAGATGTTCTCATTAAAGAAGTCCATGATTTGTGTTAGGGCTGCATCACTCAGGTTTCTGATCATGTCATTGGTAATCTGATCATTTCCTGGAGCCGTGTTTTTCCAAAATGATTGGGCTGCCACGTATGCTTCTTCAAAATTATAAGTGTATCTAAATCGGGCTGCTGTATTCCCTTGTATTCCGTGTGTAGCAGCTCTGTAGTAAGATTGTCCCCGGCATATATCTCCTTGATCATGTTTATTAACTTGATGTTGTCCCCTTTAAACTCGTTCTCTAAGGTTTTGAGTGTCCTGTTCGTCACTGTTCTTTTGCAAAGGTTCTACTTCTGGCTTGGGTCACTGATGGTGCCTAGTTTGGCAAAGACAAGCTGCGTCTGCTGCCCGAGGTGCGCTAGCGATACTGTTTGTGGTCGCTGCGTTGGCATGGGCTGCACAACGGGTGCTTTCGCTGGGCCTGGCGTGTTGCTCGATTTTTCAAAAGTAGTGCCTCAAGGCATGCCTAGACTTAACCTCCTCTAATTCTGTTCTGAGTTGTCTGTTCTCGTCCACTACCCTTCTGTATTCAGGGTGTTGCGTGATCGGTGGTAACAGGTGTATGTTTGGCCTTGGGAGATACAACTTGTGCCCAGAAGAACTTCACTTTGGCCTAGTTGGTATTTACTGCATATCATATTGACCGCAAAAAAGATGGGGACAGAGGGAGAGAACACATAAACAGCACGGGCGGTAACTTTCAACTGTTTTATTCACGGCAGCCCGTGGGCATATATAGGCAAAAAGAACATGCGCAGATTGCTGCAAACAAGAATACACATCAGCTTAGCGTGGCAACCAATTATCAAAAAAATCTATTTCCGATTGAAACAACCTAATGGAGGTATCGCTAACACAGTCTTCGCCTTTAGCCTGTTTCACATGATGCGATTTTCGTCGCACCGGAAGTGCGATTTCCGTCGTTTGCGATGAAAATCGCAGTCGCAGTGCCGACCCCCCGATTTTCGGCTGCGACCAACCGGTTGGTCGCACAGTCGCACCGTCGCACCGATCGCTGCGATTTTCCGTCGAAATTGCGCGGAGAGCTGTCAACGGAGCTATTTCGCCGGTTTGTTTTGGAAAATGGCGTCTCGCACGACAAGTGCAATGCGCGGAGACGTGGATCGTCGAATTCGGTACGTACGCGAAGGGAGAATAAAAAACTTGTACCGCAGATTGCATTCTCCGATTTCTACGCGTTTGTTGACACGCTACACAGCAAATGAAGTGCATTTTCACGTTTGCTTCGTACGCCTTTGCGAGTTGTCAGTGCTAGGAGGTGTTCGATCCCCAGCAGATGACGAGGTCGTCACAATTTTCTTTTGTTGAATAGCATGCAAAAATCGCGCTTACGGAGCAGCTTGAATTATTTCAACCTCGGCAAGGGCAAATGACAAGACAGCAAAGTACCCGAAGTTTCAACGTTGCGCTGAACGCGGTACCGTTCAGTTGCATTTTCTTGTCGGTTTTCAAGCATGAATTTCCCGATGCATCTTGAAAGCTTATCTTGCCTCTTATTAAATTTGACAGAGCAAAAGTTTAGGCTATCGTAATGAATTTGCTACAATAGCTTTAAATCCGTGGCTTGAATAAAATATTACATGCACGTTAAGTTGCACCTCTTCTCTGGAGAATTTTTTTTTCTTGCACAGAAGCCAATCAACATTGACTATGTTGCGGACTTTCTATCCTTACTGTATCTGTATGAACACTTGCTCTGCAAGGTAATTCACTGTACAGCTAGTAGATTAAGTAAATTGCTTACTATAGTGGCACAGTGACAACGTACCCTCCTGCACAATTATGTAGAACTCTTGCAACAACGCGAAAAGCAGGCAAACGGCCTGTTCTTGTGGGGATAAAACAGTATAAAACGACACGCTGAAGAAAAGTAAATCAAAACTGTGCAGTGAAGTCAGCCAGTACAAGCAGTTCTTGCACGTTGACAGCTAATCAAGTGTGCAGAAACATTCATGCCTTACATGCTTCTAGCAAGTTTCTAACAAGTTTGTGATCACATATATTAGTGTGTAAACCGATATAACGATATCCGCTACGGTTACTATCTTTATAAGTAATGAAATACCATGCTACTTGCAAGAACATATATCACCCGAGGATTTTAGAACAAATTTCTGCATTTCAACTATACACAATATGTGGTTTATTCAATAAAAGTCCACAAACTGGGCTTTTTTGCAATGACAAACTTAATCCAAACTTTACTTACATACAGGCAAGAAAAAAAATTATACACAGAAATATTGTTCAATTTGTTCACCTGCCACTGTGGCTATAGCATTCTGCTGCTAACACAAGGCGAGGGGTTGATTTGCCAGCCATGGAAGTCGCATTTCGATGGGAGTCATAGGTGAGAAAAAAAGCTCTTGCACTTAGATTTAGTTCATCACCTTTTATTGAACCCTTACACTTCAAAATACTATTGCATAGGGGGGCATGCTTATGCAAAATCTAACACCAATAGAAAGCAAAGGGCAGAATTGTAAAACAACCATCTTTCGGGATAATTCGAGTGTGTAAATATTCATTGCATCAATATGTATTGTTCAACAGCACTGCACAAATAAGCATGATCAGGTATAGCAAGTACTCTGTCAGGAAGCTGGTTCTACAGATGTTTAAATGTCAAGGCATGAATGCTCATACTATGTTGCACACATAGCACAAAGAAAACCTTTTTCAAGAGTTGTCCGTACTGGCAGATATGAGTGGGCCATAAGCAGCAGAAACTTTATTGCAGGACATTGTGTAATACCGCTTATGAAAGAATGAAGAGAGTGAAGAGGCTTTTAACAGCAGTACCTCATGCTGCTTTAATAAGAGGAACGATGAGCAAAAACATTTCTGGTAGAGCACTTAAACAGTAACTTTCTGAAAGACAGAAAATTCCAGGTGAGAGTTGGAGGTACATTTGGCCCACACACACCAACAACACGGGCATACTACAAGAAACACTACAGTCTATGGGAAAGCTATCTTATACAGAAATCAAGAACAATGCAACAAGCCCTCGACAACACTGCAGACTTTCTTGGCCAGTCTGGCCTCTCGCTTTCTGATAAGTCAGCTCATATTGACGTCGGAAAAAAAAGAAAGACTAGAATCAAGAACTACCCCAGATTGCACATTGTGATCCACATAGCTGGACAAATATGCCCGCAAGTCAACATCCACAAATCCTCAGCTAGTGTAAGCCCATGACGGCAAAGCCAGAACGTGGGTGAAACAATTATGCAATGCCTGGACGCAACTTCCACACCTGGTGAAAAGAATAATCTCGAAATAATGGGTGTGGACGAGTGGATACTATAGAATATCGCAGATGCTGTGCTTGTGTCCAAGGTATGGTATGGTATGAATTACCAGCAGCACACAAAAAAGACAACTCATCGAATACAGGCATCGGGTAGTAACAACAGGTCTTTCCAACTGTACCATGCTTGAAGACCTCTATGAGAAAGAGCTAACAAACAAGCGCCTAGACAGAGTAGAGTTGCAGCCTGCAGTACAAATTCTTTGTCTCAAGAGCTCAGAACCTTGTCCCAAGATACTATGCCAGCTAGCATACGAGATGCAAAGATGACTACCCCTCCCTTCAGAAACACAACCTCAGGAGTACCTGAACTTGAAACACAACAGGCCCATACCGTGGAATATGGGGGGCAAACAATTAGGCCAGGAGACTATATGCAACTGCCAAACACACAGAGGAGGTTGCTAATCATGAAGATGCAAGCAAACATAAGGCACATATAGTACACTGATCTGGCAATAGCAGTGTAACAGTAGTATGACACTACATAAAACTAAACCCCATATAAGTGAGTACCATTCCAGGTCATCCTACACCTAGAAAAGCTGAACTGAAAGCAATCAAAGCAGCACTTGTAGTGCAGATTACACCCTGCATGGATTCACCAGAAACTGTCTGGGCTTGCACATCACACGAGATTGTCGGGAAAATTGGGAGATTGACATGCGACTTGCAAGCACATGGCCAGAAATTAAATTACAGGATACATAGCCATGCAGATATTCCAGGAGACAAGCGGGCTTATAAGCCCGACATAACTGAAAACTAGATGAGTTTGTGTGTATTCATTATTAACTAAAGTGCAACAGATAGACAACAGACAAGAACGAAGTGCTCTGTGTGTTCACTTCGTTCCTGTCCATCGCATTTCTGTTGCACTATAGTTAATGAATTCATAAGGCTGCACAGGAGAAGAAATACCTCTGCCCAAGGGCCAAATCCAAGGGTCACACATCCAAATACATGCGTGCGTGCGTGCGTGCACACACACACACACACGCACGCACGCACGCACGCACGCACGCACGCACGCACGCACGCACGCACGCACGCACGCACGCACGCACGCACGCACGCACGCACGCACGCACGCACACACACACACACACACACACACACACACACACAAATGTTGCAAGAGTGCATAGCATGAAGCAGTATCAACAGGATGACACTAGATATGGATGAGGACTAACTTTCAACTGAGGTTCATTTGTGAAAATGTGGCGAGTTATATACATTACCAGAAAAAAAAAGGACAATGAGAAAAACGAGAACAAGGTGAAAGCCGGAGCCAACGTTTTGACAAGTGGACTTGTCTTCTTCAAGGTCCACGTGTGGAAACGTTGGCTCCTACTTTCACCTTGTTCTCATGTTGCTCATCGTCTTGAATTTCCATCTCCCGCCTTCCCCGAGTTTTCCCCCAAAAAAGAAAGACATCTTTGAAGGATAGATAAAAATTGGTGCTTGATGCAGCCAAACAGAAGTAGAAATGCTACAGCAAGAAAATAGAGAAAAATTCCAAGGAAAAAATCATTACAATTGCCAATCCTGCATGCCAGCACCTTTCAAGAAACACTGTTGTTATTCCAATAGACAGACTGACAGCTTGCTTATGCAAGCACATTCTTCCAGTTCCATGCCATTGGGAAAAAAATGAGTTTCCTGGAAGGTAGCCACATGCACACTTGGTGATCACAA
Source organism: Dermacentor variabilis (assembly GCF_050947875.1). Lineage (NCBI taxonomy): Eukaryota > Metazoa > Arthropoda > Arachnida > Ixodida > Ixodidae > Dermacentor > Dermacentor variabilis. The sequence continues at coordinate 235,824,709 of NC_134571.1, forward strand.
TGTTTTTTTTTCCCTGGACTTGTATATTTATATGTATTTTCTCCCTTACCTGCTTTTATGTTAGGTTTCATCAAGCACTAGTCTTTATCAGGTTTTATTGCTGTACTACTTTGTGGTAACCTTTATATATCACTGCATTTTTCACAATAAACCTTTTAATTAGAAGTTAGCATACCCTGTTCTTACTGCTTCACACTGTACATTCTTGCTACATTGGCCAAATAAAAGATTTTATAAGGTATCATGAGGGCCATTAAAGTGACTTGTAGCAGTCTAAAAAAAAAGAAAAATGAATAGCCTGGCTGCAAATGGCACTAGAGAACACATAGGACAAACAAGAAAACCGAGATGATCTAACAACCAAAAGTTTAATGTACACACCGAGTAAATGCTCGCTGACAAGCAATAGACTGAACATACACAAAAAGGAGAAGCAAAAATTCATGTGCCTTTCCTGACAGGAAATGCATCCATTTCTAATGGAGGCTGTGCTGACAAGATTAACCCAGCATTGTTAGATCTATAGCTTCCGTAATTTCTCTAGGCAGCCGATCTGCACGGAATGCTAGCTTCTTCCTCTACGATGCACGCTCAGATGTGGAGAGTGCATTGTAGAGGAAGAAGCTAGCATTCTGTGGAGATTGGCTGCCTAGAGAAATTATGGATGCTGTAGATGCAAATACACTGGGAGAATATTGTCAGCATGGCTGCTGTTACACTTTCAGAGATGGATGCGTTTCTTGCTGGGATCTGTATGGGCACACATCAGATCTTGCTTCTGCTTTTTGTGTAAATTCAATTTATTGCTTGTCGAACAGCATTTACTCGGCATGTTCAATAAACTTTCATTTGTTAATACACCTCATAATTGTCTTGGTCTCTAGCAGAAAGGTGTTCATTCTTTTTACAGTGAAGCTGTATATGCCTAGGCAAAACACTCATGGTCCGATCCCAAAAACCCTAGTGTGGGGGTGTGAGCCATTGTTTAGGGGGGTGTGAGCCATTGCATTCGTCTTGCATGATGGACGGAGACATTTCTTGTTGGGTAGACATAGAAATGCTTATGCATTTCAAACATACATTTATCTACGTATTATTGCAGGGAAGGGACACAGAGGGGGAGGGGGTTAAGAGAAGATCATGATGTCATTATTATCTCACAGCAAAGGTGTGGTGGGCCATTGGCCAGACCGATAGTGACGTCGTTTCTCTCTAGCAGCAGAGCGCATGTGCAGCAGTCTCTCTCCGACTTCCCAATAGGTTCGAAAATGTGTCCCTGTATTTAATTGAATGAAATGTGCAGCCCCGGTGTGTCACTTCATAACTACAGTGCATAACTGAGTCATAAACATTATGATTAACGCATTACAAAACACAAGTGCGTAACATAATTCAGAAAGACTTTGATGGACCCGCTGGATTAACACAATGAACCACTCATTGCACTTTCCATGATGGTGATCTTGCAAAGTACGATGTGTGGCATTACAAATAAACAATGTGATAAACCCAAGCCAAACATGTGCATAACCTCATTAAGAAACACAGACATAACCAATAATATTGAAAAACTTGAATAAACCATTCGAATTAACCCAGTGATAAACACCGGGGCTGCACATTCCAGCTTCACTGGTTTACCGTCTGTACAGGGTGCATGGGCAGTAACTTTTTCCGTTATTGTTTGTTAAGTATTGTATAATGTTGTGCCAGTGAAACACATTGGGCTAGTTGGTGCAATGTATTGGTACTGCTTTTTTTGCTGGCTTTTTTCTTGATGTTGTGGCCTTCTTCCTTTTGTCACAACTTTTTTATTCCCCCTCACAAATACTCCAACCTTGCGAGGTATATAATAAATAAGTACATAAGCACGTCATTCATCTGCATACACCTTGCACCATTCCTTGCTCAACAAACGTCACTGTGTTGATGTCTCGCAGCGTGCATCTACATTAACTGCCATTTGTGTTTCGGTATGGTTTGTGAACAGTGTAATGCATAAAGATTACATGACATTAAGGTTGTGACCTATGCGGTGCATAAGCAAACCTTGCAAAAGATGACATGTTCGATTGTTGAAATTAAGACAAATTGTATATATCGCAGTTACTTTAACAGCATTTAATTGACCACTTGACAAAAACTACACTTCGCATAGATCCCAACACGTACACGGAATCTGCAGTTTTTTTTTTTTGCTTATTAATGTAGTCGTTACTGCATGGCCACATTGTAGATTTGAAAACAAAGTTAAATAAATTTGTTTGTTGCAATATAACAATATGTGTAGATCACTGCGATTGTAACCCCAGAACTTCATACAAACATGCACACTATAGGATGCAGACAAATGCTCAGGACAAACTCCAGAATGTTTGCATCCTGGTACTTATGAAAGTGAACGGTTTCATTCCATGGCTGTCAATGAGAGGGAGAGAGAAAACTTAATTGTGTCCGTGGAACAAAAACGCATTGATAAGCTTAGACATATAGTCATTGCTTAACACTTTCGAAATGAATAATTATAGCTTGCTATCGACATTGAAGCAGCTTTTCGACAGCAAGAAAAGGAATCAGTTTTTCCACCTCTGAACATTGAATTGCAGGAAATGCAAGCAGGCATAAAATTCTGCCAATGTAATCTGTTTAGGAATACCAAATTGGAATAAACATTGAGACTTGCATTTGTACTTTCTCTGGCTGAGCAATCTAGTTTGAAAGGACTCCCATAAGCATGTCATAACAATGTTTATCTAATACAGGTTAAATGCATGACTAGCTTAACAAATCTGGGTGATTGCTATAAATTACAGTGAAGAAACTATAATATTTAATAACACTAATAATATAATAATAATATTTATTTCCACAAAACAGGCTAACCGTGAGAGGCGTGCGAGGCTGAGCAGAAAGCTGAAAAATTCTACGGCAAGTGCGCCTGCCGTGGGCCTACGATCCTGCATTGTGAATAGCGCGTACTGACATGGTCTTCTTGTTAGAAGTTCCGAGTATACTACCAGCGCGAGACACGGGACAACAAAGTGGACGAGAAGCGTGTCTTTTAGAATGCTATGTTACAACGTACAGGTTTCTACAAAAGTGACGGTAACTGCTCGAAACATTTGATGCGTCGGCTTTAGCGCCTTTAGAAATATGTAGAGAGGGCTCTCATATATATATTCGCAGCGCAAGCACGGCGATGGATGAACCAGGCTAGCGCTAAGGTTGAATTTCACAACACAATTTTCATTCCAAGTCGTAATCACACAGATCGTTTGAGGCTTCGTACAGGGGCACACGCGGGCGTTCGGGTTGGTGCTTCTTGTTGCGTTTGGCGTAAGAATATGGCTAGGAGCAGGCACCACATATGCGCAATGACGGGCAATATACACGCATCATTTCTCCAGAAGCTGACGCCGAGCACGGGTAGCGCGAGGATCTTGTTGGGCTGACACGACAACTTCGTGGCAGCCGAATTCCGAATACTGCATATGCGGTGAGGGTAGCTATATGAACTTGTCGATAGGTCATCTTGTAGATTGTTGTAGCGCAGGCAGAACGAAACGGTCATAGAAGGTAGATAAGACAACACACAGCGCTGAACCATAGAATAAAGAACCGCTGAACCACCTGCGAACAGCTGTTTCCGTGCGCAATGTCGCACTGAACTACAGAAACCGCCGTCGCGCACTCCAAGACAAATCTTAACTAACGTTTTTAAATTAGTAAACGTACATATTATTTGCTTCTAATCAGGAGAAATCAATAACATTATAGTGTAAACACTTTATTCACTACAATAAAAGAATTATGCAGCGTGTGCCACGAAACCTGGCAGTAAGCAACACTGGGCGTCGCACCAGTCGCATTGTTGAAATCGCAATCATGTGAAATGAGCCCTCTAAAAATCGCACTGCGACGCGTGCGACAGCACCGATTTTCGTCGTTGCAGTCGCAGCATGTGAAACAGCCTTTTCTTTTTTTATGTGATAAGCTTCCATCTGTGTTCTGTGTTCTGTGGCAAGTCCTACATAGGGCAGGCTGGACGGTGCCTAAATGATCGAGCCAGGGAACATGAACAAAAGTTAACGAAAGATGAATTGGCGCACTTACCTGCGCACTGCAATGCCTGTCGCTGTGCACCTCTTTTTGAGGAGATAAAGATTCTGGGGAAAAGCCATGACCAGACTGCACGTGAGCTGATGGAGGCTTATCACATAAAAAAGAAAGGCGAAGACTGTGTTAGCGATACCTCCATTAGGTTGTTTCAATCGGAAATAGGTTTTTTTGATAATTGGTTGCCACGCTAAGCTGATGTGTATTCTTGTTCGCAGCAATCTGCGCATGTTCTTTTTGCCTATATATGCCCACGGGCTGCCGTGAATAAAACAGTTGAAAGTTACTGCCCGTGCTGTTTATGTGTTCTCTCCCTCTGTCCCCGTCTTTTTTGCGGTCAATATGATATGCAACTTGCGCCCAGCTTACCTGATTCGCGTGTGGCTTGCTCTGTGCCAGGGATGCCCCGGGTGACTTGCTTCTCAGATGGGCTTTCGCCTTCGTGTTCTCCTGTATGGTTGGTCTTGGCCTCGACGTGGACCTTCGATGCTGTTGCCCTGATTGTCTGTGCTCTGTGCGGTTGCTCGATGGCGTGCGGCCTCTTAAGCGGATTCTGTGGGTCGCATCTCCTGTAGGTATGCCCGTTCCGATTCTTCATCTTCCGAGGAGAACCAGCGAGGGGCTGGCTTGTGTGGTTTCTTTGGTGGTTTCGCTGCCTGGTATCGTACAGGCTTGAAGCATTTCAGGCAACTGCGGTCTCAAGTTAAGTGGTTCCCAGAGGAAATTGCGCGTGTCGGGGTACAGTTGTGAGTTACTTCTGGGTTGTGCATTCTGCAGGTACAGCACATGGGAAAATCTGGTTGCGAGCACACGTCTGTGCAGTGGCCAACTTCCCCACAAGCTCGGCAGAATTGGACCGTGTTACGAAAAGGAATACACTCTTTCTCACCTCCTCTGTAGTAAATGTATCTCGGTAGGACGTCCCCGAAGAAAGTAAGGACAGCACTCCGAGAGTCTCCCAACATCCGGGCCTCTACCAGCTCCACGCCCTGGGTGCTTAAATGGATGCTCGCCTTGAGAGTCTCAGATGGAGTGTGCTGCCCTATACCACGGATGACTCATCACCTCTCCTGGTTCCTTCACCTGGCCTGACGTAGACTATGACTGGGTGCGGTCTTCTGTTGATCTTCAAAGACGTCTCATCTGGGGTGGACGCTGTGCTATGTTGGAGCCCGAACGGATGCGGAGAATGAACTGGTCCCACCTGATTTTTCCTTGGCAGGCCTCCACTATTGCGTCTCAAAGCGCTTGGGTGGTTACATTCCTCAGTGGCAGTCCCTGGTGAGGTCGAAAGACCACTTTCAGATCGTCCTTGTGTAGGGATGGGGGCCTTCATCTCGTGGGCTGGCCACGGCGTTTTGGCTGGTTGTCTGCGGAGAAGCCCCCACCTCGCCGTAAATTCCGCTCCTTTGCTTGTTTCTTCTGTGCTCTGAGTGATCGGGATATCTGCCAAACCCTCCTCTGTGTGGTCAGTCTCCGTTTGTGTGGGAAAATGCGCGTTGCCGTGTGCGGACGCCATGGTGCAATTATCTGCCGGTTGTTCGTCGTTCCAGTTTTGGGTGGCAAAGTCCATAACCTCTTTGCTCAAAGCCAGTGCGGGTTGTTGAGCCATTGGATGCGATTGCGTAATCGAGGTCATAGTCGTTACGGTAAATGTGGCGAGGTCGTGGTTGGCCTCTTCGGGTGCAGGTCTCCTGGTGTTGCCGCCTCCGCTCCCCTATTCGAGGTGGCAGAGGCTTCACATGGGCTAAGTTACAAATGGCCGTGAAATCATGAAAAACAGTATGAGTTCGGCGAAAGTTGTGTCCACTGATGCCTTAGCACTTCCACTTCAAGCAGGTGACCATTTCAGGACGGTTTCAGGCGATGAACCATCCGAAAATAGAGATCATCTGGAGATCGACGTGCACGCGTCTGCGCTGATCGGCATCCATAGTAGCAAGCAGCTCTCATCAAAATGGAGCACGTTGTAACACAAGCAGAGGGTGCTTGCTGTGTGCTGGAAGTGCTTCAGTGTAGTAGGAAATTGTTCTTGTGCATTCCCTTTCTGTTACTTTCCTTTTATAAAACAAGTTAACTAACATTCCAACTATTACAGACAACATTTGTTCACCATAAAGTTGGAAAAATTATTGGTGACGTGCTCTGGGCAGCCAATTGGATAGCTCACCCTATAAACGTCATTGGGGCAAATGACATCAAATGGGTAGGGACGGCTTCAAATTCAGTCGAGCGATGTGCTGCGATCAGCAGCGATGTGCCTTTTTAAAACAGTATAATAAATTATGCACTTTACACGGAGCACTTAGATGCATCAATTAATGATCAGAAGGACCTACTCTAACGACTCGGTACATTTGTACAAAATCGTCAAAATCGTTTCAGGGTCCCTACATGTAGTGTTTCCACTTTTCGTCGTGCAAACATGGTGGTGCGTCGTCTCCATCGAGTGGCTCGGCAGAACAACAAGCCTCAGAGATTGGAACAATGGCCTCCAAGCACCCGGTGCGTTTGCATGTGAAGCCGCATCAACATCATCATTTCGGCGCCGTGCCAGAGAGTGTTGTCATGTAAGCGAGGACTGGTGTCATGCCGAAGCTCGGATAAAAAAGACGCCGGATGCTCAACATAGAAGAAAAATTAGACATTGTTCGTGCTTTCGAACGTGACATGAAGTCTGCGCTGGCACGCAATATGAGTCTACTGTTGACTACGGTGTGCGGCATTTCAAATGGGAAGGAGTTGCTCGGCAGCACTGCTGCGACCGCGAAAAGATGTCGGCTATGAGGTTCGACTTTTCGCTATCGTTGCTTCTGTTGTTGCTGAAGTGTCGCCTAGCGACAGTGATAAAGATGACACAGAAAGTGACAGCACGGGCGATTCAGGCCGAACAGTGGCAGAAGCTGCGCGTTACACGAGTCTTACGAATGCAGTCGTTGCGATGAGAACAGCACCGAGCAATGAAAAGGTGCCCCGCAAGTTCTGCAACGCTACCATGCCTGTGCACGGAGAATATGCAGTGCTAACAAGTAATCTGCCATGCGAGTGTTTGCCAAGAAGAGGGGGCTGGCTGGAAAGCTGGCTCACAGCTTCAGTAAGTTTGAGGCCACTGTCGTCGCGGCTAGGGGGCCGCGGCATCAAACGAAAATAACTTCTGTCGCGCAAAGTGAATAAATACTGCATTTTTTTTCCCTTTCATCGCACTCTCTCTGAGTTCCGTTTTTGACAGGTAAGTGGACGATCTCATGCTATTTCGGTTAAGCAGTACTACTGTTTAGTACATACTTTTTCCGAGCTCCAGCCAACTACAGTGTAACGAGGTTTCACTGTATAGGCGACAGCACTTAGTTATTTTCATTTGATTACTTAGTGTATTTTTTTCCCTCTCTTTCTTTTTTTCTTTTATTTATATATTTATTCCATTGTAATTTTTTTCACAAGCACCATTTTCTGTCACCCCTTTTGTTATCTCTGTCAGAGGCACAGTAGCCCACGATCTCCAATGAAGCAGATAATAAAGGGGGGCTGGGCACATTGCCGTTCAGACGTCGGCGGACACACGACTGTGTCGCTGGCCATGTGCATGGCACTCCTTTACCGTATTTACTCGCATAATGATCGCACGTTTCTGTAAAAAAAATTGATGCAAATTCAGGGGTATCATCATTACGCGGGTTAAATTTCCCATGAAAATAAACATTTTCTTTTTTCATCTTGCACTTGCTACGGGATGACAAGCAGGCGGCTGCCGCGGTCAGTATGGGACACCAAAGCAAAAATGGCAGCCGGCGAAACAAGCCGAACGCAATTATTTTTCTGCTCGTGAGTACATTACGCGCATTGAAACAGTTTCTTCCGTATCAGTAATGAATAATATCATTAATATCAGCAAGTTTGCGACAATAACATAGCCATGTCCTCTTTGAGGGGACAGAAACAGAGATGGGTGCGCTTAGCTGCCAGTGACAGAAACACATGGCAGGCATGCTGCGGAAACTGCGGCATTTGTATTCACTGCTATCCTAGCACGGCACGTTTCCGATAAGGGTGGGCGAATATCTTAGCTGCGTTACAAGCGTCAGTGTATGAATAGGGTACACTTCAAACGTATCAGTGTAAACGTGGCCACTATCGTTGCCGCTCGCGATTTGTTACGTGCCCACGAGTGCAGACGAGAAGAATCGAAAGGCACTCTTTATGTTGTTGTTGACCAAAACCATTGTGAAGCCTACAAATAATAAAGCCTAGGCAAGTGTGGTTGTAGCTTTCTTTTTCATGGAAGTGTGTAAAGTGATGAAAGGAATGAAATTGGGCATCTGCTTAAGAATGTTCGGTGCGTGCAGACCACTTGGTATGTCTTCAAGAGTCGTTCGCGTAGCATTCGACAGATAGTAAGCGCTATCACCATTAGCTAGACTTGGCACACGACATATCGCTGCGACAAGTTCAGGGTGCGATCATTACACGGGAAAGAAAAAAATATAATTGTGACGACAAAATTCAGGGGTGCGATCATTACGTGAGTGCGATCATTATGCGAGCAAATATGGTATTTTCGTTTTCAATTCTACATCCTCTCCGCTAACACACCTTCGGTCATTGCCCAAACCACCTGCCTTACTCCCTCTCCCCTTTGGAAGAACCCTACCTATATACCAGGTGTCCAAGGTATTTGAGAACACAGTCTTGGCTTCAGGCAGAGAAGAATATCTTTAGCAGGGAAGAAGTTTGGGCATGTTGGTAGTTCAATCGTAAACTGGAATACATTGTGCAAGAATGACACAAGGACGAAGCAGGATGAAGGTTTTCCTTTTCTTCCTTCCCTTCAGTGTGTCTGTTGCAGTGGCTTCCTAGTGAGTATATATATTGCCGCCAGCATTGCGAGAAGAAAAAGACGACTGACATATCCCAGCTGCGTAGCCGCCACACCGCGAGCGTCAAGCAAAGCACCGCAAGGCAACGCTCGGCCGGTGCTGACAGGCCGGCGGCTCGTGCGCGAGAATCGGACGATTGGCACGCGACGGAAGGCAACAAAGAGGAGAACGACGTTCGAAGGAGTGAAACTCGAGGGACGTTTTTTGTTGTTGAGTGCTCAGTCAGTTTTTGTTGACAGGCACAGGTTCGCCCAGCATAAATGAGTTTTCGTAGAAACTGCTGTTGTAACTGTTGGTTACAATATGCTTACCAGCTGCAATAAATCGATTGTTGAAAGTTAGCGCTCATCCCGTGTTCCTGCTTCGTCCTTGTGTTGTTCTTGCGCTATGTGTTCCAGTTTACGAGAGAATATCTCCAACAAAAATAGGCATATTTGTGCCAAACTTTGGGAAATACTTCTCTTAAGGTTTATTTCCACAATTATTCAATGAATCCGCCACCCGTAGCAATAACCGATTCAATTCGGATTAGGAAACGGTATGCAGAGATCAGGTGGTCCTTAGAGATGTTAGCCATTGAGTCAGCAACGGTAGCTTTCAGTGAGTCCTTTGTATAATGTGGCTGTTGGCCTCTCTCTTAACGCCACCGCAGACACTGTAGTCGAGCAGATTTAAATCTGGAGAACTTGGAGCCCACAAGTTGGGATTGACGTGGTCATAGAAGTTGTCAGCCATCCACTCCTGGGTGATGCAGGTGGTGTGGGTGGGAGCTGTATCTTGCTGAAAGACATGAGGTCTTCCCTTCGAAACAGTCTCTATCCAGGGCTTTACAATGGTGGCAAGCACCTACACGTACATGGCAGCATTAACGCGGAGTACTTTTCCAAAAAAGCGGACGCTGGACATTAACATTCGTGAAGACGTTGTGGCTGCTGACCGACTCAAACCTTCCTATGTCATCGCTCTTGTGCCCGCGATCCATCCACTCAACCTGGCCTCGATTCCTTCATCACTCTGAGCTTTCACAACTGAGCACGTTCACTGGGTGACTCCTCTGGCTTCTGTTCTACGGGGGGGAGCCCTGTAGCGCCCTTTGCCTCAGGCCCGGGCTGCAGGCCACAACTTGCTCCACGTGCAGCGCCTGTCAAGGAGGAGGAAGTTAGCTCCTGGGTGAGCAGTGTGTGCAGTGCAAAAAATAAAAAAATAAAAAAGAACAGTTGAAAAATCGAACGCTGCCAGAGCTGGGTCTTCCGCGCATTAGCTCCGACAACTTCAATCCTGAGGGGTTGCAGGGGCGTACTTTGCTACATAGACGATATCATTGTCTACAGTAAATCTGCGGCTGAGCACTCTGCAAACCTTCATGATATTCTTCAGCGCATCTCAGCAGCTGGCCTGTGCCTTAACGAAAAGTGCTTGTTCAGTGTGCAAGAACCGACCTTCTTGGGACATGTCGTCAGCCACAATGGCTTGTCACCCTTGAAATCGAAGCTTGAAGCTATTGTTCATGCTCCAGTGCCCACGAACATCACAGAGCTACATTCGTTCCTTGGACTTGTCAGCTATTATGCCAAGTTCGTTCCCCACTTTGCTGACATCATAGAGCCTCTTCGCCAGCTACTTCATGAAGGAGCTTTTTTTTTCTGGGATGACAAGGCTGACAAGACAAAGCAACTACTCACGAAATGCAAGGCCGGGCAGATGTTAGCTGCTTCCAACTACGGTCTGGGAGCAGTGCTACAACAAAGGTATGGAAATGGAACTCCACACTGTTGCCTTCGTGTCTCGAACACACTGTTGCAAGCAGAGCGCAAGTACTCAGTAGGAGAAAAGGAAGCACTCGCCTGTGTATGGACGTGTGAACACTGGCATATTTTTTGGGGGTGAAGGAAGCTCAAGCTACGAACTGACTGTCAAGCTCTGGTTACTCTCCTCTCATCCTGGGCTGCCTGTCTACCCGAATTGCAAAATGGTTGGCATGTCTTGTGTACTACAATTTTTATGTGCTCTATCACTGTGGAAGTGATAACAAAGTAGCGGATGCGCTATCACGATTTCCTCTGTCAAACATACAAGAACAAGAGAAAGAAGTTGTGTTGCTTGTTTCCACCTGCTTCACAAAGGCACAACTTCAGAAAGCTGTTCAATCCAACTTGCTGCTACAGCAGGTGATGACTTACGTCACAACTAGGTGGCCGGCGAAATGTCTTCAGCCTGAGTTGCCTCCCATTTTCTATGTACAGGATGAGCTGGTCGTTAGGGACAGCCTTCTATTGCAGGATGAGCGCCTGGTCATGCTAGTTGCATTGACATCAGCATTCGTGGAGTCGGCGCATGAAGGTCACCAAGGAATCGTGCACACAAAGCAGTAGCTTCACACTGAGTATTGGTGGCCAGGACTCGACAAACAAGTAGAGCAGGCAATCTCATATTGCAGTGCCTGTCAAGTGGCAGATAAGTCAGCGAAGTCTGCGGTAGCACCACTCGAACCCATTCCGCTACTCAAGCATGCTTGATAGAAACTAGCACTGCACGTTGTCAGTCCTTTTAAAAGGGCTAAGAGAGCTGCAAGATTGCAATAATGTTAGTTGACCTTTATTCGAAGTGGTCCGAGATATGCTTTGTTTCAAGTGTGACATCTAATGATGTAATCAAATTCTTGACAGCAGTCTTCAGTAGAGAGGGGTGCTCAGATGAGGTACTAACAGATCATGGACCACAACTGAAGTCCACCCTGTTTGAGGATTTTCTCTGAAAGCGTGGTATTAAGCACTCCTGCTCATCGATTTATCATCCTCAATGTAACGGACAGGTGGAATGTTTCAACAGGTTCTTGAAAGACTGCGTGCAGCTTGCAGTTTTGGAACATCGACCTATTGAGACGGCAGTATTGGAGTACCTGGCTGTTTATCACAGCATACCACATGCAACAATGGGCATCCCACCAGCTGTACTCTTGCATGGACGCGCCCCACGCACCATGTTGGACATAGTGGGCTTACCCCTCAAGCCCAGCCTTCTTTTACAAGTCTGCACAAGAAATTGCGCAGTTACGGAAGAGGGTGAGAGATAAATGAGCAGCAAGGGGTATGCAGATTGAAAGAGGGGGGAAGGTACCAACGTTCTGTACAGGCGACTTTGTGAGGGTGAAAAATCCTCATGTTTCCAGCAAAGGCAATTTGGCCTACAGCAAACCCCTGAACATGGTGGGTAAAAAGGAAAGTACAGTGGAACCCCGATTATACGACTTTCTTGGGACTGTGAAAAAGCGTCGTAATATGTGGGCGTCATAAAATCCGAACATAAATTATGCCTATAAATATACTACTTATTTTGCACAACGGATTTACGAGAAACTTCAATCTAAACTACTGACATACTTTGCAAAACTTCGTAAGTTTCTTTTGGACCTTGTTTGATTCGTTAACCAAGAGCTTTCGCTCGAGTTGGGCAATGTCCAAAAGGAGGTCCTCTGCGGCGTCGCATGAACAGATAAAGTTCCGGATGCCGTGTATGTGCCGTAGCACCTCGGCGAATGTGGTAGGCACAGGCACGGCATCTGTGGCATTGTCGTTGTCCGATGTCGCAGCAGTGTCGGCACTAGGCAAAGCCTTCTCGATGGCGTCATCCAGCGACCTTTCCGCAAATCGCAACGTTGTTGTCAACCTCCACATACTCGGCAAAGGTTGTGGTGAGGTTAAACCCTCAAAATCGTCATCGGTGAAGCCTGCATCGGCCTCAAGCGGCATCGAGGTTGTTGCGTCCCCAGCAGAGGAGGCAGTCTCCCGCTTAAAGCCACTGTGTTTGAACGAGTTAGCGATTGTGCTTCGTGACACTGCATTCCACGAACTGGCAATAAAATTAATGGTGTCGATAAGTGAGCTTTCTTTCTGACTTGCTGCGCTCCATAGCCGCCAGCCGACACTGCACTAACCGCTTCCGGTACCCTTGCTTGACGCACTTAATGATGCCGGCATCCAGTGGCTGCAGCCGGCTTGTGCTGTTGGGTGGAAAAAAAACAACCTTCATGTTCCTCAGGCTGGACGTATTGGGTGGGTAGCACGGTGCATTGTCCATGAAAAGCAATATTTTCCTCGCCTTAGCACCCATTTTGTCATCCAGCTGCTGCAAAAAATTGCTGAAGAGTGAAGACATCATCCACACCTTTTTGTTGAAGTTGTAGCTGCACGGCAGTGTCTTCAAGTTCTTAAAGCACCATGGCTTTGCAAACTTTCCAACAACGAGCACGGGCAGCCTCTCGGAACCATCCTCGTTAGCACAGAATAATGCCGTCACATGCTCTTTACTAAGCTTTCCACCACGACAGCTGTCACCCCTAAACGCGAGCTTTTGCTCTGGCTGCATATGGTAAAATATACTACTCTCATCGGCATTGAAAATGTCGCAGGGCTTGTATGCAGCAATCGTCTCCGGCAGCGACTCCATCCAATCGTTCACCGTCGAAACATCCACAGAAGTGCTTTCTCCGTAGGAGCAGCTGTACACAATCCTGTTTCAATTTTTAACGTGATCCAGCCACCCGTGCGATGTCTGAAAGTCGTCGATGCTCAGACGCAATGCCACAAGGTCCGCCTTTTCTTTTAGAATGGTGCTGTCAACGTTGATCGCTGAGCTCCGTGCTTGATGCAGCCATTTCACGAGAACTTTTTCTAACTTCTCTTCTCATGCTGCCCTTCGTTTGCCGCTTTTCGCTTGAGCCCGAACTTGTTGGCATTCTGCAATATCATCGCTTTGTTTGCCAGGATCGTCTTAAGCAAAGATTCGGGTATCTTAAGGTCCCAGGCAATTCTGGCTTTCGTGGCTCCATGCCGCTTTTCCGCTTCCTCGATAATATTCAGCTTAATGCCGAGCGACAGAACTGTCCACTTTCAGGACATCGTACGTCTCGTTGCTCCACACAACTCAAAACCTCCGCTGAACGCTGGTCGCTAGGATTACGACGAAGAACACGTGCGATAAACCTAGGCCTCTCCGCGCTACCTTGTCTGCGATCTGCTGCTGGGAAACTGGAAGGAGAGAAACGCTTCCCCAATGCGACGAGAGGCAACACTGCTGAGAAGAGAGGGAGAAAGTGATTGTGGAGAAGAAAAGGCGCTATTTCAGCACAGTGAGCGTCACGGGCGGCTGCTGGTGGGGTAGAGAGAAACGAACGATGTGACAAGGCAGGGAAGAAAGCTGTGCCGGAGTGAACTGGTCAAGCGGTGTCAAGCGCTCCGCATGCGGAGAGATGAAGCGAGGAAAGAGACCCGCGGCACTTTTCTTTCATCTGCCGTTCTGTCCCATGCTTCGCGAGGGTCGTCGTATAACGTGGATCAGGCGTAAAATTACGTCTGATTACCGGGGTTTTTAATGCATTGCTTCTATGGAGATTGCCGTGACTGCGCCATTCCGTCATAAAACCCGGGTTGTCGCAAAACTAGGGGACGTATAATCAGGGTTCCACTGTAGTGTTTTTACCTTGGAAGACAACAACACATGGAATGCTGTGAGCCTATTTAAAGTGCCTTACACAAGTTGTCAAGGAGGCTCAACGTTGACAACAGCTCCTTTGGCTGGCGATTTGCATGCCAGTATTGCTGTTATTCCCAAGCCTTGAACTATGCCAGCTGAGCACCCTGGCCTTCTCAACACCACGGAACAGACAGATCAAGCAGAGAATGAGCAAAAAGGAGAGCAGCATCATGTGGAGTCCCCATCGACATCCAGGAGTGCTACAGCATACTCAAAGCCTAGAACTACAATCCACCGATCTCCAGCATGGCTGAGTGACTTTGTGACTTCTTAGACTGTTTGAACATTGGGAAGGGGCTGTGCAAGACGACGAAGACAAAAGGCAGGACACACACAGGACAGCGCTGAACTCACAACTAACTTTATTAGAAGGCATACACAAACTTATGTACTACAAGCCATACCCACGTGCTCTCCCATTGATGGCATCATTATCAGTGCACAGGCAAAAACGCAAAATCCTGTAATCTAATGCTACACTATGAGGTGGTTTAAAAATTCAAATTCACTGCCATACAAATTTAATGATGGCATGCTTACACAACACGATCCTTTTTTCCTGATGAACACATCTCCCTCATCTCCCATGTGATGAACACATCTCCCTCGATGACCATATACACTCTCTGTCAGAACGCTTGATTCAGAAAGCGCGGCAGCAGCACCGAGTGAATTCACTTTCTTGCTGCCTCTTGCTTCAGTGTGAATGAAGGGGAGAGAACACAGTGCACACAAAGCTTTCAGCGCTCAGCGCACTCTGTCCTCATTGCACATGGCTTCCAAGATAAAGCCTGTGAGGCCGTGTGTGGCTGTGCCATAGGCAGCTGCCGAAACCCCCGCCCCCTCAGTGCCTTGCGCATGATGAAAAATGTAGCTGGGCAGGTCATGTAATATGTAGGGCAGATAACCAATGGACCATTAGAGTTTTGAGGTCTGCAGAAAATTATCTGGGAGGTGAAACTAAAGGCCAAGATATAGTCTGGCGTTCTCGGCGCGCCAGGCCGCGGCAGGCGAAGTCGGATACGCTGCGCTAGCGATGCCAGGGGTGCAAGAAATTTGCTTCCTTTACAGTTCGGTGTGCGCGTGCAGCGCGAGGCTGGCGCCATCTCTGCGTCCGGGAGCGCGACTTCACGGCCACGGTGAACAGCTGTTTCCATGGCGCATGCGCGTCTTGCATAATACCCGTGCCGTTCAGGTAGCGCGCGCGCTTTTTCTCGTTCCACGCGCTGTTTATGCGCCTAAAAGGAAAACTTTTGCGGCATGGCGTTAACTTGTCCTGACAGCCAGAAAAAAAAAAAAAAATTATACGGTTTTACGTGCCAAACCACTTTTTGATTATGAGGCACGCCGTAGTGGAGGACTCCGGAAATTTCGACCACCTGGGGTTCTTTAATGTGCTCCTAAATACAAGCACACGGGTGCTTTTCGCATTTCGCCCCCATCGAAATGTGGCCGCCGTGCCTGACAGCCAGAACATCGCACTCATATTGCTAGTACGTCGGCTACGTCAGAAACAGAAGCAGACCATGTACATACGAGAGCTATTCGACAAGCACCTTCAACTCGGCGACTACCACCAGCTAGTACAGGAGCTGCGAAATGCAGCTTACCTGTGGCGAGACCACATTGCTTTCGTATAGCTTCCCACGTGTTGTTCTTCCGCTCTGTGTCATGGTAGTCCATGCGTTTCATATTGTATACACATGGATAGTTGCGAATCGCTTCAAGCAGGCACTCAATAAGTGCGTCCTCACTCGCACTGTCATCACACACGGATGTTAAAAAAATCACAGCCGCATTGTCAGTACGCGCACCGCAGGCTGCCATTCTGCCTTCTGCTCGCTGCCTCTACAGCGCGCAGTGCATTCTGGTCTAGCGGCAGCCGCGTGAAATAGAACACGCTCTATGTCCACGCCGGCAGCGTTGAGTTCGCCAAGCGCACCTGGGCACGCCAGCCACGCTGTGACGCCGGACTGTAGACTGCGCGCTTTTCACCGACGTCGCTTAACCGTGCCGCCTGTGGCCACTCGCAGGCGTTACGCCGGAGTGTATCTTGCCCTTAAGAAATTTGCAGGTACATGTTGGAATCATCTAGTGCAAGACGGAGGCAATTGGGGATCACTGGGAGAGGTCTTTGTCCTGCATTGGACATAAAAATCTGCTGGTGATGTGGAATAATATGGAGCTGTGCAGGCCACCTTATGCATAGGGTAAATAACCGGTTGTCTAAGAGTGACAGAATGGGTGTCATGGGATAAAAAGCACCGCTGATAACGTTTGAGAATTTGATTCTAGGATGAAATGAGAAAATTTGAGGCATCAGGTAGAAGACTGTAATTAATGATGATTATGGAGATAACCATACCTAAATAAAGTTTGGGGGTTGGTGCTTGTTTTTGTCATCTTCCACTGTTGCTTTTCACGCCTGCTGTTCACTTAGCTGTCATGGAATGTGCACAGTACTTCCCAGACTGGGTTCTCAATAGTTGTTAATCCTCTTGTACAGATTATAACACAGACATCACAGTGGAGCTCTCTAATTGGGCTTGAGTATAGCATCAGTTCTTCACTCTTGCAAACACATATCTTGGAACGTTATGTGTGCACTTAAGTCTGTCTTGTATTCCGCTATTTCCTAAAAAATAGGTCATGCAAGCGCTTGTGCATGCCTTGTTTCTGTTGTAAAGGTTGTTGAAAGCTGGCACCTCCATTTTTTCATCCATGCGGCATCTGTTCATTTCAGTTAATTGCCTATAAGCCAGCTTTGACCTTTTAGAATGGTCAGGAACACATATTGAAATGTTCTTGTTGCTTCAACATAACAGTTCAACCAACATGTGTTGTAGGCAACAGTGCGATTTAAATTCAGGATCTTGTGCTTTTATGTGCACTTTGCAGAAAAACGTTGTGCTGTGTCCCATGAGTGGAAAGCCAATCAGAGCCAAGGACCTGATTCCAGTCAAGTTCACACCTGTTGTTGATCCAGACGAGAAGGCACCGCTCATCACCAGAAAGGCAAGACCATGTTTCATCGTGACTGCATGACAAATGAGTACTTCTTTATGTGTGTTGATTCTTTATTTACATTGTATTTGTCCCTAATGTTCATGCCAGGATTATCAAGTTCCTTGTAGGCACTAGTGAAATTGCAGACCTCCTGAACTCCCCAAAATGGCAGAAAGGGAAATCTTCTGAAGCCTGCAGGGGTGTCTGTGTCAGCAGGCATTTGCTTTCTCACAACATAAAGGACTGAAGCATGTGGGTGCCAGACACTCCCGCACCTAGCTATACGTATCTTAGCTGTATCCAGGAAAAAGTGGATCCTGACGGTTGAGGCGATGCCAAATGCGTGGGCCTTTAAGGCCTCTCAGTGGAAGCAGCATACACCTGTGGCTTCAGCTTTATGTAGACGGCACTCCATACAGTCGAACCCGACTATATCGAACCCGTTTACATCGAATTATTCCATATATCGAACAATTTCTGGACACGGTATAGTTACAATGAGTATATATGGCAAAAATTACGCATACATCGAACAAAACTAGTAGTGACTCCTGATATATCGAACGTCAAGCGGCAGAAAGTGCCTCCGGAAGTTGGCTTTCCCTCGCGGTAAAGGGAAAACCCGGCGGCGCGGCTCCATTCAACCGTTCTCCCTATGTGACCGCGCTACATCGGAGCCGCCGACACCCCCCTACAAATAATGATCCTGGCCCGCCCGCCCGCAGCGCTTGCTCAGACAGACAATCAGAGGCTCTTGTGCCCTCGTCGTGCAAGATGGCGAAAGTGCGAGTTGTCTCGCTGCTTATCTGATTCATTGTGTGCGCCTTCTCCCGCAGTGTTGCCGTGATGAAGCGGCAGAATTCGCCTTTCGTCGTGAAGCTCGAAATCATAAACCGGGTCGAACGCGGTGACAAGTCGGTTGTCCCCGCAACGTACAAGATTCCGAGGTGCAAACGCATGGCCATGGAGAAACCGAGCCTAGGCAGAGCGGTGGATTCGCCGCTGCAGCTGCTTTTTGGTGAAGTGGCGTGGACCGTTCGTGCATCCTGCGACATCACATGAAATTTGGATTCTCTGCTACTTGCAGTTTGTGCGATTTTCGCGAGCCAGCAAAACTGGCGCAGCACTACGAGATTACGAAACTACCGAAACAAGCAAGCATGGGTGGTGCAGAGTCGAGCGCAAACGAAACCTTTCGGCTGCCCGTATTGTGGCCTAGGGTAACCTCAATGAGATCTTTTTTTTTTTCTAAAAGTAAAATAAGACTGGATAAGTAGTATTTTTATTTCGTCTTTTAATGCAATACAGGGATGTTATTGTAACAAGTGGTTGAGTTGTAGTGACAGAATATAACGGAGGAGTGCTTTCATCATCGGGCAAGTACTTGAATTTCCCGTGGGAATCTCTAATCATTTTAAACAGAACAGTGCGTATTTTGACAGAGACAAGGAGGGTGACATGACACAGACGAGCGCTGACTTGCAACTGAAGTTTATTGCTTGAAACGAAGAATATATAACAGCTCCAAACGACAGGAGAACAAAAAAACATTCATAAATTCACAGTCAAGCATACATGCCGCTCTGATCAAGGGAGATAACTGTAATCATCATATCCCCCCCAGCTTAGGATGCTAGTTCTTTGGACGAAATCGATAAGGAGGGGCTACTGACGCATGCATCTTTTGACCAGGTGATGGGCGCTGCTTCGATGATTTCACGTGTTAGTTGGTTACTTAAAACGTGTATTCGAGCAAAGTCAGGGTGGCAAGCCTGTTGCAGTCCCTACAGTGGATGCCAAGATGCCCTTCTACAGTATTATGCACATTGTTGTTGCGCTCCTTCAGGCATTCATTAAGGCATCTCCCCATTTGGCTGACATAAAGCCTACCACATGACAAGGGAATGGCGTAGACAACACCCTCTTTACAAGAGACGAATTGATTTTCATGTTTGATGTTGCACTCTCTTGGAACGAAATCGGTAATAATAATTTTGCACATCTTCCCAAGCTTATCCGGAGCCGAGAAAATGACACATATTCTGTTAGCTGTCCTTATTATGTGGGGGACATGATGAATATAAGGCACTAAGGTGGTTTGTTCTTTTTCCTTTCGTGTCATTGAATCTACCCGTTGTCCGTTTCTGTTTTTGCTCAAACTACTGAGGATAGTTTCTGACGCTGACACTAGCAGCTGCTTGGGATAACCAGCCTTTACCAGACAATCAGTTTGATGATTGAAGCTTTCTAGCATGGAGTGCATGCAAGATTTGTTAAGCGCATTGTGATAGCATGATTTGGCCACGGCTCATTTAATCAGCTTGGAATGAGATGATGTAAAAGGTAGCAATGGCTTATTGCTTTGCAGCTCATAAGACTAACACATGTGATGTTGCGTTAATCTCAGTTTGTTATCCAAAAATCTGTTGACTTTGTGTTCTGGCACTTCAGCGGTTAGTATGAGCGGATGAAAGGTAATCACGTCCGGCATTTACCTCAATTTCTTGATTATTAAGGCTCTGTTCGCGATAATATTGGCGCCTTATAGATTCTCAAGCGCGCATCTGTTGCTTAAGCTTGACTTAATATTTGCCTTTAGTGTCCCTTTAACCTAGTGTAGAATCCAGCCTTGGGTATGTTAGATTATAGTAGCTATATAGAGCTAGTGTCTGCTATTCCTTCAGGGGGGATATTCTGCAAGTGTGGACCTTGTGGACATGTCCATTTTGTATGCTTCTGGAGTTCGAATTGACTGGGCTGGTTTACGCATCAGAAGGACAAGGCACCCATAGCCAATCAGCACTTCAGCAGCAGACAAAATGGACATGTCCACTAGGTGGACACTTACAGAATAGGCCTCCAGTTCTTGCGTCTCCTTGTTGGGCTCGGTGGTGTGCAAGTGGGCATCACTGCCGAAATTAATGGTGCTTTATGGCATCATCAACCTTTCCGAAACTGTCTGATCGTCATGTTTCAAAGAGAAGACACACTGACACATTTTTAGCTTTTTTTTTTTCAACAGCAACAAACCTTAGCATGTTTCCATAATATACATATGGAGAATCCTGGAAAGATGGTTAGAACCTTTCACCCTTTGTTGCAATATGTCTTGCCGACACACTTGGACGTGAATACAAAGCCGCAAAAATGGCCAGAGGTGACCTGCTCCTCGAAGTCCATAACAATGACCAGTATGAAAAATTGCTCAAACTTACTGTTTTTTATAACATCCTAATCTCCATAAGCCAACACTATTCCATGAACAGCATGCAAAGAGTGGCACCAGAACAAGAATTGGTTGACTTAACACTTTCCTGTCTGTGAGAAAAGAGGTATTTTTGGGTAGTAAAAGATCATTTACTAAACGATTTTCTAACTGCTAGAACGAATGCTTGATATTAGAAGGCGTGGTATCAATTTGCAGAAGAACTAGCATCCGCAAATTTCCTAATTTCATCGCCCCATTTAGTCTTCTGCCCTTGACTGTGCTTCCCTTCTTTTGGTACCCATTCTGTCACCATAATGGTCCAACGGTCATCTAACCTCCGCGTTACATGACCTGCCCAGCTCCGTTTTTTTCTTTAATGTCAATTAGAATATCGGCTGTACCAGTTTGCTCTCTTATCCAATCCACTCTCTTTCTGTCTCTTAACGTTATGCCTAGCATTCTTCGTTCTATCGCTCTTTGCGCGGTCCTTGACTTGTTTTCAAGCTTCTTTGTCAGTCTCTAAGTCCTTGCCCCATATGTCAGCACCAGTAAAATGCACTGATTGTACACCTTCTTTTTCAGTGATAACGGTAAGCTTCCAGTCAGGAGTTGACAATGTCTGCCATGTGCGATCCAACCCATTTTCATTCTTCTATGAATTTCCTTCTCATGATCAGGGTTCCCTGTGTTTAATTGACCTAGGTAAGCGTACTCCACGGACTCTAGAGGCTGACTGGCGATCATGAACTCTTGTTCCCTTGCCCGGCTATTCATCATTATCTTTGTCTTCTACATATTAATCTTCAACCCCACTCTTGCACTCTCTCTGTTAAGGTTCTCAATCATTTGTTGTAACTCGTCTGCAGTATTGCTGAATAGAACAATGTCATCGGCAAACCAAAGGTTGCAGAGATATTCGCCATTGATCCTTACTCCTAAGCCTTCCCAATTTAGTAGCTTGAATACTTCTTCCAAGCACGTAGTGAATAGCATGGGAAAGTGAACTAGGGTGGTTGCTTGGGCTAGTTGGTAATTCGTGATCAAAAATAACGTACAGCGCAAAGGACAAGGACAGCGATAGACGACATACACAGCGCTGACTTCCAACAAATCTTGTTGGAAGTCAGCGCTGTGTATGTCGTCTATCGCTGTCCTTGTCCTTTGCGCTGTACGTTATTTTTGAGCATGGGAGAGATTGTGTCTCCTTGTCTGACCCCTTTCTTTATAGCTATCTTCCTGATTTTCTTGTGTAGCATTAGGGTAGCTCTAGAACCTCTGTAGATATTTTCCAATGTATTTACGTAAGCGTTCTGTACTCCTTGATTACGTAATGCCTCTATGACTGCTGGCATCTCTACTCAATGAAATGCCTTTTCGTAATCTATGAAAGCCATTAGAGAGGCTTATTATACTCTGTGCATTTCTCGATTACCTGATAATGACGCGGATTTGATTCATTGTAGAATGTCTCTTCCTGAAGCCAGCCTGTTCTCTTGGTTGGCTAAAGTCCAGGTATTGCAAATTATCTTGGTGAATATTTTATATAATACTTGGGAGTAAGCTAATGGGCCTATAATCTTTCAAATATAGGCCCATCAGCTTATTTCAGTGGTATGGCAGAGCACACCTGACTGTGCAGACTGTGGGCACTGAGCACATTGTTGGTCTTGTGTAAGTCAGGGTAAAAGAAAACATCTCACTCAAACAGGCATGTAGGCATGTCTTATCTATGCAGGGAGCAGGTTATGCCACTCACAGTGAACTGGTGGTAGGCCCTTCTGAGCAGAAGCAGCCTGCTCTGCCACCCAGCAAGAAGAGCCAACCGACCTGAAAGCTTAGGGCTTCTGGTTGGGCAGAGAAGCTCAAAACGACCGCAAGTGGGCATCTAGTGCCTCGGCGGCAGACGCATCGCTTGATCCATTAGCATCTCGGGTAACGAAGTAATAATGCAGCTCCCTGGAGCGCTCTAAAATTTTCAAACCATGCATCACAGTGCCCAGAAAAAGTTCTCTTGGCTAATGATTTCCCTCTTTTTAGACACAGAGCACAAACCTTTTCTTAATATGAACACACATGTAGTACAGCGGAACAGAGATATAACGGCAAGACACTTGACCGTAAGTCTAGACATTATTCTAAACAAACGGTCCAATCATTCTTTTACCATTGTCAAGCCAGAAGCCACCTTGAAGAACTGTAACAGCTTTGCATGGTGAGCTCCACACTGATACTCCAGTGACGCAGCTCACAGTTTTCAATATTATTGCACTGCTAGGTACCTGCATGGAAAGATGCTGTCATTGTTCCGATCTTGAAGCAGGATAAGGGACCCATTCCGGTGACAAGTTACTGCCCAATAGTGCTTGTTTGCAAGCTGCCTTGGTAAGCTTTTCTGAAGAATGTTTAACCACTCCTATTTATGTTTTTTTTTAAGTTAACAAATTGCTCACTTACCAACATTACCAGCAACGGCATTTCCGTTCTCGCGAGAGAACTACACAGGCTATACTTGAGCATTTGTGTGAGCAGTTTTCTCTAATAATACTTTATCAAATGTGCAAACTGGAAGTATGATGAAGTTAAAGCATAGCGATAATGGGTAATAATAGCCTGGCTGGAATATATAGATACAGTCGAACCTCGATATATCGAACAGCGCAGTGATTGTGAAATAGTTTGATATAGCCAGAATTCGATATATAAAATCACATAAAGAATGCGTAATAAACGTATGCAAATCAGTCAATGAACCAAGGACGCGATCAGGGATCGTTGTTCCGAGCATGCGTTCGGTTGCGGCACGCGCAATTGACCTAGGTCGCGCCAACGTCATCCGCCGTGAGCACGCGGTCAATTGCACTACATGAAATCAGCCTAGGCAGCACCGACTTTGTCAGCCGTGCGAAGTTGGGGCGGCCTTGACCAATTGCGCACGGCGCAACCGAATGCGCGCTCCGAACAACGATCCCCGATCACGCTTCAATTGTGGCGCAGGTAATTCGTACTTGGAGCCTCACACAAAGTACCTATATATTTGGCTGAAAGTGCTGCAGCAGTGTAGTCTGGTTCTTGTTGACAGCTGCGTACTTAAACATGGAGTCCTCAGCATAGTCTAAACGATCCACAAGTGGTAGGATGGTGACCTCTTGCGGCATAGAAGGGCCAAAGCAGCTACAGCCTCAGTTAAGTCGGGAGCGGGGCAACATCAGTGCTTGCAGGATAAACCTTGGCAGCATCTTTGTTTGGCCGCTACGTCTGCTGCGATCTCCACGTCCGTCAATCGAAGTATTTTGAAACAGTGTCAGTAACGAAGTATTAAGTGGCATCTGCCAAGGTGCCTCTGAGTGAGCACAGTGAGTGCGCGCTGACGCACGTCTTTCTGTATGCAAACCGCCAGTCCTTGCGAAGCATGGCAGGCACACAGCGCGGCACCGAGGAGGAGTCAGTGCGACAAGTGCAAAGGTTTGCCAACATTGTGCAAAGGGTAGTTGACGTTGTCGAACTAGCCTAGCCGCCGCATGCGTACGCTGCTACGTTCAAATGCCGTCCTCGGAGCGATCGATCTGCACAGCTATAGTGCGCAGCAGTCAGGAACGCCCATCGTGCCACTGCCCTCTTCGAGGGTGTTGCGGGAAAGCTCACTGGCTGTCACCAGAGCGCACGTGGTCTGGGGTGGCGGAGTTCGATACATCCATTTTACGTCCGAGCCCGTTCAAAATAAAAAATTTAACATACATGTGATTTTCTGGATGGTATAGAAAGTGTTCGATATATGCAATAACTCAATATAACCGTGTTCTATATATCAAAGTCTGACTGTATATATATATCTGGTTCACAGTGCCACTGTTAAAGGGCCGCTCATATTGACTTGTCCTCGGGTGGAATGATGCAACTCGTATGCACATATACGACGTATGTTCTGCTATATTTTGCCATTGTTTCATGTCAGCAATGCACTGTTCCCACAATATTTGAAGCTAACAAAGTTAGTGGCTGTAGATGTGGATGTAAGCAAATGCACCACTTTGGTAAACCTGACGTGGAAGGCTGCACCCAAAAGCTTCTTCAATATGCAAAATGTCTAAGGAATGTGTAAAAGGAATACAATAAAATTGACGGTCACTTTAGCATACGCCAAAGAGGGTGAAGGTGAAAGCCTGCACACTCGAGATAAATTAATCAAATTACTTGACATTCTCATTCGAATGCGCTGTTATTCTTATTACAGTTGAACCTCGCAATAACGAAATCGGTGGGAAACACGAAAAAATTCGCTGTCGCGAGAATTTCGTTGTTGCGAAAAGAGACAGTACAGATAGGTAATGCATCGCAGAACAAAACTTTACTGTCTAAATTCCGTTAGCTTACTTTGCAAGCTTTGCTCGAGGATATAGAACCACATTGTTGACAGTACAAAGTGTGCCGCATGCGTCGACCAGCTGTGGCAGTAGTGCCGTAGCGCAGAATTTACGGTCAACTGCTTTCGGAGATGCGATTACTTGCCGAGATTTTGCGTAACTCGGCACCGGATGCAGAGCAACAGCGCATGCAGCAGCATTTCTCCAGCGCATGCTGTTGCCCATAGGCGCCGACGCGGCCGGTGCCGATCGCAAAAGTGATCGTATCTCGTGTACGCGAAGGCAAACGATCGAGATAACGGCCCTTTCGTGCAAATCTACATCCGGCGTAGAATCCACACACGATGCCTGTTGGGTGGCACCAAAACCAGCGTTCTTGAAGCAAGGGATGCGTATTCCCGGACGATCGGTCAGTCATGGCCCCATGCGTGACACTCCATACGCCGCGACCGCCATCTCAAGCGCCATAAACAATTCCACATAGGTGGGACGTAGATTTCTTTGTTCTTGCTGCATTTTTCTCACCGACGCGCACATTACGCAGTGCACTGCCGTGATCGGGGATTGTTGTTCTAAACGCGCGTCCAGTTTGCGTTCAGTCTCGCCTCACGCGATTGGACTAGGCCTCGCCGAGTCGTCAACCGCGGGGAACGCAAAATGAACGCGCGTTTCGAACAACGATCTCGCCTGGTAGGCGCGCAAACACCGTCGTCACATGTCGGTAGCAACGTGCGTGCCGCTCATGATGCCGCTGAAAACGGGCGATCAACAAACAAGATGGCGGCCATGACGTGTTTCCCGCGCACTGATCGCTTCCGGCGCTTGGTTGTTCTTGTGAACAAAAATGGCGGCCCCCCGACAAGTGTAATGTGGGGGTATTTTACGCAATTTTAATGCAAAACAATCGCATTTGAGCACATTTTGGAGCCTGCTAGCCTTACGCAATATGCGGAGTTACGTTCCGGCAAATTTCGTTGATGCGGGATTGCAGTACAGCTACATTTCGTTGCCGAGAGGTACGAAATGCATTAAATCCTATGGGCGTTCGCCGAGGATACGAAAATGTTTCGTTGTGGCGGGAATTTCGTTGTTGTGGTATTTCGTTGTCGTGGGTTCTGACTGTACTTGTTTTTTCTCACCAGTGGTTGCGGGTTCGAGTGCCTTAATTGACACTGCCTTAATTAACTGTGCCCTAATTAACCTTGCCTAATTAACTCCAAAGGTGGCAGGTTTGACTCCAACCAAAGATTGAGGGCTTGAGTGTCCTAATTAATTTAATTTTAATTAACTGTGCCCTAATAAACTCGGTCTTAACACCAAAGGTCGGGGGTTTGACTCCCACATAAGCTCGAAGGTTCGACTCCCATGAAGGTAGTGGATTCGAGTGCCAGAATTTATCTTAATTAACACGATGATGATGGTGACCCGCACATGGTCAAAATTGTTGCACAAGCATCTGCATGTAGGTAAGACACGATCACGATGCCGGCTTGGTATAGTAAGTAAATTACTACACACTTGCTGTGGTTGTTTAGTGGCTATGGTGCTGGGATATTATCGGCCTTAGTGAGATTAAAAGAACTGGTGAGGCTCATACATTGCTGAATAACAGACATGTCCTTTGCTATAGAGGTCTCCTAGACAAGAAGCAATATGTTGTATTCCTAATCCATAAGGACATAGCGGGTAACATTGACGAATTCTACAGCATTAATGAGAAGGTAGCTGTAGTCGTAATCAAACTTAATAAGAGGTATAGATTAAAGGTAGTACAAGCCTAAGCTCCGACATCCAGTCACGACGATGAGGAAGTAGACAAGTTTTATGAAGATGTTGAATTAGCAATGAGAAAAGTGCAAACTCAGTATACTGTAGTAACGGGCTACTTCAATGCGAAAGTCAGGAAAAAGCAGACTGGTGAGCAAGCAATTGGCAACTACTGCTTCGATTGTGGGAACGCTAGAGGAGAGATAGTGTTAAAATTCGCAGAAAGGAATAAGCTTCGAATAATGTACACCTTTTTCAGGAAGCGTAGCAACAGAAAGTGGACCTGGAGAAGCCCTAATGTTGAAACAAGAAATGAAATTGACTTCATACTTTCTGCTGATCCCAGCATAGTGCAGCATGTAGACGTGATAGGTACTGTAAAGTGCAGTGATCATAGGTTAGTGAGGGCTAGGATTCACCTCAATTTGAAGAGAGAAAGAGCAAAATTGGTCAAGAAGGAACAGATCAACCTAGAGGCAGCAAGGGTAAAAGCAGACAAATTCAGGCTGGTACGTGCAAACAAATATTCAGCCTTAGAACAGAAAGATGATAATGACATAAAGCTAATGAATGAAACTGTAACTAGGTTGGCTTCAGAGGCAGCAATTGGAGTGGGAGGTAAGGCCCCAAGGCAACCAGTAGGCAAGTTCTCCCAAGTAGCAAAGGACCTAATAAAGAAACGACAAAAATGATAGTGTCCAATTGAAGAGATAAGATAGAATTCGCGGAACTGTCAAAACTGATCAACAAGGTGAAAGTAAGTGATATTCGAAAATGTGAGAAAGGCTGAAGAAGCCGTAAAGAACGAACGCAGCCTGAAATCAGTGAGAAATAAAGTTGGCATAGGACAAACCAAGATGTATGCACTGAAATATGTGCAGGTAATATCATCAGCAATCTCGAATACATAGTAAAAGCAGTGGAAGAATTCTATACTGACCTGTACAGTACCTAGAGGAGCCTGGATACCTCAATTAGAAGCAGTAATGAACAGGATGCAGAAACTCCTCCTATATCTAGCGATGAGGTCAGAAGGGCCCTGCAAGACTTGAAACAGGGAAAAGCGGCAGGAGAAGATGAAATAACAGTCGATTTAATCAAAGATGGAGAAGACATAATGCTTGGAAAACTAGTGGCTCTTTATACGAAGTGTCTATCGACTGCAAGGGTCCCAGAAAACTGGAAGAATGCAAGCATTATACTAATCCACAGAAAGGGAGACGTTAAAGAATTGAAAAATTATAGGCTGATTAGCTTACTCCCAGTATTATATAAAATATTTACCAAAATAATCTCCAATAGAATAAGGGCAACACTGTACTTTAGTCAGCCAAGGGTACAGGCTGGCTTTATGCAAGGATACTCTACAATGGATCAC